>NW_028318241.1:3927916-4231458 GCF_062004578.1 Staurois parvus
TTTCCCCTGACAACTCATAATTTAGGATTTTATTTTACTTTCACTTTCAGTGATAAAGGTAAACAGAACAAATTTAGAGGGTGAATTTCCCTAATGGGGACACAGACAACAATAAAAACCTAATAGATGTTCTAATCCCTCTGCAATCTGTCTCAAGCTAAAACAAGTTTTGCCTATAGTTATACTTTGACCTTCCCCCCACTCCTTCCAAAACTAAAAAAGTCTTACCTAAAAGATACACTTTAATTCTTCACTGATCTCCAATTAACAATACAAGTTGTATTGTTAAAACTAATAGACTGCTGAAGTCTCATTAAAGAGAACCTATCACTTCAATTGTGCTATCACATATGGGGCTTGTCAAACCCCTTTCTGACAGTGACACAGTAAAAAAATTAAAAATAAAGTAAAAAAAGTTAAAGCTACACTAAATCAGCAAAGAAGAGAATAATGTTAACCCCCCCACCACCACGTACACATGTATGAAAACAACAATTGCACCTACACATATTTGACATGGTCATGCATGCTGGAGGGAGAACAATAATTATATGGCCATCATTCCTGGTTAACTCTAAAATGATGACCTGTAAATCCCTTTAAAGGGTCACCTATGGACAATATTATTCCATGGTTTGTTGCAGTTTCACGGGTATGCACAATGTTTAGGCTTGACATGTTTGGTATCTATTTGCTCGACACAACCTCATGTTCAACCTCAATTGAGTGATATATTGTGTTTCACCAATATTAATTTTAGTTTATTTTTTATTGAAAATATGGGGTTAATAATCATTTTCATTAATATTGTATGACATAAAAAAAAAATTGTAACTACCACTATATTCTTTTCCAGGGTCACTGCTTTCAGAAAATATATATTGTTTAATGTTCTTGTGTTATGTTTTAACATACAGTATATTGCAAGTTTTTGGAAAAGCTGAAGCCATGGTAAGCTTTCAAACCAGAATAAGTGGTTGGGGGCAGTATTGGCTTTAGGCATAAAAATTTTTTGTGGTTTTGGTAGAAACAAGCAATGTTTGCCTTGTGAAATCATAGATCAGCCAAAACGAGATTGATTTTGGTCTGGTTTGCACTATTGCAATTCTACGAGCTGCATTTGTGGGGGCACAGTGCCTGCGTTTCATGCAAGAAAAAGGTTCCTGCACCATTCTTGAAATGCAGGGGCTGGTAAATTGCTTTGGTACTTTTGCCCCACTGATTTCCCTGTGGTTCCTGCCATCTGTAAGCATGCTGCATTTTTCAATGCATGGCGGTGCCATTTGGAATGAATGGCAGCCCCATTCATTTTGGCTGTGGGTGGTTGCGATTCCTGCACCTGCAATAGTTGCTTTTGGCTAAGATCAAGTGTAGTATCTGTTTTTCACGGATGGAGGGTGTGGGTCCTCGGGCCTAACCTGAAGTCTAGGGGGAGGATGTGTGGCCTTTTGGTTCCTTCCTCCCCTGATCCCTAGGGGGTTTTCTCTTCGGGAGAACCCCCTTGCCTAGTACTGGATGTCCGGCTTCGGCTGGACATAAGGAACGGTGGTCCACCAGGCCTTTTGGCCAGGAGGACCAAATGGGAACCTTGTCCCTGTCAGGAGCTTCGTGCCCCGGGGGATCAGGTGAACGGTCCAACCCTTCCGGGGGTAGGACAAACACACCCCTAAGTGCACTTTTTCGTGTGGTGTTCGCACTTGCACATTTTTTGTGATCACTTACGGGTTTTTCGCTGTAGTTTGCACGTTTGCGGACCTGCAATAGTGTACAGTAGGCCTTAGTATTTGTATGTTTTGGACATCAATGTCTATGAAGTGTTATTTTATGAAGCTGTGTCCGATTTATACATTCACATAACATATACTGTTCCTTTAAAACTGAAACATATTAATTACACAGGTTACATGTGGCTGATTAAGGTGGTAATTAAACTCACTTGCCATATCTTCATTAAATTAGCCTCAGAACCTGTGTAATTAATATGTGTTTGGTTTTAAAGGGATAAGATGGCAACCCTAAAGCTCTCGCACAGCCCAGAGCCAGCATTGACAGTCCCCCCCCCTCCCTCTCCCCCTTTCACAGGACTGAAGAGGAGACCGAGAGCTCTACGTGTTCCTCCACCTCCTGCCCCTCTCCTTTAATGTCTGCCCTGCCCAGTTCTTAATGACATTGTCTGCATGTTTGGGGTCATTATCCTTCTGCAACCTCTGATGGTATGGAATGATGGATAAGTGTCTGCCTGTATTTATCAGTTTTGAGGATACCATTGATCCTGACCAAATCTTCAACTCTTTTTTGCAGAAATGTAGCCCCAAACTTGCAAGGAGCCTCCACCATGCTTCACTGTTGCCAGCAGACACTCATTATTGTACTGCTCTCCAGCCCTTCACAAAAAAACTGCCTCCTGCTTTGACTCATCAGTCCAGAGCATCTGCTGCCATTTTTCTGCACCTTTTCTGCAGTTCCTATGTTTTTTACATAGATGAGTCGCTTAGCCTTGTTTCCTCATCGGAGGTGTGGCATTTTGCCTGCAATTCTTCCATGAAGTCCACTTCTGGCCAGACTTCTCTGGACAGTAGATGGGTATACCTGTGTCCCACTGGTTTAGTTCTGTGCTGATGACACTGCTGGATATCTTCTGATGTTGAGGGGAAGTAAGCATGATGTGTCTTTCATCTGCTCCATTAAGTTCTCTTGGATGACCACTGCGTCTACAGTCGGTCCTCAATGTTGCCGTTTCTTTGTGCTTCTTCAAAAGAGCTTGAACAGCACATCTTGAAACCCTAGTCTGCTTTGAAACCTTTGCTTGGGAGAGACCGTGCTGAAACAATATATCTACCTTATAAACCATAAAAATGCTGCGCTACATTCAAACTAATTAAAGTGAATGTGGAATTCAATATCTCAAATAAATAGCAATAATGATAAATATAATAAGAAATGTGCTTAGTGATAACACAAAAATGATGGCAAAACACAAACTTAAATCAATACGCATGTGCAAGAAAAATGCACATACATATATTACATCACACGTGCAAAAATGTGAAGTGAAGTTACATCTAAATAATACACACAAAAACAAAGTCCAATAATGGAATATTAAAGGTGAAAAAAAGTCCAATAATGGAATATTAAAGGTGAAAAAAAAAATTTTTTGTTTTGGTAAACTGTGTTTCCAATAGGCTGTAAAGTGACCACAGGTGAAACAAAAACGTGCAGGTATCTGGGTGTAGATAGCTTGTGAATCCAACCACCTTCTGGATTAGCCTCTCACCTCATCTCTTCGACCCTTGCGGGTCAAAGAGCAGTATGGATCCCTCTCACAGATCCTCCAGGCACCAAAGCACTCCAAAACCACTTCTCAGGATATAATATTCCCACTCAGCTCTTCTCCAGGTATAGATGAAATATCACTTTCCCAGAACAAAACAAAGGGATCCTCCCATAGTGTAGTATGTTTATTATACCATAGGAACATCAAATCTTTAATGAAAATACACTTACGTAGCAGCCAGTCCACATAAAACCCTCATGCTCTCAAATGAGGATATGTGTATGTAAGTTGGGTGTACAGCTGAGTCCACAGGTGTACCAAGATGGCCACCACGCCGGAAATACGTCACCGCGCTACGCCGACGCGTTACGTCACAATATCACGTGACTTCATCAGGGCTCATGAGGTCACGTGATATTGTGACGTAACGCGTCGGCGTAGCGCGGTGACGTATTTCCGGCGTGGCGGCCATCTTGGTACACCTGTGGACTCAGCTGTACACCCAACTTACATACACATATCCTCATTTGAGAGCATGAGGGTTTAATGTGGACTGGCTGCTACGTAAGTGTATTTTCATTAAAGATTTGATGTTCCTATGGTATAATAAACATACTACACTATGGGAGGATCCCTTTGTTTTGTTCTGGGAAAGTGATATTTCATCTATACCTGGAGAAGAGCTGAGTGGGAATATTATATCCTGAGAAGTGGTTTTGGAGTGCTTTGGTGCCTGGAGGATCTGTGAGAGGGATCCATACTGCTCTTTGACCCGCAAGGGTCGAAGAGATGAGGTGAGAGGCTAATCCAGAAGGTGGTTGGATTCACAAGCTATCTACACCCAGATACCTGCACGTTTTTGTTTCACCTGTGGTCACTTTACAGCCTATTGGAAACACAGTTTACCAAAACAAAAAATTTTTTTTTTTTCACCTTTAATATTCCATTATTGGACTTTTTTTCACCTTTAATATTCCATTATTGGACTTTGTTTTTGTGTGTATTATTTAGATGTAACTTCACTTCACATTTTTGCACGTGTGATGTAATATATGTATGTGCATTTTTCTTGCACATGCGTATTGATTTAAGTTTGTGTTTTGCCATCATTTTTGTGTTATCACTAAGCACATTTCTTATTATATTTATCATTATTGCTATTTATTTGAGATATTGAATTCCACATTCACTTTAATTAGTTTGAATGTAGCGCAGCATTTTTATGGTTTATATTCACTTGATCATTGGTATATGATTTAATGTTAGCAGCTGTTTGGGGTTCATTTATTATTTTAATTTGTTTTAACACACATTTTGGAGCGCAGGAGGGTCACACCATTATTAATATATCTACCTTGCGTCTTGTTGCTGTGCTCAGTCTTGTATGGTGTATGACCTGTGACATGATACTGTCTTCCACAACCTCATCTTAGTAGCAGAGTTTGGCTGTTCCTCACTCGGTTTTAAGCCTCCTACACATCTGTTTCTGTTTCAGTTAATGATTGTGTTTCAACCTACATATAAAATTGATGATCATTATCATCTGCTTGGTATAACTGATTAATCATAAACCTGAGTAAAATCCTACAAAATCCTTGACTTTGTGGAAGTGTACAAAGTGTGCAAGTGTAAGAATTGGCGCTGGTTTAAAACCAAAGGGTAGTCACACCAAATATTGTTATGATTTAGATTTTTCTTGTTCATTGTTTCATGCCTGAAAAATCTGAGGTTGTCCCTTGGAAAAATTCAATGCTTTTAGTACAAGGACAGCACAATGAGGTCCTAAGTCAAGAGGGTCTGAAGGACTGCTGATGGTCTGGGACTAGCACAGAGACAGATAAGGATTTTTGCCCCTGTAAAGACAGTCTGGGTGACAGAGATCATTAGGTTATCAGTGATATATGACTAGAAGACCTTCTTTACATTTTTGCTGAATTATCCTTCTTGATTTGCAAGCTCCTGGAAAGTTTTATTACTCTAAAATGTATTATTCAATTGGGAACAATATAATGCAGCTGTACATCGCCTATAAAGAGAGCTGCATTTTAATTATGCTCCCCCAGGCTATGTTAAAATTGCCCTTACTATGACCACAAATTCTCATAGTTGTAAGTTCCCAACACAGTCTGCCTTAGCTATGTGCAACCTGTATGTGCAGTTGATTTTTCATCTTATTTTAACATTTATCAAAATGCTTTATAGGCAGACAGTTTCCACTTTGAATACTTTTACACTAACGTGCATTTTATCTGCTTTTTTTTCTTCTGTCAACTGTGTCACTTATGTGCATTGCAGAGGCCAGTGTTTTTCAGATCACTCTTCAGAGAGCTTTTGACTAGCGATGAGGAACATTGTATTATGTCCTTACGGCCTGCTTTAACTCCTTGAAACCTGCACTAGCATGGTTACATACTCAATGTTTATGTACTCCTCATTTTTTTCCCACTGCCATCTGCATGTGCCAGTATGAATAATCAGCTAGCTCTATAGTATGCTCTATAAGGGATGTTAGCACATGTTCAGGACAGCAGGAGGAGAAACATGTAGCAGCAGATTGAATTGAAGCATGTCTCCCCTTTAATACAAAGATCTTGGTTCATTAAGAGGTGACACCTTTATTTTATGATATTTCATTACTGGATTGATGCTGAATTTCTAACCAGTTTCTTAAAGCCCAATCTCCAAGGAAAACATAAATTCTCCGTTGCTGTGGGGTTGCCCCTACACTCCAAAGGTTAAATGCTTGTTTATGTCTAGGTGATTGGAAAAGCAATTTTACTTAGGAGTCGCTAGAGATTTGGGTCCTGCACATCCAGGTAATGCGGATTTTTCATTCACTTAGACTTGCACCAGGAGAAATCAGTCCTTAAGCTTTGTTTTGAACTTTTATTAAAGGGTTTAGAACTTAGATAGAGTAAGGGGTATATGGGATGCCCAAGGCAAATGGCAACAGAGGCAAACTTCCTGATCTATATTACAGGTCTTTACACAGAAATCCTCTTCTGGAGAGCCAGGCAATATCACCCAATGTGCTTCTCCAACTCAGATGTTCCTCAATCCGACTGTATGAAGAAATCCCTGGACAGGGGATCTAGTAGTAACTACTAGAAGGGAAATAGTCCCAGCTGCAGAACGAGTTAGGTTTCCTACCAAAATGCTCTCTACCTTTTCTGGCCCAGGGGGTGTAGATGTACTCACTCCTTCTCCTGGACTGCTGTTGGATCGATGGCTGCTACCAGGCCTATTAGCTGGGTCGATGCTTCCCTGCCGCCAGGTGATCCTCTCTCAGGGGGCCAGTGAAGTCCACAGATTTCCCCCTGTCAAGGTTCCTGTGCCTGGAGGTGAGCCCCTTCCAGATTAGGCTCTCTCCCAGGCTCCAGCACCTCAACCTCACTTCTCCATCTTCCACCCAAACTCTCCTCCTGCTGAGCTGGCTCTCTTACTTTTAAAAGTTGTCCTGGCCCCTTTCAACTTCCTGTTGGGGATTGGCCAGGTTCCCTCAAGAGTACAAGCCAGACACTCCCCAGATCCTCCCACTGCTTATAGGCCTTCCTCCAAAGCTCTAGAGCAGGGGGAAATTCAAGAGGGGCTGGCCTGCAGAGCCTCTCAGCTCCTGACTGCAATGACTTTCTGGCTATCACACCCAGGCTGCTATTCAGCCCCCCTCTCTATCAATCAGAATCTAGCTCCCCCTAGCTATGTAGGAGGGTGCTACACTTACCTGATCTTCCTCCACCCGGCAGCCGCCATTTCCCTACACTTTGGCAGTGAACTTCTCCTCAGTGTTGTTCTGTCTAATGCAGGACTGTGGGCATTGCATTGTACTTGATGACCTGTGACTGCCAAAGTGTAGGTGAGAACAGGCTGTGGGAACATGTCTAGCTCATGCGGAGCAGATGACTGGGTAAGAAAAACTACTTTATCTAGTCCCTTATACCTAAATGAACAAGCAGGGAAGTATTCTTGTTTTCCCAGGTATTCAGCTTTTTATATATATATATATATATATATATATACACACATACACACAGTGGGTAATATAAGTATTGAATATGTCACCATTTTTCTAGGTAAATATATTTGTAAAGGTGCTATTGACATGAAATTTTCACCACATGTCAGTAACAGCCCATGCAATCCATACACACAAGGAAACCAAATCAAATAAGTTCAGAAATTAAGTTATGTGTAATAAAATGGAATGACATAGGGAAAAAGTATTGAACACATGAAGAAAGGGAGGTACAAAAAGGCATGGATAACCAAAACACCAGCCAAAATCTATTAGTAATTAGTGCAAATTGATGTCAGCTTGTTCAGTCTTAACTGATGGCCTAAAAAAAAGGTGTCTCATTACCAAGGTGTCACACAAGAAATATCTCATGATGGGTAGAAGTAAAGAGCTCTTTCAAGACCTTCACAACCTTATTTTTGCAAAACATATTGATGGCATTGGTTACAGAAGGATTTCAAAGCTTCTGAATGTTCCAGTGAGCACTGTTGGGGCTATAATCCGGAAGTAGAAAAAACATCATTTCACCATAAGCCAGCCACGACCAGGTGCTCCTCGAGATTTCTGACAGATTTCTGACACAGGAGTGAAAAGAATTATCAGAATTGTCAAAGAGCCAAGGACCACTTGTGAAGAGCTTCAGAAAAACCTGGAATTAGCAGGTACAATCGTTTTAAAGAAAACAATAAATAATGCATGCAACCACCATGGCTTGCATGCACGCTCACCATGCAAGACTCCATTGCTGAAGAAAAAGCTAATTGAAGCTCGTTTAAAGTTTGCTGCACAACATTTAGACAAGCCTGTGGAATACTCGGAGAATATAGTCTGATAAGATGAAATTGAACTCTTTGGATGCCATAATACACACTATATTTGGAGGTCAAATGGCACTGCACATCACCCCAAAAACACCCACACCAACAGTGAAGTTGGGAGGTGAGAACATCATGGTGTAGGGCTGTTTTTCAGTATATGGTACTGGCAAACTTCATATCATTGAAGGAAGGATGAATGGAAAAATGTACCAAGACATTCTTGATAAAAATCTGCTGCCATCTACCAGGATGATGAAGATGAAATGAAGGTGGACATTTCAGCAAGACAATGATCCCAAACACAAAGCCATGGAAACTCTCAAATGGCTTCAAAAAAAGAAAATAAAGTTGCAAGAGTGGCCTAGCCAATCACCTGACTTAAAAATATATGGAAAGAACTAAAGATCAGAGCTCATAGAAGAGGCCCACTGAACCTTTAAGATTTGAAGACTGTGTGAAAGAACAGGCCAAAATCACACCTGAGCATTGCATGCGACTAGTTTCTCCACACAGGAGGCGTCTTGAAGCTGTCATTACCAACAAAGGATTTTATATGAAGTATAAAATACATTTCAGTTAGCTTGTTCAATACTTTTTCCCTGTGTTACTCCATTTTATTACACATAACTTAATTTCTGAACTTGCTTTGGTTTCTTTGTATGTATGGATTACATAGGTTGTTACCGACATATGGTGAAAATCTCATGTCCATAGCACCTTTAGAAATATACTTATTGAGAAAAATGGTGACGTATTCAATACTTATTTTACCCGATATATATATATATATATATATATATATATATATATATACACACACATACATACACATACATATATTTTTTATTTCCTGGCTGGTGCATTTATACTATGTTGGCAGATGGTGATTATTACCAGTCTGATTTACAGAGGGAGTTAGAGCGGCCATTGTGACAAGCCCCTGATTAACAACCCCTTCTCTGCTCATTGGTGGAATAAAAATAGCCAGGCATCTCTTTTTTACAAACAGAGAAATAAACTAATAATAAACAAAAATATTAACTGAAAGCAATTTTTTAAGGCATTATTCTACCTACAACAATGTCACCTTTGTGATAGATATACCTCCTGATCTGAGAACATAGCCCAGTGTACTAGATACAAACATACTCCAGCCCCGCTTTCATCATACTATGCCCATCATAAAACTTTAATTCCCAATCAAGTGCTGCAATGAGTCACTCTATGAAATAGGCTCCATCAGTCTGACCTTTGTACAGAAGCACCATCAATCTCTTTACATTCTGTTGTATAGAGATTTATTAAGCAGATTGTTTGTCACTGTGTAATTGAATCTCCCTCTTACAACAAGCCTGGAATCTGTCCCAAACACTTTATTCTGATTGTACTATTCGAGCCTGCCTTGACCCAGCACAGGCTGGAGCAACATGATTTCCCTAGTCTTGCTTTATAACCTTTCATAATCCTTATACACTGTCACCCATCCCACCTCTTAATCAAAAATGAATAATGACAACTAGGATTCTTGGTGAGGAAAGAATGTGAAAGAGGACCTGTCACCTGAATAATCATAATTCAAATAGATTGTAAGCAACACTTAAAGTGACACTAAGGGGTTTATTTACTAAAGCCGGAGAGTCCAAAATCAGACTCCCTTCTGCATAGAAACCAATCAGCTTCTAACCTCAGCTTGTTCAATGAAGCTTTGGCAATGAAACCTGGAAGCTGATTGGTTTCTATGCAGAAGTGAGTCTGATTTTGCACTCTCCAGCTTCCCCAAACATCATTCATACACATCCACTACTTAAAGGTCCTGTAATCTATTTTTCATGAAATATTTTCCTAAACTTCTCCTTTCCCCTTCACTTCTGTTTGTTTGGAACAAGCAGCTCACATTGGTTATGATGATTTGCACTGCTATGAATGCTATACATCCCATAGTCCCTAAGCCTTCTCAGGAGCTAACATTAGAGGGTGGCTATGTTCCTGCATACTCAGTAAGAAAATCTGTATGCTACCAAGACTTAAATCAATAAATAAAATAAAAATTAACTACAGCTGCAGCAAACAACAAATATGTTCTCACACCGAAAACCATAGAATATCTAAAAAAGGGTGGCACTACTCATAAAGCACATAAACAAATTACCTTCTCATAAACACATGAAATCATACCAATAAATTCAATTAAAATGAAAAAAACCTCAATATTATCAAATACATGTGAAAGTTCATTAATAATCCTTGCGTAAATAATACTCAGATCCATGCTCCACCACGAAACTGAAGTGCTCCACCATCAATAGAAATGCCTGCTCATCTGGCTCGTAGACCTGTACGGATATACAGGTCACAAAAGGGTTTTTCAAATCATATAGTGACATCTCCATTCATCGCAGGCTCCAATTTATTTATTTATTTATTTTATCGAGTTTATATAGCGCCAAAGGGTTTGCTCAGCGCTGTACAATAGAGGGGGGGACAATACATGAAACAGTACAGTAACAACAAACAGCACACAAAGGGTAAGAGGGCCCTACTCTGTCGAGCTTACAATCTAGGAGGGAGGGGGTAGAGGTACAGGAGGAAATGGCTGTGGGGGATGGAGTGGTAGGAGGAGGGAAGGGCAGCGGCTGTTAGGTGAGGGTGGGGTAGGCTTCCCTGAAGAGGTGGGTTTTCAGGGAGCGCCTGAAGGTGAGGAGGGAAGGTGACAGTCTGATGGATTGGGGTAGTGAGTTCCAGAGGATGGGGGAGGACCTGGAGAAGTCTTGCAGTCGTGCGTGGGAGGAGGAGACCAGGGAGCAAGATAGAAGGAGGTCCTGTAAAGAGCGAAGGGTACGGGTAGGGTGGTACCTGGGAATCAGGTCGGTGAGGTAGTTAGGGGCAGTGTTGTGAATGGCCTTATAGGTCAGAGTGAGCAGTTTGAATTTAATGCGTTGGGCAATGGGGAGCCAGTGGAGGGAGAGGCAGAGGGGGGTGGCAGAGGTGGAGCGGCTGGTGAGGTGGATGAGTCTGGCCGCTGAGTTCAGGATGGTCTGAAGCGGGGAGAGTTTGCACTGAGGTAGGCCGGAGAGGAGGGAGTTGCAGTAGTCAAGGCGTGAGATAATCAGGGAGTGTACGAGTAGTTTAGTGGTGTCTGGGGTAAGGAAGGAGCGTATCTTGGCGATGTTCCGGAGGTGGAGCCTGCATGTGTTTGTAAGTGATTTGACATGAGGTTGAAAGGAAAGGCTCCAATAGGAGATATTGAGAATGGTTCCCTTTAAATGTTACGCATCATTTCAATCGTCTACAAATAGCTCAAAGAAGAAAAAGGAGGAGGCCCCCAATAGTGTAGTACCTTTTATTATTATTTAAATTAGTAAACCGCAAAAAAAACACAGTCAAATATTATATATGAGTCACACGCTCATTATCAACATAAGAATATATAGACTGGTTTCAGCTCCAGACCAGAAGTCATGCCACTTGGCTCCACCCTACGCGTTACGTCACTAACTCATGTGATTTCATTAAATCATTTTCCAAACCTCTCCTTTTCTCCTTTTTTTCTTCTTTTTTTTTTTAACAAGTAGCTCATGTTAGTTGGTGATGTGTACTGATATGAATGCTACATAGTCCATAATCCCTAGTCCTTCTCAGGTGCGTACATTAGGATGGCTATGTTCCTAGATACAGTAGAACCATGAAGAACAAACATAGCCAAACTGTAAAAGGGAGTTGGATTGCAGAAATAAAGAAACGAATTTGGAGATTTGGAGGAGAACAATGGAAAATGTTTTTTTGAATAATGATACCATATTTGAATAGAATTTTTTTTAACCTGAGTTTAGAGTCACTTTTAAGACTGATGCACACAGGGCATTTTTGCAGCCTTTTAAAAGCATCAGGTGGGGTTTTTTTTTACTGCTTCCAAACGGCCCTCCGTGTTATCGTATGTCTCCATGCACACATAGACTTTTAGAGACTTTTTGCAGCAGTAGCGTTTACCAGCAGGAAAAAAACCCAGGGCCAGTGCATCCAGGAGCACCAGCGTTTTCGCAGAAAAAAAACTCTTGACCCGTGTAAACACAGGCTAAACATGTGTTAACACTAGGAGCATTTAGCTTGAGTGTTAATTAATTTCAATGTCCAGAATAAATTATTAGAAAAAGTATATTATATAGGGTGCGCTTGTTAGAGCCCAACCTCTGTAGCTGTAGGATAAAGGTGCCAGATGGATATCAGGGATGGATGGATGGGAGCAGTTACACTGAGGCAGCTCTTCTTAGAGTGGAAGCAAGGTTCTAATGCAGTAAACATGAAAAAAGAGGGGAAGGTCCAGGTCTGAAGAAGAAGCCTACTGAGCATGCTCCGAAACGCATTACCACCCCATTCACCTCCTACAGACAGAGCTGCTGCTGGACGGCTGGATGTCTCACCTGGATCTTAATACACCACACGATGAGTCTTTTTAAATATTTATCTTGTAAGTGCAATTTATCTATTGTTCACTAATAGATTGTCTATACTGCACTTAGAGGCGCTTTCCTATCTTTTTCAGAATAAATTATTATTCTGGCCAATTAAATTAATTAATGCCCAATCGCCTTGACTCTTGTAAATGTGCCTTAAGGCCTGTGAAAGCGTTAGACACTTTGACAAGCGTCAGGCATTTTTTCTGCCAAAACGCTGCTGCCAAGAGGAGTAGCTTTTTAAAAACGTTCTGTGTGCGTGCGGCCTAAAGCTATAAAAATAAATATTCCTTGTATACAGTACTTTGTATACAGTGTGATACTAGGTTTTATTTTTGATAGTAAGAAAGGAACATTTGTCTCATAATGTCTGCAAATGAAGCTCTCCAAGACAAGTAATATTTGTATAAATATATTTATGTGGAAGGCCTGTGAATAAAAGCCACACTGGTTTTTAAAACATAATCATTAGCTTATGCAGAAGACTCACTTCTGAGCAGTCATTGACCATCTGGGACAAACATTCCCTCTCAAAGGATTAACCCTTCCCTATTCCCATATTGATCCAAGTGGCTTAGTATGAGTGTGAGTGGTGGCCCTCAGGTATGGGGAGATTAGGGAGCGGTTTGTATGAATGGCTTAAAAAAGTCCCAACAGATACTCTATAGGGGCTTGTGTTGATGGGCAAATGCAGCTTGATTTCAGGAGAATTTGATATCAGTTTGAAGCACATTCGAGATCCTTCTGACCAGAATTTGTCCTGATTCTAATCTTCTTCAAGCTGCTTTTGCAATTCCAATGACCTGTACAGGGGGAGAAATAGTTCTGACATGGCCAACAGCTCATCAACACAGGACATATATCCCGCCAATTTGTTCCATTGTTTCCCCTATGGCAATTATAGAAGTTAACAGAGCATTTGGCAATTTCACAAATTATAGGAATGTTTCCAAATTCCACAATATTTCTGTAAGAAATTATAAATTATTTCTGAACCGCGGTTTCTGCAATGTAGCAGCTTGCGGCCAAGACCAACAAAACGCTCTTGCATTTATAAACATGATGTGACATGCATAAAAATGCAAGGTCTGTTTATCTTTTAAAACCCCGCCTACTCTGTAAAAATGTAAAAATGCAAATGTTGAAAAAAAAAAGAAAATAACCTTAATTCACCCCCCCAGCTACTGGCTACTGGATCTGGGTGAAACATTACTTGACTTGTTGGTTGGACCCTGAGAACCTGAAAATCCCAAATATAAAGAGAAGACACCCTTACATTATGCTGGAGCACATTTGCACTGATCTAGGATCATCAGCTCTCCTAGGATCTAGCCAGAAAGCTGAGTAATGTCATCCTTGCAGTAGGCAGAAGTCAGGGTATAAGCTGACTATCTATTATCTATCATATAGGGGTCAACCAGATAAGCAGACCATATATTTTTATGTATATACTTTAACATAAAAGTATCGTAATATATTGTCTATGGCAGCATCAGACAATTGATGAAGAATGAGAATGTATAGTTTTTAATCAACCTAGCTCAGGAGTACCCATAATTTTTAAACAAAGGGCCAGTTTATTGTTCTTCAAACTTTAACTTCAGACTATAACCATTGGCTGGAGTAATCAATGCTCCATCTTTGGTGTTACTGGGAGAAATAGTGCCCCATTGTTGGTGTCAGTGAGAGGAATAGTGCCCCATCATTGGTGTCATTTGGAGGAATAGTGCCCCGTCATTGGTACCAGTGGGAGGAATAGTGTCCCATCATTGGTGTCAGTTGGAGGATTAGCACTCCAAGGGCTGAATAAAGGCAAGCAAAGGGCCACATCTGGCCCTTGAGCCATAGTTTGGAGACCACTGACCTAGATAAGTAAGAACAATTAAAACTGATTTACTATTGGTTGATATGTTTTGCAAAATATCAGTTTACTTGTTGAAAGAAGTATCCTAAAGAAATTAATATTAGCAAAGGAGTTGGGAAACATTTGCTACCACTAAAAACAGGAAAGGCTCAAGTTAGGTTCCAGCTGTAATTTTTTTTAGATTACTACCTGCTTACTGGAACTCAAAAAGGAACATCTCATAAAAACATGATTATATTTTTTTTCTTCTGTGCCCATAATTTGAATAATCAAGAATGCTATGATTGCAGGTGGAAAATAAAATTATAAAGGCCTTGAAAGCCGATGATCAGTTATTCTGCACCGAGGTTGGAAGCTACAACTGTCAGCGGTGCACAGAATATTAGCTGTGAAATACTATGAAGCTGTGATCTCTCTGTCACCAGAGACCAGGGGTTACAAACACAGAGGTAATGACATCATAACAAAGGGCAGCAATATGCCATTTAATATTTAAGATACGGTGAAACTAATTAGTGAATTTACATTAATAGCATAATAAAATGTTTAGATTTATTCCTGAATTAATTTTGCCTTTGAAATGTCACTTGCTAATAAATTAAAAACATAAGGCTATGCATTTTATACAATGGAAAGCATGTTCCCAAGTTGTCCATGCCTGGCTTAATGTTAGAGCCCATTTAGATTTATATGTGTGTAGAGGTGTGTTTTTTGTGGCATTAAGTAGTTGTGTTGTCATGTGCCAATGTGTGTTTTCCTTGTGCTTTGAGAATTGTTTTAACACGCATTAACTCACATTGTCAATGTATTTTTGAATGTAGAATTTGGAATGTACAGGGCTAACAGCCATTTTCAGCCATTGCCTAAGGCATGTTATTTATTTTTTTTATTTTCAGGCACTTATATAGCGCTGTCAATTTACGCAGCACTTTTTACACACATATATATTGTATCCATAATCCTCAAGGGGTGTACAATCTAAGGTCCCTAACTTACATTCATACATACACATATTAGGGCCAATTTAGACAGGATCTAATTAACCTACCAGCATGTCTTTGGAGTGTGGAAGGAAACCGGAGGAAACCCACGCAGGCACAAGGAGAACATGCAAACTCCATGCAGTTGGTGCCGTGGCTGGGATTTGAACCAACGACCCTAGTACTGCCAGGTGGAAGTGCTAACCATTTAGCCACTGTGCTGTGCTGTCAATACATATATTTTGATGTACTGCATTAACTACCATGAGCCTCTCAATGCAATAATAAAGCAGACCCACCACCACCATCACATATGTCGTGTTTTAAAAAATGCACTGAACAGACAGTGGGGTAAATTTAATAAGACTAGAGCACTCAGAATCTGGTGCCGCTGTGCATGGTAGCCAATCAGCTTCTGACTTGTTTAATTAAGCTTTGGCAATAAAACCCAGAAGTTGATTGGTTTCTATGAAGAGTTGCTCCAGATGCTGCACTCTCCAGTTTTCGGTAATAACCCCCACTGTCTTTCCTATTGTAAACCCACAGCACATATGTTTTCGTGCATTGGAATAAATGTGTTGCCATGTGTTCTGGTTTTGATAGTCCATTCATATGAATGCCCTGTAAAATGCACTGTAAAGTGGAAAAAGCACAGAAAGCACTATTTTTTCAGAACACCAGAATGTTCTGCACTTGCAAGATGCGTTTGGGGTGTTAATTGGCAACCACATGCAACTCACAAGGGCAGCACATTCACCTGTGGTGCAGAAAACACACATGGAATGCACCTTTTGGTGGCCTTTAATATTTTCCTACTTTCGGGTAGAGTGTTCTTACCTGTAGACAGATATCCTCCCCCCCGTACATTCTGCTGTGGAGTCAACTGTAAAATTGTAACATTGTATGCCTCTATTCACTTTCCAACCCAGTGACAATGGTCACCAGGATAGACAGAGACAATCTCTCAAACAAAGACAGAGTTATAAACACCCGACAGAACTTCTAATCTGGATCCATTCCTCCCCTTCAACTACTTCTTGATGTCTGTGTGCCTGTATCAAACTCTTACCCACTCTATTCATAGCTAGTTAAAGATTTTGGATTCAGTTCAAATTTAGTCTAGAAAGTTCTCCCCACCAGAATTACTGCCCATTTTATTTGCATGTCAGGACATGTTTTGATACTTGGTTACTTTATGTTAACTTACTGACCCAGCACCCGCAATGCCTTATTTCACTATTGTTCTTAGAAACTTAATTAGAGGAGCACATTTGATCTGTTTGATTGACATTTGAACTTCTGAACGGCAGAGAGGAGGAACCTCTGTTAGGTTTTTATTGCTAGCTATGTCATCACTGGAGAGAGCTGCTCTCTTTATATGTCCCCAGGACCAGGGGCGTATTTACCACAAGGCAAACAAGGCACTTGCCTAGGGTGGCGTTTTTCAGGGGGGGCAGCACCTCCCCCCAGAAGAAGGGATGAAAGAAGGGATATGCACACCATGGGAACCAGGTGGGATCCAAGAGAGGCTGTGGGCTTCTTGATGGTGTATGTAGAGCCTGACTCTCATTCCTGGGGATGTCCAGAGTTGTGAAGATGAGTGTCTCTCTATTGTTGGGGGGGGAGGGGGTAGTGGAAGGCTCTCCTCTGTGGGGGCAGGGGGGGAAAGGGGGGGTTGTTTTGTTTGGTGTCTGTGGGGGCAGATGATTTATGTGTTGCCTAGGGCAGCACAAAACCTAAATACACCACTGCCCAGGACAATTGTCACTAGGGCGGAAAGAAGAGAATCCTCTTAAATTGTAGAGATTTCCTTTTGTGTTTATAGGAAAAAAAGGGAACATTATTTTCCCCAATGGGACACAGAGAGCAGAGGGGTTTTAACTCTTCTCTTCCCAAAATTAAAAAAAATGACTTAATTATAAAACTGAATCTGTATTTGTTACTCAAGCAGAGTAAAGAAACTGGTTCAATTTATTTCTGCCCTCCCTGGCAGCACACACTCAAAATTCCTTTCCTGCCATACCTCCCCTTTCAGCCATCAGGAACAAAGAAAGAAGCCTTGGATAGGCTCCGAGTCACTTCATTCAACTTGGCGTTTACCTACACGCGCCTTTTCCGAAAATGAAACTTACAAATTATGGATGCGCATGCATGGGTAGACACAGAATGCAAAGAAGCATTGGCAGTTACAAGAGTATGCTCCTCTGAGTGATCAGGGGTCATGTGATTGCTCAGTTCTTGGTCTCAGAGCTGGAGAGTGACAGCTGCAACACCAGACTGATGCTGCAGCAGGGAGGTGAGTACGTGTGTTTGTTTTTTTGTAATCCCACATGACTCCTTTAAATTATTCTGTGCACGTTTAGTGTTTTTCCATTATAGACACTCCACAGAACCTTATGTTTAGCTTCACAGCAAATGCAGCTAGTGATAATTAATAAGCAAAAACCCCAGGGATCATTTTTTAAAATTGACTTTTACATAAAAAATAACACAAAAATCAATACTATAATGTGCATGCTGTAAATTGAGCTGAATCATATGTTAAAACCTTTAGTGAATTGGAAAAATACTTTTCAATCATGAAAAAGAATAGAGAATTATGCTCAATAACACAAATACTGCATTAGGTTATACTCCATTTTGTGACTGATCCCACTACAAACGTGACCATCCATGCACAGCACTAGATCATACATTATGGGACTGCAGTTGTAGCAGAAATCACTGTGAAAAGGGTAATGTGGCTGTATGGAATTATCAAAAAAACTCAGATTAAGCCCTTGTTTACACAGGCGGTGTAGGCAGTAAAAATAGGTGGTTAAGCTGGGGTTTTACTACCTCTCTGACCTCCAAGTTAATATGGTCAGTGGACACATTAGTACACACTACAGCGGTTGCAGTGCGGCATGGAAAATTATATACAACAGGTTGCATTTAGCAGGCAGTACCACTGCCAAACCTCCCCCAGCCTGTTTCAATAAATGTTTATTAAGCATATTGAACAATGCACCAGACAAGTATTTCGTTTCACAGTGATACAATATAAAGCTTACAGTATATATCAAGTACAGCAGATACAAACATGACCCATTGAAGCGAATGGACAATGGTGCAAATGTGAGCCAAATGTTGGCTCACAGCTGTGGCATGGTATTACCATTCATATTCCCTTGTAGGCAGCAAAAAAAACAAACAAAAACAGGCATTTAGGAGCTACAGTATCATCTCCGGAATACCTGGCAGCCGCCAGAAAGGGACAACAACATGTGTAAGGGAATTCCCAGAAGGAAGTAATGGATTCCAAAGAATTTTCAAGGGACCTTTTCAGCGACAGGCAGTAAAGGCAGCAGAAGTGAATATTACATTTGTTCCTTACTGGAGGTACCTTCCATCGTTGGACTTTCTGACTGTGGTACAGTTGCAGTGTTTTCTACATAGCATTCTCAGTGCTCTGATTAATTTTACTTGATGCCTCAAATTTACCTCTATAACAGTAAATTGGATTGATAGTAACTGATTGGATACCATCATCGTGTGCACTCTCCACTACTTTAGATAATGAGGGCTAGTTTACACATGCTTCAAAATGTGGCATTTGATACACTTTTTTTTAAAGCACTGCTAATGCCAATCAAAGCACTTCTCACCAAATAAAATGGTAAGTTTACAGCCCTGTTCACATGTTGTTTGCTTTGCTTTGCTTCACTTTAAAAATTGTCGTTCGCTTGGTGCTTCAAAGCATCTCCAAAGCCTCCATTGAAGTCTATAACAAAGCTAGCTAACAGCACCTGCAGCTTTTGAGGAGCTTTTATTCAGAGTTAGCTTTGCTTTGTTTTGGAGGTATTGCAGGTATGAGATGTCCCAGGATGCAATGGGAAACCAACGAGCGAACCTGAAAGATGTCATCAGCAGTCTCTTCCGGTTTATGTGTATATATTCTGAAAGTGCCTGATGTAGATGTCACATCTGGTGTGCAGGGAGGAGCAGCAGAAAGGTGAGCAGGTTCTGGACTGGAGCGGTGCAACTAGCAGACAGCAAACATTATGTGCAACATGGGAATGCTTTAGCGGGACCGGAGAGAGAGGATTGAACGGTGGAGGATCAGCAGAGCTAGCAGACTAGCAATGTCATATGTGGTGCGCAGCGTGGGAACAATATAGCAAGAGGTGAATGGAGACCAGGGAGATAGGAGGATCAGCAAACCAGAGGATTACTATTGAGCAGGGGATGAGCAGAGCTGGGGGTTACTACTGGGTGGGAGACAAGCAGAGTTGGGGTTTACTACTGAGTGGTGGATCAGCATTTCTGGGGGTTACTACTGAGTGGAGGATCAGCAGAGCTGGGGGTTACTACTGAGCAAGGAATCTACTGAACAAGGATACTAATAAGCTAGATATCTGCTGAATGAGGGTACCAATGAGCTGAGGATCTTCTGAACAGCAGTACTAATGAGCTGGGGATCCGCTGAGTGGGGGCACTACTGAGCTGGGGGTCTACTGGTCCCCTTTAATACAAATAGAAAATCAACACACACACAGGGCATTTGCCAAGCTTCATTAAAGCTTCAAAAAAGCATCAATGAAGCATCACCAAAGCATCAAAAACACGTTAAAAAAACCATGTTGAAGAGGTAGGCACTTTAATGTGTGTTGAAGTCGAAGCAAGTGTAAATTAGTCCGTAGAGTACACAGACTTTAGAGGTTATTTGGACATGTAGGCATGATCTGACCTCTCTAAGCTTGAACTCTCTGTAGGGTGTTGCCAGGGGCGGACTGACAACTCCTGGGGCCCCTGGGCAATAGGGGATCATGGGGCCCCTGTGTCCTTGCCCAAACTATGAAAAAGGTACCAGGGGCATCTCATGGGGCCCCCTACTGACCCCGGGCCCTTGGGCAGTGCCCGAGTTTCCAAATGGTCAGTCCGCCCCTGGGTGTTGCACAGTTCTTCCTAAACATGTATGCCTGTCTTGGCAGAGAATACACATTTATAGACAAGGAAGGGGGCAAAAGAAAGAAGGATGTTACTGACTCCATGTAGGTTTTCTCCCTGAAAGGTCATCAGCTCTGGGAAAAAGATAGATGGTGGGCGTCTACAAGTGAGATAGATATGGAATCATCAGCCCTTCCAATAAAAAATGGTTGGATGCAGTGACTGCCATCCTACATCTATGGCTACCTCACCACGGGTGACAGGTCCACCTTCATTTGCCATTAATATGCAACAATTATTTTAGTAAGACATTTAGGACATGAGTCAGAGTGCTATGACATTGAAATCCTCTCTCCAAGCCACTATAATGTAGAGCGACTTTCCATAAATCCAGACATCATAACTAGCCATGCAATTTATAATTCAGACACTGAAATAGCTGAACGTCTTTATGGCTATTTGTTGTTTAACAAAATCTATCTGTCTGAGTGTCCTCAGTAGTAATTGTGATTCTTATCATCCCTACACTTTATGAGACCTGCATTACCTGATGAAATATGAGCAATAGCCACATGCATTATTTATTCTTATTGAAAGACACTATTGAGTCTAATCTGAGAAGATGATTTATGGATGTCGCTGCTTTGTTTAACACTAAACATTCATGTTCATGTGCTCTTTGTGATGAGTTTTTGTGTCCTCATAACAACTGGTGGATAAACCAACCAACATTTTATAGAAGATAAATCCAATAACTCACCCAGATTTGCAGTTTAATTCTTTTTTCATTTTTGAAGACTGTCTTAACCTTGAAATCAATTCCAACCGTGCTCACGAATGCAGATGTGAACGAGTCATCAGCATAGCGAAACAAGAATGATGTTTTGCCGACGCTGCTGTTTCCGATAATGAGCAGCTTGAACATGTAATCAAAGTTCTGATCGGAAGTCTCTTTCTGTCCATATCTGGAATCCTGTACAGAGGCCATCTGGAAGAACCAAAGATATAGACACATAAATTATTTGTAGTTTCCTATTTTGCAGTGATCATTGGACATATGGACACAAACATTACCAATGTCTGCATACATGTGTTTAGAACTTTGTCACAGATATCATTAAAATCGGTATTGATTGAGAACCCAGGTGTTGGTTGATCCTGGACCCAGTTAATGACACTGCATTACCCCACCATCTAACCCCCCCAACAATCTCCTTTCCATAACCTCATCTGAATCCATCCCCTTCCCACCTATAAATCCCTGCATCTTATATATGATTAGAACTTTGTCAATAATATAATGATGAAAGGTGTAGCCTGAGGATGCTGGGCTTCCTACATGAGCTGACATTACCGCACCATCTAGCAAACCCACCTCTGATGTCTCTCTGCATTTCTCTCTTCCATACCCCATTTGCATCCAACACCTCCACCAGTAAAAACCCCTGCACTTCCTCAAAGGGTTAAAAACATTGCCACCCAAATAAACCCTATTCACTCTTTTGGGGTTGGATTGCAGCAATTCCCATGGACAAACTACAGCACACAATGGCATGTGTGTGATGAAGAGGGATGAGTGAAATTAGAATTTCCATAAGCCAGAGATTTTGGTAAAATTCAGATTTTACGCAAAAATTACTTTTTTTGGGAAATTGAAAAAAAATAAAGAAAAATTGCACAAATAACAAAAAGATGCACAAAAGGAGACAACACAAATATAATGAACACTAAATGAAAAAAACTAAATTACCTTAATTACACACACACACAGAGTTTTTTGGTGACATTTTGGTGAAATAGATTTAAACTGGAAATCCATCCAAAAAGGGAAGTTCCGCTTTTCTCCCTCCTCCCCCACTCCTCTCCTATATTTGGAATGTTTTTTGGGAGAGGGAGGAGTGGATACCTGCTATTGATAGGTACCCATTCCCACTCTGACTGCGTAGGTTCCTTCCCCAGCAGCCTCTTGGGACATGTCAGAGTATTCAGGGGGCGCAGTGCAGTCTGCACATGCGCAGTGGGTAGATGGCTGTGAAGCCACAAGGATTCAGTCAGCTGCCCACAGTTAAAATGCCAGTGCCTGGACCCGAAGACAGGGCAAAGAGCCAGGTTGGGTGAGGACATCGCTGGATCCTGTAAGTGTGTGTTTTTTAAAAGTCAGCAGCAACAGTGTTTGTAGCTGCTGACTTTTACATTTTTCTTTACAGGATGAAGATCGTCTTTAATCAAAATCACTCCACAAGTGAAAGTAGTATTAAACTAATAAAAAAAGCATTTATTAAATTGCAGCTTACTATTTTTTACATGTGATGGCTGCATTAGTTTTTCTTTAGGCTTTCTTTCTTTTATTTTCATTTGATGATCCAGCCACTAAGTACAATGCCTTGAAAAAGTATTCATACTTCTTGAAGTTTTCCACATTTTGTCATGTTACAACCAAAAATGTAAATGTGTTTTATTGGGATTTTATGTGATAGACCAGGGGTCCTCAAACTTTTTAAACAGGGGGCCAGTTCACTGTCCCTCAGACCATTGGAGGGCCGGACTATAGTTAAAAAAAAAAAAAAACTATGAACAAATGTGGACACATTACAGTAGATGAGCAAAAACTGCGGACATACAACGGTGGCGGGAATACTGGGCTGGCCGCTCCATAAGACGCACAGACATTTCACCCCAAGTATGTCTTATGGAGCGAAATAGTGCCCCATCATTGGTGTCAGTGGGAGGAATAGTGCCCCATCATTGGTGTCAGTGGGAAGAATCGTGCCCCATCAGTGTCAGTGGGAGGAATAATGGCCCATCATTGGTGTCAGTGGGAAGAAACATGCCCCATCATTGGTGTCAGTGGGAAGAAATGTGCCCCATCATTGGTGTCAGTGGGAGGAATAGTGCCCCATCATTATTGTCAGTGGGAAGAATCGTGTCCCATCATTGGTGTCAGTGGGAGGAATAGTGCCCCATCATTAGTGTCAGTGGGGGGAGGAATAGTGCCCCATTGTTGGTGTCAGTGGGGGGAGGAATAGTGCCCCATCGTTAGTGTCAGTGTGGGGGGGGGGGGGAATAGTGCCCCGTCATTGGTGTGAGTGGGGGAAGGGGATAGTGTCCCAAGATTGGTGTCAGTGGGAGGAATAGTGTCCCATCATTGGTGTCAGTGGGAAGAATAGTGCCCCATCTTTGGTGTCAGTGGAATGAATAGTACATCATTGGTGTCAGTGGGGGGGAATAGTAACCTGTCATTGGTGTCAGTGGGGGGGGGGGGATAGTGTCCCAACATTGGTGTCAGTGGGAGGAATAGTACCCCATCATTAGTGTCAGTGGGGGAAGGAATAGTGTTCCATCGTTTATTGTCAGTGGGGGCTGGAATAGTGCCCCATCGATGTCAGTGGGGGGGAGGAATAGTGCCCCATCGTTGGTGTCAGTGGGGGGAGGAATAGTGCCCCATCATTAGTATCAGTGACACCAATGATGGGGCACTATTCCTCCCACTGACACCAATGACACTTAACTTGCTGACCCCTGTTCCAGCATGGTGCTGCTGCAGCCAGCATACCTGATTGCAGCAGCACCATCTGCACGGCACACTTACCTGGCAGCTGTCCTTCTTCTCTCTGGCCTCTCCCTCACTCGATGTTCGCGGGGCCGCTCGGCTCCGCCTCCTCGCAGGTGATTGGCCGCCTGTGTACCTTTCCTGGGCTACAGTTCTGGTGCCCAATCACTGGTGAAGACGCGGAGCCGAGCGGCAGCGCGAACATCGGGTGAGGGAGTGGCCGGAGTGAATGAAGGAGCAGAGCTTCCTGGACTGGATCATCGTGGGACTGGGACCGGAGCCGGGTAAGATACAGCAGCCCCCTGCCCACCCCTGTACTTGGTGTCCCCGTCCTCACGGCAACGAGGCCTCGATAAATGTCCTCGGCGGGCCGCATGTGGCCCGTGGGCTGTAGTTTGAGGACCCCTGTGATAGACCAACACTAAGTGGCACATATATGTGAAGTGGAAGGAAAGTGACAATCCATGATCTTAAAATGGAAAGAGTATAGCGCAACTGCAAACCTACCAAGACATGGCCGTCCACTTAAACTGACAGGCCGGGCAAGGAGAGCATTAATCAGAGAAGCAGCCAGGAAGCCCATGGTAACTCTGGAGGAGGTACAGAGATCCACAGCTCAGGTGGGAGAATCTGTCCACAGGACAACTATTAGTCATGCACTCCACAAATCTGGCCTTTATGGAAGAGTGGAAAGAAGAAAGACATTCTTGAAAGAAAGTCATAAGAAGTTCCGTTTGCTGTTTGCGAGAAGCCAAGTGGGGGAAACAGAAAACGGTAAAGAAGGTGATCTGGTCAGATGAGACCAAAATTGAACTTTTTGGCCTAAAAAGCAAAATGTGTGGTGGAAAACTAACACTGTACATCACCCTGAACACTCCATCCCCACTATGAAACATGGTGGTGGCAGCATCATGATGTGGGGATGCTTTTCTTTAGCAGGGACAGGGAAGCTGGTCAGAGTTGATGGGAAGATGGATGGAGCCAAATACAGGGCAGTTATAGCAGAAAGCCTGTTAGAGTCTGCAAAAGACTTGAGACTGGGGCAAAGGTTCACCTTCCAGCAGGACAATGACCCTAAACATACAGCCAGAGCTACAATGGAATGGTTTCCATCAAAGCTTGTTTATGTGTTAGGATGGCTTAGTCAAAGTCCAGACCTAAATCCAACTGTGATTGTGGATTTACTGTGTGAATCTGTGGCAAGACTTGAAAATTGCTGTTCATAGACGCTCTTCATCCAATCTGACAGAATTTTGCAAAGAATGGTCAAAAATGTCCCTCTCTAGATGTGTAAAACTGGTAGAGACGTCCCCAAAAAGTCTTTCAGCTGTAATTGCAGTGAAAGGTGGTTCTGCAAAGTATTGACTCATGAGGGCTGAATACAAATGCACACCACACTTTTCAGATATTTATTTGTAAAAAAATTTTGAAAACCATTTATCATTTTCCACTTCACTATTATGTGCCACTTTGTGTTGGTCTATCACATAAAATCCCAATAAAATACATTTAGGTTTTTGGTTGTAACATGACAAAATGTGGAAAATTTCAAGGGGCGTGAATACTTATTTTAGGCACTGTATGTTTTTTTTTCAAAAGCACAAGCTCTCCAGCAGAATGTATCACTTACAGGGATGAGACAATCCATTAAACACTAGCAGGGGTGCTTACAATGGTCAGCTTTCATTTTATTTATATAAAATCTTTATCCCAGTAGCAAACGACTTAAAACCAAAAGGTATTATCATGACAGACTTTACTGGCACATAGATTTGGACTTGAGATAGTGGCTATTTATATTCTATATAAAATCTTTATTCCAAAAGGAAAAAACTGTTACTGTAACTGCTTACAAAGTATTAGCTGTAGTTTGGCTTCAATGTGTTAGTGTGTTTAAATCTGCTAATAAATCAAACACTCACCTCCCCCCAGACAGACAATGCTGTTGTCCAAAGGCATCCCTTGTGCTTCATACAGAGTAGGGACACTCTAATACAGGAGGTGTGTTACTGGCCAGATCACCAGGTGAAAACAGAGGGAAAATGTCTAAGAAAAGAAGACTAATCTAGCCACCATGTCTAAACATTCGAAAGCTGCAAAATATTACATTTTTGATTTAGGGTTTAATACCGCTTGAAGTGATGATGCCCATGTACAAAAACAATTTACATACAAAGTAGGTCAATTCTCAGGACTGAATGGGCATAAATCCAAATCATTTTGCAGGTAAGACAGCTCCTATTTATCTATTTCAGTCTTATACTTAGCTGCTTGCCTGGAGCTCAGTTTTAACACCTCTGTATATATCAGATGCTATATGAGCTGTCAAAGATGTAAAAATGGCAGTCTGCATGTGCATTGGATATATACAGTATAGGTGTACCTGAGGAGACATAACGATTACACCCCTTACAGCTCAAGACACATTTAGAGTCCTGCTAGGCATACAGTTCTTCAAAAAACACCAGTTCTCTGGAGCTTTGAACAACATTGCATAGAGCATTAAAGGACTGCCAAGCAATGTCCTATGTGATTTTTACTGATAGAAATGTAGCACTCTCCTAGGTCACTAGGGGGTGCTAAGGTAATTCTTTTTTAGTAGGAGGCTGAATAGCAGCTGGGAAAAATAGTAAGAGGGTCAGATATTGGTGAGGGCTTAGAGGCTCTGCAGATCAGCTCACTTGAACTTTCCCCTGATCTAGAGACTTGGAGAACTCTCTAGAATTCAGTGGGTGGGGGTGAGGAGGAGCTGGTCTGCACTCTCAAGGGATCCTGGCCAATCCCCAAGCAGGAGGCTTGGCATGGGTCAGGACAGCCCTTAAGATTGACTGAGCCTGTTCGGTGGCAGGAGAGTTCGGGTGGAAGATGAAGGTGGAGATGGGTGGAAGATGGACTCTCAGCTTCACCATCCCCTAAGAGGACAGCCTGGGAAGCAGGGAAGGAGCCAGCCCAGTGTAAGGCCTGAAGGCATCCAACAACCCACAAGCTTGCAGGAGAGACTGAGTGAGTAACCCCACACCCCCTTGGCTGGATAAGGGGAAAGGTCATTTAGGTGGGAAACCTGACTAGCTCCCATCTGGTACTGCTTTCATCTAAAGTGGCAGCTTCTGGGCCTCTTGGCCAGGGATTCCCTCAGGCAGCTGGGTGAAGAGGAGATTTCATCTGGGGCCTGAGGTTGTACACAAGGAGAGGTTGGATAGCTCTCCAAGAAGAGAAAACTCTTGATGACTTATACATAGTTCCAGGACACTGTCCTGAGTTTTACAGTTTCTGTGACATCCCATTTATCCCTCATCTCCCTCAAAGTTTAAATCCCCTAATTTAATCCAAAAAACCAAGTTCAAGGACTGTTTTGGAATGTCTCTGGAGTGCAAGTCTGGAAGTAAATGCGTGTTGCCTAGTTGTGCAGGACTATAGGACAAATCTCTAGTGCCCCCTAAGGGGGTAGTGCTACAGAGACATGGCCCCCCAAAATGTAAGATTTAATAAAGAGGGTTGAAGTTTTTCTTTAAACTACTTTGTTGTAACATAATAAGCGGAAATGGAGCAAACATAATTTGGAGCAGCTGTGCATGGCAACCAATCAGCTTCTATCTTTTGTTTTCAAATCTTAACTGCACAAGCTGAAGATAGAAGCTAATTGGTTGCCGTGCACAACTGCTACAGATTTTGTCTGCTCCAGTTTTGATAGTTTGAGAAATTTCCCCCAAAGTTTTCAAATGTGATACAAACAGTACAGTGGAGATTTTGTTTTAAAAACAAAATTGGTAATTTTTTGGGGGTAATCTTTTACAAGCATTTAGGCATGTTTACAGGCATCAAGCGCTTGAGCGTTATTCTAGCCATTGAAATGAATTGATGCTCAAGTGCTAAACACGTTTAGGCATTTACATGCGTTTAGGTGTGTTTAGACACGTCTAGACGTGTCCAGCGTTTTTCCTGCCAAAACGCTGCTGCTCCTGGATGCACTGGCAGTGGGTTTTTGTACAGCTCCTAAAAGCCTCTGCCACTAAAAGCTTTTAAATGTCTATGTGTGCATGGACATATAGAGGGGCATTTGGAAGTAGTAAAAAAAAAAGCCCGGCACCCCTAAAAGTGGCTGCAAAAATGCCTTGTGTACATGAGGTCTAAGAATTAACTAACAGGTGCATCTGGCCTTCAGCTGACCTCCTCCTAACCTGCATTTGATCTATTTTAGGTGGGTTTTGCATTGCCATAGACTTGTATGGGAATACAAAACCTGTTTGAAGCCAACAAAAGCCCATCAACACAGGCCCTCAAACAATTAGCGTATTGTATAGTCTGCTGAGGCTTAACTACCAGCCAGAAGATCAATACTGTCTTATGCCAAAAAGATTTATTCCTCTTATTAATGTTTATTCTTTCATATTTTTAAAAGTCATTTGATTCCATTTTCATTATCGTAGGCTGCTTATCTCATATAACCATATAAAGTTCTCGTTCTCTCTCAAAGAGTATGTTCTGCAGTGCTGTCCAGTATTTTTACATTTATTGTGAGATTATTTTCATCAGCTATTGCAGCCAAGTCAGCCAAGCCAAGTTGCCAATGTTGTCTGCAGTCCGCCTTCAGAAAAAGTTCTTCCACAATTCTCAGCTGTGTTGGATATCAGGGGAATAATAGATATAAAGTATAGTAAAGCAACAGGTACACTTTAATGCTGGCTCGCACATCAGCCTATATTAGTTTTTCCTTTGCACTCCATTGTTCTATTTGTCCAGGAAAGCTCTGTGACAGGTATTGGGAAGTGAAAGAGGAACAAACAAATAGGTAAGTATAGAGCATCCCATAGATTAGTCAGGGTTTTTTGTTCAACCAGCAGAATGAACAAAAAAAACGAACCCAATTGGCCAATCCACACACTTGACGTGGATGGGGGAATCCTCCCTGCCGAGTGAATGTATTCTGACAGCAGGGAGATTTCCCTGCTGTCAAAATACACTGCTCAGCACTGTTGACTATAGCCTGCAGCACTGATCAAGAGGGAAAAATCCAACAAGGCAGTTGTACAGAAGCCGATCAGTAGACTTACTTCTGTGCAATATCCCTGCTGAACCGGCCAAATTTCAATCCACGTATGGCTGGCTTAAGCAGCTCTAGAGGCTGACATTTAGGGCACAGAGAACTCTGGGGAGATGTCTTGTGTAGGAAAAGTACAGGTTGACTTTGAGGTGTCAGGGAACTCTAGGGAACTATCCTGCATGGACAATGCACAGGTTGACTTTAAGACTACAAGGTGGAGGTGTCCTGCACGAGAAAATTTAGGTTGAGGTCTCTGAGAGTCTACCAAGGTGTCCTGCATTGGCAATACACAGGTTTACTTTAAGGTCGAGGAAAATGCTGGGTAGGTATCCTGTTCACTTTAGGATCACAGGGAACATTAGAGAGGATTCTGGAAAGCCCTGTGTGTTCACCACACTAATGCCACATTTGATATAATATCAAATATTGTAACTGATGTAATTATTAGGCCCCTTTCACGTGGCAGACCCGATCAGGTCCTCCTGTCAGACCTGATCAGATGGTCCATGCACCCCTATGGATATGCACATGTAAACAGACTTGCGACCATTTACACCCACCTACCTCTAGGTTCGATCTGGTCCGCTAAAAAAACGGGGATCCACTTTTGCCCATGTCCATTCTGTCCATGTGTCATGCACCCACTCTGCTCTGATCAGCAGGGAATCTGTGAGCAGATCCACTGCTGATCAGGATGGAGTCCACCCTGTGTGAAAGGGGCCTTACAGTGTCCTCCATATTCACTAATATTTCAATTCACAAAGTTTTAAAACCAGGATAAGAATCTTTATTTTAGCCAAGTGACTGACTCTACTTTTCAGACCTCATTGGACTTGATGGAAAATAGCTGTCCCTATTAATTGTATTAGTGCCAGAATTAACCTCACCTATCAGCAAGAGGGTTTGTGAACTTTCAAGGGGTCTGAAATTCCCCTTTAGTGGCTCACCAGGGGAGGGTAGCAACCTTCTTATCCCCTATTGGGCAGCTGTAGTTTTGAAGGGTTATCATTCTGAAGTTATCCCCCATGCCAGTGCTGAAATATATGTGGGCCAAGGCACAGAAAATGTTCCAAACCAGAAGGGGATAGTTTCATTAGAATTGGGTTTTAAAAATAGAATATGGTAAAACAGGTCTTCTTCCAGCCTGCAAATGGCACAGGATTGACCATATGCCGCATTGGTTAGTTGTCATATTAATACAGGAAGTCCGTGATTAATATCAGTACAAAAATGGAAAACAGTACATCACACAGAGGACTAGACTGGCAGGCGTGAGCCTTGATTGGTTTAGACAAGGTAATGACCACTGACATTGAAACTTGGAATTGAGTGAGGAGACACAGTGTGGGAATGCATTGTGATTAGGGCCCATTGTGTTTGTTTTTGCTAAAATGAAAGGAAAATTTGCCTTAGCTCCAGTTCACACTGGTGAGGCTGTGAATTTATGCTACTTCTGTGAGATTTTAAAACACCATATCAGTGCAATTTGCACTGCCGATTTCATTGCGTTTGCAACTTCATATAACAGGAGTCTATGCAAATTGTAATAAAATTGTCAAAAACTAGTGCAGGAACCTTTTTAATAATTGCTGCAACATGAGTCACGGTGATATGAACGGTTCCATTTCCTGCAATGGAGTGTGACTTGTCATGCGATTTGGAACTGTTGAATCGCTTGACAAGTCGCACCAGTGTGAACTGGGGCTTGCAATGAAACTGAACTAAAATAACTGAAATTTGCTAGTTACAGGGAACATCTAGAAGAGTTGCTTGTGTCTAAGCTGTACCCTGAAAACCTTTTCTCTTGAATTCCTCCTGAACAGTAACAGTACACTTTCTGGTATATGAGTGTGCCTAGGCTCTTCTGTGCCTACAGTCTCATAGCTGTATATCTGCAGTGTGAGATGTAAGGCACTGCTGCCCCAAACTGCTAGGAGATTTGGGTTGAGATTTTGTGATGTCACTACTCACTGTTCTTGCTGGAAGAGCTGACACAAGGAAGCAAACCACTCCATCTGCCAAGTTGGCCGCCTCCATACAGAGACACAGTGAAGAACAGAGTATGGTAAGGCAGTAATAGGGAAAAATCAGCTGCTGGAAAACCACAGGAAATACTGGTGACTAGTTCCTTGCCATCTGCCAGCCTTTTTTGTGGCCATGGCTTCCAGAGTTTACTTCCACCTTCACAAATTAATATTAAGATGGGCCATGAGAGCATTGCAGCATATTCAGTATGTACGTATTTGAGTATGGTTTTACACCAACAAAAGACTATTTCTGGACCTTAGATGTGACAATGTTATAATCTTTTTATATTGTTTATGTCCTTGCTTGTTGGGGCCCAGAGGATGAATCTGAGCTTCAATGTAGAAGTGGACAAAAACTTCCTAACTAGCATGTTTTGCTTGAATTTTTTGCTTGATTGTTTATAGGTTTTTATTATTGTGTGTTCCTTGTGGGAAGTATTCATTCACTTCCTATCCCAGTGGCATCAGAGCAAACTTTAACAGGAAGAGGGGATATTTGGATAAAATTTCACCTACTTTATGTTGATTTTTAATATGTTAAATTCAGTTAAAGAGAAATTTAAAGTGATACTAAAGGTACATTTTTTTTAAAATAACAAACATACTTACCTGATCTGTGCAATGGTTTTGCACAGAGCAGCCTGGATCTTCCTCCTTTTGGCTCTCGCGCTGGCACTCCTTGCTCCTCCCTCCTGCTGAATGCCACTCCTAGCAAGCAGCTTGCTATGGGGCCACTCTTGCATGCTTGCTCCCGAGCTCCACTTTGTGTGTCCATAGATACAGAGAGCATGGATCAGCCCTGCCCCCTGCTCCCTCCTCACTGACTGTATGTAGTAGGAGCTGCAATTAACATATTTAAACACGCAATGTATTCATCATAGTGCTTCTGGGCTTCAACTCTGCTACAATGCACCATCTGGATTTTCTATGTCATCAGGAGCCGGGTTTCTGTTTCCGGTTCCTGCAGCCAGCCTACTGATGATGTGGCACCAGGTCCTCCTGTAGTGTGTGAAGCCTCAGCTGATGCCTCCTGGGATATGTGATGTACATGTTCCAGGAGGCTCCAGGAGCACGGCTGATGTATAGGCCTGAATGGAGGCATGGCGGAAGGGTGCAGTGAAAAGGTAAATGAAAAAAGTCTGCTTTTTTAATCTGGTAAAGAAAAGGATCAGAGGCTCATTAATATAATATAATATAATATAATATATCGCCAGACGTATATTTTCTGCCCAGTAACCAAAAAACAAGCATACAAAAAAGGGGGGGGCGTGAAAAGAGATTCCCAAAAAAGTGGTTACATTATGGACAGAATGTGATACAAAAAGTAGTTCCAAAAATTATGCTTTATTACACAATACACATGTAGACAATGAGGGTAAATACCCTGATTCACCATCACCTCAGTATGAGATAGTACAAAAACAGACCTAAAATCACATAAAAACAGTGGCAAGACTGGTCTTTGTAATAATATGCTGCAGATATAGTGACAGAATACTGTCTAATACATTTGCAGCACCAGCACACTGGTTACACCACCATGTAGGGAGTGTATCAAAAACTTATACCATATAGGCATGACATGCTTAGCAATAATGGCTGATATCAAGCACCAAGTGACAATGATATTATTACCCATAAACCTAACCTAGGTAATGTGGGTGAAAAATAGTAAATACATTTATAGGGATGCGGATACGTCTATATTAACCAGATGAGGTATTGCAATAATTATGATTTAAGGCAAGAGTGGGTGGTGAAATATAAAATTGTAGTAGATATGTCCATATTGTATGGATAAAGAGTCAGTAATAAAGGATCACCGTGGATTTCCTCAATACAATGGAGGTAGCAGGGCCCTGCTCCAAGGGGTTTCTTCACCGCAGCATGCGGGCTGTTAACCACCTTAGTATTGATGTGATTGTATAAATTGCTGGGTCCTCCGTATCTTGTAATAAATGTAGGGTGCCTTGCACCTGTATAGTGAAACATACTGTCCCCATCCTGTAACAAGTAGGTAACATATGGACAGTCAATCAATGTATATTCCTTGTAGTAAACGTATTAAATGGCGGACATACGCCTTATTCCTTTTTGCTGTACAACAATTCACTCACCACCCAAGCCATAGGTGATACTACTTCAGAGTTTATTTATACAATCACATCAATACTAAGGTGGTTAACAGCCCGCATGCTGCGGTGAAGAAACCCCTTGGAGCAGGGCCCTGCTACCTCCATTGTATTGAGGAAATCCACGGTGATCCTTTATTACTGACTTTTTATCCATACAATATGGACATATCTACTACAATTTTATATTTCACCACCCACTCTTGCCTTAAATCATAATTATTGTAATACCTCATCTGGTTAATGTAGACGTATCCGCATCCTTATAAATGTATTTACTATTTTTCACCCACATTGCCTAGGTTAGGTTTATGGGTAATAATATAATTGTCACTTGGTGCTTGATATCAGCCATTATTAGTGACGCAATGCATAGATACGCCGTGACGCAGCTTCCGGTCCACGGTGACGCACATCCGACACGGGCACCATCTTGGCACACCCAGATGAGTCCTAACCCATGCAGTACACCCATGCATGTGGTTTTGATTGCTGTACATTGCTAATAATTGAGCTTGTTACAAGTGAGTGGGCATTTTTTATATATTAAAGAGGCTGATTGATCTAATATACTGCACTATGAAGGATCTTTTTTTCACTCATCATGGGTCATGGTGAGTGATATATTTAGCTTGAGAAACTGTCCTGAGAGGTCTTGAGTATTGATTACTAACCTGAGACCCACGGAAGGAGTACTGAGGATACTTACCATTATTGAAGAAAGACCTAGGAGTGATCTTGGAGGCTTAGTGGCCCTTTGGGTCACAGATTGAAGGTGAGGGGGCATTTTAGCAACAAGAGGAGTGTGTTGACACCATCACAGAAAATCGTCACTTTGTATCACTTTGTATGAGCTATTTTGGAGTGGCGCATGAGTGCGGAGGATTTAGGAACTTTTATTTTGGAAAGCTATATGAAATCATACATTTGAATTTAAGTTGGTCACTATATTGTGTTCACTGATCACGTTTAGTACATGCTATTTATGGGGGTGATTAGTTTATATTTATGCACATGTTGAAAGATTATTAATAGAGATGAGCGAAGAAATGAAAAATTCGATTCGACTGATTCGGCGAATTCGTGGACAATATTTGATTCGAGTCGAATAAATTCGCTGTGAATTTAACTTAAAAAAGGGTGTTTCTAGGCTTCAGAGAGACTTAATATTAGTGCAGAACACTGTACCTTTAATTTAAATGCCCTTGGAGTCTGCTGGGGAAGAGAAATAATACTGTCTGTCAGTATGACATGCAGATGAGTGCCGTCGATCTTAGAATCACTGCACACTTCACTCCTTTGGCCAGTCACGGGGCCAAAACCAGTGTTTGGAGCCACAGTGTGGCGGTGGAGGCAGCAGCAATGGGAGGCCATACAGCAACCTATGACAAAATGGAAACCAGCAGGAGCGTGAGGAGACCTGAAAGTGGCACATGGCAGAGTGGGAGCAATGGGAGGCGGTACAGGGACCCAGGTCACACTGTGGGCCCAGCAGCAGCGTGACCAGGCGGTACGGGGGCCCATGGCCGATATGGGGCTTGGTGGCACCTATGGAAGGCCTGTAATCTGCCAGCAACCTATGACAAAATGGACAACCGCAGGAGTGTGAGGAGATTTCAAAGTGGCACATGGCAGAGTGGAAGCAATGGGAGGCCGTACAGGGACCCAGGTCACACTGTGGGACCAGCATCAGCGTGAACAGGCGGTACGGGGGCCCATGGCCGATTTGACCTCATTCATCCCATAGTCCTGCCGACTCACGAATAGCGTGGCCTCCTCAAAGGGCCTGAGCAAGCGCAGGTGTCACACATGAGCTGACAATGGCTGACATCTAAGTTACACAGGGAGTACCTTTATCCGCTTTTAACATCAGGAAATCTGTGATGGCCTTTAGCTGTTCGTAAAGGCGGTCTAACATATGTAGGGTTGAATTACACCTTGTTGCAACGTCACAGCATGAGGAGTCGGTACGGGGGCCCATGGCAGATTACATGTCTGGCAGCAGCAATGGGAGGCCCGTAATCTGCCAGCACCCTATGTCAAAAAATTTAACACACCAGCAGTGTGAAGAGACCTGAAAGTGGCACATGGCAGCAGAGTGTGGCGATGGAGACAGCAGCAATGGGAGGCCGTACAGGGACCCATGAGAGACTCTGGACTTGGCAGCAGCATGAGGAGGCGGTATATAGGGGCCCATGGCAGATTAGGGGCCTGGCAGCAGCTATGTGAGGCCCGTAATCTGCCTGCACCCTATGTCAAAAAATTAAACACACCAGCAGTGTGAAGAGACCTGAAAGTGGCACATGGCAGAGTGTGGCGATGGAGACAGCAGCAATGGGAGGCCGTACAGGGACCCATGACAGACTCTAGACTTGGCAGCAGCATGAGGAGGCGGTATATAGGGGCCCATGGCAGATTAGGGGCCTGGCAGCAGCTATGTGAGGCCCGTAATCTGCCTGCACCCTATGTCAAAAAATTTAACACACCAGCAGTGTGAAGAGACCTGAAAGTGGCACATGGCAGCAGAGTGTGGCGATGGAGACAGCAGCAATGGGAGGCCGTACAGGGACCCATGAGAGACTCTGGACTTGGCAGCAGCATGAGGAGGCGGTATATAGGGGCCCATGGCAGATTAGGGGCCTGGCAGCAGCTATGTGAGGCCCGTAATCTGCCTGCACCCTATGTCAAAAAATTTAACACACCAGCAGTGTGAAGAGACCTGAAAGTGGCACATGGCAGCAGAGTGTGGCGATGGAGACAGCAGCAATGGGAGGCCGTACAGGGACCCATGACAGACTCTAGACTTGGCAGCAGCATGAGGAGGCGGTATATAGGGGCCCATGGCAGATTAGGGGCCTGGCAGCAGCTATGTGAGGCCCGTAAGCTGCCTGCACCCTATGTCAAAAAATTTAACACACCAGCAGTGTGAAGAGACCTGAAAGTGGCACATGGCAGCAGAGTGTGGCGATGGAGACAGCAGCAATGGGAGGCCGTACAGGGACCCATGAGAGACTCTGGACTTGGCAGCAGCATGAGGAGGCGGTATATAGGGGCCTATGGCAGATTAGGGGCCTGGCAGCAGCTATGTGAGGCCCGTAATCTGCCTGCACCCTATGTCAAAAAATTTAACACACCAGCAGTGTGAAGAGACCTGAAAGTGGCACATGGCAGCAGAGTGTGGCGATGGAGACAGCAGCAATGGGAGGCCGTACAGGGACCCATGACAGACTCTAGACTTGGCAGCAGCATGAGGAGGCGGTATATAGGGGCCCATGGCAGATTAGGGGCCTGGCAGCAGCTATGTGAGGCCCGTAATCTGCCTGCACCCTATGTCAAAAAATTTAACACACCAGCAGTGTGAAGAGACCTGAAAGTGGCACATGGCAGAGTGTGGCGATGGAGACAGCAGCAATGGGAGGCCGTACAGGGACCCATGACAGACTCTAGACTTGGCAGCAGCATGAGGAGGCGGTATATAGGGGCCCATGGCAGATTAGGGGCCTGGCAGCAGCTATGTGAGGCCCGTAATCTGCCTGCACCCTATGTCAAAAAATTTAACACACCAGCAGTGTGAAGAGACCTGAAAGTGGCACATGGCAGCAGAGTGTGGCGATGGAGACAGCAGCAATGGGAGGCCGTACAGGGACCCATGAGAGACTCTAGACTTGGCAGCAGCATGAGGAGGCGGTATATAGGGGCCCATGGCAGATTAGGGGCCTGGCAGCAGCTATGTGAGGCCCGTAATCTGCCTGCACCCTATGTCAAAAAATTTAACACACCAGCAGTGTGAGGAGACCTGAAAGTGGCACATGGCAGCAGAGTGTGGCGATGGAGACAGCAGCAATGGGAGGCCGTACAGGGACCCATGAGAGACTCTGGACTTGGCAGCAGCATGAGGAGGCGGTATATAGGGGCCCATGGCAGATTAGGGGCCTGGCAGCAGCTATGTGAGGCCCGTAATCTGCCTGCACCCTATGTCAAAAAATTAAACACACCAGCAGTGTGAAGAGACCTGAAAGTGGCACATGGCAGCAGAGTGTGGCGATGGAGACAGCAGCAATGGGAGGCCGTACAGGGACCCATGAGAGACTCTGGACTTGGCAGCAGCATGAGGAGGCGGTATATAGGGGCCCATGGCAGATTAGGGGCCTGGCAGCAGCTATGTGAGGCCCGTAATCTGCCTGCACCCTATGTCAAAAAATTAAACACACCAGCAGTGTGAAGAGACCTGAAAGTGGCACATGGCAGCAGAGTGTGGCGATGGAGACAGCAGCAATGGGAGGCCGTACAGGGACCCATGAGAGACTCTGGACTTGGCAGCAGCATGAGGAGGCGGTATATAGGGGCCTATGGCAGATTAGGGGCCTGGCAGCAGCTATGTGAGGCCCGTAATCTGCCTGCACCCTATGTCAAAAAATTTAACACACCAGCAGTGTGAAGAGACCTGAAAGTGGCACATGGCAGCAGAGTGTGGCGATGGAGACAGCAGCAATGGGAGGCCGTACAGGGACCCATGACAGACTCTAGACTTGGCAGCAGCATGAGGAGGCGGTATATAGGGGCCCATGGCAGATTAGGGGCCTGGCAGCAGCTATGTGAGGCCCGTAATCTGCCTGCACCCTATGTCAAAAAATTTAACACACCAGCAGTGTGAAGAGACCTGAAAGTGGCACATGGCAGCAGAGTGTGGCGATGGAGACAGCAGCAATGGGAGGCCGTACAGGGACCCATGAGAGACTCTGGACTTGGCAGCAGCATGAGGAGGCGGTATATAGGGGCCCATGGCAGATTAGGGGCCTGGCAGCAGCTATGTGAGGCCCGTAATCTGCCTGCACCCTATGTCAAAAAATTTAACACACCAGCAGTGTGAAGAGACCTGAAAGTGGCACATGGCAGCAGAGTGTGGCGATGGAGACAGCAGCAATGGGAGGCCGTACAGGGACCCATGACAGACTCTAGACTTGGCAGCAGCATGAGGAGGCGGTATATAGGGGCCCATGGCAGATTAGGGGCCTGGCAGCAGCTATGTGAGGCCCGTAATCTGCCTGCACCCTATGTCAAAAAATTTAACACACCAGCAGTGTGAAGAGACCTGAAAGTGGCACATGGCAGCAGAGTGTGGCGATGGAGACAGCAGCAATGGGAGGCCGTACAGGGACCCATGAGAGACTCTGGACTTGGCAGCAGCATGAGGAGGCGGTATATAGGGGCCTATGGCAGATTAGGGGCCTGGCAGCAGCTATGTGAGGCCCGTAATCTGCCTGCACCCTATGTCAAAAAATTTAACACACCAGCAGTGTGAAGAGACCTGAAAGTGGCACATGGCAGAGTGTGGCGATGGAGACAGCAGCAATGGGAGGCCGTACAGGGACCCATGACAGACTCTAGACTTGGCAGCAGCATGAGGAGGCGGTATATAGGGGCCCATGGCAGATTAGGGGCCTGGCAGCAGCTATGTGAGGCCCGTAATCTGCCTGCACCCTATGTCAAAAAATTTAACACACCAGCAGTGTGAAGAGACCTGAAAGTGGCACATGGCAGCAGAGTGTGGCGATGGAGATAGCAGCAATGGGAGGCCGTACAGGGACCCATGAGAGACTCTGGACTTGGCAGCAGCATGAGGAGGCGGTATATAGGGGCCCATGGCAGATTAGGGGCCTGGCAGCAGCTATGTGAGGCCCGTAATCTGCCTGCACCCTATGTCAAAAAATTTAACACACCAGCAGTGTGAAGAGACCTGAAAGTGGCACATGGCAGCAGAGTGTGGCGATGGAGACAGCAGCAATGGGAGGCCGTACAGGGACCCATGACAGACTCTAGACTTGGCAGCAGCATGAGGAGGCGGTATATAGGGGCCCATGGCAGATTAGGGGCCTGGCAGCAGCTATGTGAGGCCCGTAATCTGCCTGCACCCTATGTCAAAAAATTAAACACACCAGCAGTGTGAAGAGACCTGAAAGTGGCACATGGCAGCAGAGTGTGGCGATGGAGACAGCAGCAATGGGAGGCCGTACAGGGACCCATGAGAGACTCTGGACTTGGCAGCAGCATGAGGAGGCGGTATATAGGGGCCTATGGCAGATTAGGGGCCTGGCAGCAGCTATGTGAGGCCCGTAATCTGCCTGCACCCTATGTCAAAAAATTTAACACACCAGCAGTGTGAAGAGACCTGAAAGTGGCACATGGCAGCAGAGTGTGGCGATGGAGACAGCAGCAATGGGAGGCCGTACAGGGACCCATGACAGACTCTAGACTTGGCAGCAGCATGAGGAGGCGGTATATAGGGGCCCATGGCAGATTAGGGGCCTGGCAGCAGCTATGTGAGGCCCGTAATCTGCCTGCACCCTATGTCAAAAAATTAAACACACCAGCAGTGTGAAGAGACCTGAAAGTGGCACATGGCAGCAGAGTGTGGCGATGGAGACAGCAGCAATGGGAGGCCGTACAGGGACCCATGAGAGACTCTGGACTTGGCAGCAGCATGAGGAGGCGGTATATAGGGGCCCATGGCAGATTAGGGGCCTGGCAGCAGCTATGTGAGGCCCGTAATCTGCCTGCACCCTATGTCAAAAAATTTAACACACCAGCAGTGTGAAGAGACCTGAAAGTGGCACATGGCAGCAGAGTGTGGCGATGGAGACAGCAGCAATGGGAGGCCGTACAGGGACCCATGACAGACTCTAGACTTGGCAGCAGCATGAGGAGGCGGTATATAGGGGCCCATGGCAGATTAGGGACCTGGCAGCAGCTATGTGAGGCCCGTAATCTGCCTGCACCCTATGTCAAAAAATTTAACACACCAGCAGTGTGAAGAGACCTGAAAGTGGCACATGGCAGCAGAGTGTGGCGATGGAGACAGCAGCAATGGGAGGCCGTACAGGGACCCATGAGAGACTCTGGACTTGGCAGCAGCATGAGGAGGCGGTATATAGGGGCCTATGGCAGATTAGGGGCCTGGCAGCAGCTATGTGAGGCCCGTAATCTGCCTGCACCCTATGTCAAAAAATTTAACACACCAGCAGTGTGAAGAGACCTGAAAGTGGCACATGGCAGAGTGTGGCGATGGAGACAGCAGCAATGGGAGGCCGTACAGGGACCCATGACAGACTCTAGACTTGGCAGCAGCATGAGGAGGCGGTATATAGGGGCCCATGGCAGATTAGGGGCCTGGCAGCAGCTATGTGAGGCCCGTAATCTGCCTGCACCCTATGTCAAAAAATTTAACACACCAGCAGTGTGAAGAGACCTGAAAGTGGCACATGGCAGCAGAGTGTGGCGATGGAGATAGCAGCAATGGGAGGCCGTACAGGGACCCATGAGAGACTCTGGACTTGGCAGCAGCATGAGGAGGCGGTATATAGGGGCCCATGGCAGATTAGGGGCCTGGCAGCAGCTATGTGAGGCCCGTAATCTGCCTGCACCCTATGTCAAAAAATTTAACACACCAGCAGTGTGAAGAGACCTGAAAGTGGCACATGGCAGCAGAGTGTGGCGATGGAGACAGCAGCAATGGGAGGCCGTACAGGGACCCATGACAGACTCTAGACTTGGCAGCAGCATGAGGAGGCGGTATATAGGGGCCCATGGCAGATTAGGGGCCTGGCAGCAGCTATGTGAGGCCCGTAATCTGCCTGCACCCTATGTCAAAAAATTAAACACACCAGCAGTGTGAAGAGACCTGAAAGTGGCACATGGCAGCAGAGTGTGGCGATGGAGACAGCAGCAATGGGAGGCCGTACAGGGACCCATGAGAGACTCTGGACTTGGCAGCAGCATGAGGAGGCGGTATATAGGGGCCTATGGCAGATTAGGGGCCTGGCAGCAGCTATGTGAGGCCCGTAATCTGCCTGCACCCTATGTCAAAAAATTTAACACACCAGCAGTGTGAAGAGACCTGAAAGTGGCACATGGCAGCAGAGTGTGGCGATGGAGATAGCAGCAATGGGAGGCCGTACAGGGACCCATGAGAGACTCTGGACTTGGCAGCAGCATGAGGAGGCGGTATATAGGGGCCCATGGCAGATTAGGGGCCTGGCAGCAGCTATGTGAGGCCCGTAATCTGCCTGCACCCTATGTCAAAAAATTTAACACACCAGCAGTGTGAAGAGACCTGAAAGTGGCACATGGCAGCAGAGTGTGGCGATGGAGACAGCAGCAATGGGAGGCCGTACAGGGACCCATGACAGACTCTAGACTTGGCAGCAGCATGAGGAGGCGGTATATAGGGGCCCATGGCAGATTAGGGGCCTGGCAGCAGCTATGTGAGGCCCGTAATCTGCCTGCACCCTATGTCAAAAAATTTAACACACCAGCAGTGTGAAGAGACCTGAAAGTGGCACATGGCAGCAGAGTGTGGCGATGGAGACAGCAGCAATGGGAGGCCGTACAGGGACCCATGAGAGACTCTGGACTTGGCAGCAGCATGAGGAGGCGGTATATAGGGGCCTATGGCAGATTAGGGGCCTGGCAGCAGCTATGTGAGGCCCGTAATCTGCCTGCACCCTATGTCAAAAAATTTAACACACCAGCAGTGTGAAGAGACCTGAAAGTGGCACATGGCAGAGTGTGGCGATGGAGACAGCAGCAATGGGAGGCCGTACAGGGACCCATGACAGACTCTAGACTTGGCAGCAGCATGAGGAGGCGGTATATAGGGGCCCATGGCAGATTAGGGGCCTGGCAGCAGCTATGTGAGGCCCGTAATCTGCCTGCACCCTATGTCAAAAAATTTAACACACCAGCAGTGTGAAGAGACCTGAAAGTGGCACATGGCAGCAGAGTGTGGCGATGGAGATAGCAGCAATGGGAGGCCGTACAGGGACCCATGAGAGACTCTGGACTTGGCAGCAGCATGAGGAGGCGGTATATAGGGGCCCATGGCAGATTAGGGGCCTGGCAGCAGCTATGTGAGGCCCGTAATCTGCCTGCACCCTATGTCAAAAAATTTAACACACCAGCAGTGTGAAGAGACCTGAAAGTGGCACATGGCAGCAGAGTGTGGCGATGGAGACAGCAGCAATGGGAGGCCGTACAGGGACCCATGACAGACTCTAGACTTGGCAGCAGCATGAGGAGGCGGTATATAGGGGCCCATGGCAGATTAGGGGCCTGGCAGCAGCTATGTGAGGCCCGTAATCTGCCTGCACCCTATGTCAAAAAATTTAACACACCAGCAGTGTGAAGAGACCTGAAAGTGGCACATGGCAGAGTGTGGCGATGGAGACAGCAGCAATGGGAGGCCGTACAGGGACCCATGACAGACTCTAGACTTGGCAGCAGCATGAGGAGGCGGTATATAGGGGCCCATGGCAGATTAGGGGCCTGGCAGCAGCTATGTGAGGCCCGTAATCTGCCTGCACCCTATGTCAAAAAATTTAACACACCAGCAGTGTGAAGAGACCTGAAAGTGGCACATGGCAGCAGAGTGTGGCGATGGAGACAGCAGCAATGGGAGGCCGTACAGGGACCCATGAGAGACTCTAGACTTGGCAGCAGCATGAGGAGGCGGTATATAGGGGCCCATGGCAGATTAGGGGCCTGGCAGCAGCTATGTGAGGCCCGTAATCTGCCTGCACCCTATGTCAAAAAATTTAACACACCAGCAGTGTGAGGAGACCTGAAAGTGGCACATGGCAGCAGAGTGTGGCGATGGAGACAGCAGCAATGGGAGGCCGTACAGGGACCCATGAGAGACTCTGGACTTGGCAGCAGCATGAGGAGGCGGTATATAGGGGCCCATGGCAGATTAGGGGCCTGGCAGCAGCTATGTGAGGCCCGTAATCTGCCTGCACCCTATGTCAAAAAATTAAACACACCAGCAGTGTGAAGAGACCTGAAAGTGGCACATGGCAGCAGAGTGTGGCGATGGAGACAGCAGCAATGGGAGGCCGTACAGGGACCCATGAGAGACTCTGGACTTGGCAGCAGCATGAGGAGGCGGTATATAGGGGCCCATGGCAGATTAGGGGCCTGGCAGCAGCTATGTGAGGCCCGTAATCTGCCTGCACCCTATGTCAAAAAATTAAACACACCAGCAGTGTGAAGAGACCTGAAAGTGGCACATGGCAGCAGAGTGTGGCGATGGAGACAGCAGCAATGGGAGGCCGTACAGGGACCCATGAGAGACTCTGGACTTGGCAGCAGCATGAGGAGGCGGTATATAGGGGCCTATGGCAGATTAGGGGCCTGGCAGCAGCTATGTGAGGCCCGTAATCTGCCTGCACCCTATGTCAAAAAATTTAACACACCAGCAGTGTGAAGAGACCTGAAAGTGGCACATGGCAGAGTGTGGCGATGGAGACAGCAGCAATGGGAGGCCGTACAGGGACCCATGAGAGACTCTGGACTTGGCAGCAGCATGAGGAGGCAGTATATAGGGGCCCATGGCAGATTAGGGGCCTGGCAGCAGCTATGTGAGGCCCGTAATCTGCCTGCACCCTATGTCAAAAAATTTAACACACCAGCAGTGTGAGGAGACCTGAAAGTGGCACATGTTTGAGGCATGATTCATGGCGGATTTAGTCAGTTGTGTCAGGAACTGGTGGTTTGAAATCCAGACTAATCCACGCCTGATTCATTTTCACAAACGTGAGTCTCTCCACACTTTGGGTGGACAGTCGTGTCCTCCGCGGAGTTACAATACCTCCTGCCGCACTAAACACGCGCTCCGATGCCACGCTACTGGCCGGGCATGACAGCCTTTCAAGGGCAAATTCAGCTAGTTGGGGCCAAAGGTCAAGTTTCGTTGCCCAGTAGTCAAGGGGATTGTCTACCTCGGTTGGCAGGGTGCTGTCCAAGTAGGCCCAAGCCTGTTGTTTGAGCTCCTGCTCCAGGTCCACCTGATGCTGCTGCTGCTGCTGCGGCTGGTTAGTAGTTTCCTCACTGCGCTGGTGAAGAAAGCTACTCATCATCGACTGCAGACTGAGGCAGCCGCTGCTGGTGGAGCTGCCACTGCTCCTACCACCCCACCCCTCCCCTGCTGCCATGCCAGCGGAACGCGAGCGCACAGGGCCCACAGTGTCTGAGGATGGACGTTGGCGCACAAAGGCAGAGACCAACTGACTACATAGGTGGTTTTTATAGTACGTAATTTTGGCCTCCCTCTCAGCAGGTGTGAAAAAGGCCACCATTTTGGACCGGTAGCGAGGGTCCAACAAGGTGGACAGCCAAAAGTCATCCCTCTGTCTGATGGTTATTATTCGGCTGTCGCTACGCAAGCAACCGAGCATGCTATGGGCCATTTGTGCCAAGGAATGCGAGGGACTCCCTGCCTCCATCTCCACAGCATACTGCCACGGTGCGTCTGGGTCCTCTGTCTCCTCCTCCTCCTCCTCTACCAGATGCTCCTGCTCCTCCACTCCTGTCCGCTGAGTGGAAAAACCACCCATTTCACTCAATAATTCCTGAGCACAAATGTCCTCCTCTACCTCCTCCTCTTCTTCCTGTCCTGCCCCCACAGGGGTCATGTGGCGTTGAGATCTGTGCGCCACGTCTACCGCACCCTGACCAGCCATTGTTAACAGCATTTGTTCCAGGACGTGCAACAGAGGAATGACGTCGTTCATCCCATAGTCCTGCCGACTCACGAATAGCGTGGCCTCCTCAAAGGGCCTGAGCAAGCGGCAGGTGTCACGCATGAGCTGCCAATGGCTGACATCTAAGTTACACAGGGGAGTACCTTTATCCGCTTGTAACATCAGGAAATCGGTGATGGCCTTTCGCTGCTCGTAAAGGCGGTCTAACATGTGTAGGGTTGAATTCCACCTTGTTGCAACGTCGCAGATCAGGCGATGCTGTGGAATTCCGTTCTGCCGCTGCAGCTCAATGAGGGTGTTCTTTGCGGTGTAGGAATGGCTGAAATGCATGCACAGTTTACGTGACATTTTAAGGATGTCTTGCAGTGGGATGGTGGATTTTAGGAACCGCTTGACAACCAGATTGAACACGTGAGCCATGCATGGCGCATGGCACAACCTTCCTTGACGCAGAGCAGACACCATGTTCTTTCCGTTGTCAGTCAACATGGTTCCGATTTTTAGTTTGCGCGGAGACAGCCATCTGTCGATTTCTCTGTTCATTACACTCAGCAGTTCCTCCCCTGTGTGACTACGTTCGCCAAGGCATACCAGGTGCAGCACAGCGTGACACCGTTGCGCCCTGCACATGTGATATGCCGGTCGGGTAATGGGACTTGGCACGGGGGTGGCGGCTGAGGACACGGCGGAAAAAGAGGTGGTAGAGGCGGACATGCTTGCTGGACCAAGGACGTGCAAACGTGGAGGCAAAAGCGTCGTGACCTGTCCAAGTTGCTGGTGCGGCTGTGCCGGCACCACGTTCACCCAGTGGGCCGTAAATGACATGTACTGTCCCTGACCGTAGTTACAGCTCCACACGTCGGCGCTGCCGTGCACTTTGGCAGAGACCGACATGCTCAAAGACTGGCCCACCATCTCTTCTACATGTGAATGCAGGGCTGGCACTGCCTTTTGGGCAAAGAAATGACGGCTTGGCACTCTCCACCGCGGCGCGGCACAAGCCATCATTTCTCGGAAAGGTGCTGAGTCCACCAGTTGGAAAGGGAGGGACTGCAGCACCAGCAACTTGGACAGGAGGACGTTCAGCTTTTGCACCGTCGGGTGCGTGCTCGCAAACTGTTGTCTCTTGGATACGGATTCCAAGAAAGACTGTTGACGGAATCCGAGAAGAGGAGTAGCAGGAGAAGGAGCATCTGAACGAGCGGAAGATGCCAATGAGCGACAACTCCCCTCAGCAGAGGTGTTGGAGCCTTGACTGGCTGATAGAGGGCGATTGACGACGTCGGGTGACGGAGCAAGTAACGGAGCGGGTGATGGAGCGGGGGCTGGGGCAGGCAGAACCGCCGTATGTTTATCACGGTTTTCCCAGGCCACCGAATGGTGACGCTGCATATGCTGACGCAACGCTGTAGTCCCAACATGGGCCCCCTGGCCACGCTTGCATTTCTGGCCACATAGTCGACATACGGCTACGTTTACTTCCTCGGGCGGCTTGAGGAAAAATTGCCACACCACCGAGTAGGAAACTTTGCCCCCGCTACTCTTCACTGGCTGACTGCTACTTCCTCCGTGCGCACCGGCACCACTACTGGCCGTGGTGGTAGGCTGCAGTGGAGCTGGTGCTCTACTCCGTGGACGTTTGGCTCCACTGACACTGATGCGACCCTGCTGCTGTCTCCTGGGCAACCCACCGACTGTTTTGCTCGCTGCCAAGCTGCCACCCTCTTCTCCTGATGATGCGGAAGAAATTGCCTGATGACGACGAGGCTGCCAAGTGCGATCAACCTCCTCATCATCAAGTAGGGTCTCCGCCTCACTACTAGCCCCCTCGGCTGCGTCTGGGTCAGGAGACAGACCTGTCTCTAGACCGGCTACCGAGCCACTCTCCTCGCCAGTACTTGTTCGCTTGGCTGCTGAAAAGGCCGATGTCTCCCCCCGTTCCTGACCGCCCTCTGTTAGCTCTTCCTCACTGTACAGTGGGGCTGAGCCCACAGCATGCGATACTTCGCTTGGTGAGGGAACAGCAAAGGACAGGGGCAGGTAGAGGACACGTGATTTCAGTGGGCTTGGTCCCGGGCCATGCCAACTAACGGTTGTGTCTGACGTACCCACCGACCGTTGGCTGTAGGTGTCAGAGGTGACCTGGGAAGAGGAAGACGACCGAGCCAACCAATCAATGACGGCAGGGTTGTCGGTGGAGACACGACCGCTGGATGACACCGGGAGCACTGGCCTCTGGCTGCGAATACTGCTGCCTCGACCCCTTCCTCTGCTGCCACGTCTGCTCGCTCCTAAAACATTGCCTCCTCTGCCACTCCTCTGCATGTTGTCTGACATACTATTTAATTCAACGATTAGGTGTCCCTGAGTAACAATTCTCTGGCACTCAGTAACAATTCTGTCTGTCCCTGAGTATGAATTCTGTGGCCCTGAGTAACAATTCTGTGTCTGTGCGAGTAACAATTCTGTGTCTGTGCGAGTAACAATTCTGTGTCTGTGCAAGTAACAATTTTGTGTCTGTGCGAGTAACAATTCTCTGGCACTCAGTAACAATTCTGTCTGTCCCTGAGTAACAATTCTCTGGCACTCAGTAACAATTCTGTCTGTCCCTGAGTAACAATTCTCTGGCACTCAGTAACAATTCTGTCTGTCCCTGAGTATGAATTCTGTGGCCCTGAGTAACAATTCTGTGTCTGTGCGAGTAACAATTCTGTGTCTGTGCAAGTAACAATTTTGTGTCTGTGCGAGTAACAATTCTCTGGCACTCAGTAACAATTCTGTCTGTCCCTGAGTAACAATTCTCTGGCACTCAGTAACAATTCTGTCTGTCCCTGAGTATGAATTCTGTGGCCCTGAGTAACAATTCTGTGTCTGTGCGAGTAACAATTCTGTGTCTGTGCAAGTAACAATTTTGTGTCTGTGCGAGTAACAATTCTCTGGCACTCAGTAACAATTCTGTCTGTCCCTGAGTAACAATTCTCTGGCACTCAGTAACAATTCTGTCTGTCCCTGAGTAACAATTCTCTGGCACTCAGTAACAATTCTGTCTGTCCCTGAGTAACAATTCTCTGGCACTCAGTAACAATTCTGTGTCTGTGCGAGTAACAATTCTGTGTCTGTGCAAGTAACAATTTTGTGTCTGTGCGAGTAACAATTCTCTGGCACTCAGTAACAATTCTGTCTGTCCCTGAGTAACAATTCTCTGGCACTCAGTAACAATTCTGTCTGTCCCTGAGTAACAATTCTCTGGCACTCAGTAACAATTCTGTCTGTCCCTGAGTAACAATTCTCTGGCACTCAGTAACAATTCTGTCTGTCCCTGAGTAACAATTCTCTGGCACTCAGTAACAATTCTGTCTGTCCCTGAGTATGAATTCTGTGGCCCTGAGTAACAATTCTGTGTCTGTGCGAGTAACAATTCTGTGTCTGTGCAAGTAACAATTTTGTGTCTGTGCGAGTAACAATTCTCTGGCACTCAGTAACAATTCTGTCTGTCCCTGAGTAACAATTCTCTGGCACTCAGTAACAATTCTGTCTGTCCCTAAGTAACAATTCTCTGGCACTCAGTAACAATTCTGTCTGTCCCTGAGTATGAATTCTGTGGCCCTGAGTAACAATTCTGTGTCTGTGCGAGTAACAATTCTGTGTCTGTGCAAGTAACAATTTTGTGTCTGTGCGAGTAACAATTCTCTGGCACTCAGTAACAATTCTGTCTGTCCCTGAGTAACAATTCTCTGGCACTCAGTAACAATTCTGTCTGTCCCTGAGTATGAATTCTGTGGCCCTGAGTAACAATTCTGTGTCTGTGCGAGTAACAATTCTGTGTCTGTGCAAGTAACAATTTTGTGTCTGTGCAAGTAACAATTCTCTGGCACTCAGTAACAATTCTGTCTGTCCCTGAGTAACAATTCTCTGGCACTCAGTAACAATTCTGTCTGTCCCTGAGTAACAATTCTCTGGCACTCAGTAACAATTCTGTCTGTCCCTGAGTATGAATTCTGTGGCCCTGAGTAACAATTCTGTGTCTGTGCGAGTAACAATTCTGTGTCTGTGCAAGTAACAATTTTGTGTCTGTGCGAGTAACAATTCTCTGGCACTCAGTAACAATTCTGTCTGTCCCTGAGTAAGAATTCTCTGGCACTCAGTAACAATTCTGTCTGTCCCTGAGTAACAATTCTCTGGCACACAGTAACAATTCTGTCTGTCCCTGAGTATGAATTCTGTGGCCCTGAGTAACAATTCTGTGTCTGTGCGAGTAACAATTCTGTGTCTGTGCAAGTAACAATTTTGTGTCTGTGCGAGTAACAATTCTCTGGCACTCAGTAACAATTCTGTCTGTCCCTGAGTAACAATTCTCTGGCACTCAGTAACAATTCTGTCTGTCCCTGAGTAACAATTCTCTGGCACTCAGTAACAATTCTGTCTGTCCCTGAGTATGAATTCTGTGGCCCTGAGTAACAATTCTGTGTCTGTGCGAGTAACAATTCTGTGTCTGTGCAAGTAACAATTTTGTGTCTGTGCGAGTAACAATTCTCTGGCACTCAGTAACAATTCTGTCTGTCCCTGAGTAACAATTCTCTGGCACTCAGTAACAATTCTGTCTGTCCCTGAGTAACAATTCTCTGGCACTCAGTAACAATTCTGTCTGTCCCTGAGTATGAATTCTGTGGCCCTGAGTAACAATTCTGTGTCTGTGCGAGTAACAATTCTGTGTCTGTGCAAGTAACAATTTTGTGTCTGTGCGAGTAACAATTCTCTGGCACTCAGTAACAATTCTGTCTGTCCCTGAGTAACAATTCTCTGGCACTCAGTAACAATTCTGTCTGTCCCTGAGTAACAATTCTCTGGCACTCAGTAACAATTCTGTCTGTCCCTGAGTAACAATTCTCTGGCACTCAGTAACAATTCTGTCTGTCCCTGAGTATGAATTCTGTGGCCCTGAGTAACAATTCTGTCTGTGCGAGTAACAATTCTGTGTCTGTGCAAGTAACAATTTTGTGTCTGTGCGAGTAACAATTCTCTGGCACTCAGTAACAATTCTGTCTGTCCCTGAGTAACAATTCTCTGGCACTCAGTAACAATTCTGTCTGTCCCTGAGTAACAATTCTCTGGCACTCAGTAACAATTCTGTCTGTCCCTGAGTAACAATTCTCTGGCACTCAGTAACAATTCTGTCTGTCCCTGAGTAACAATTCTGTCTGTCCCTGAGTATGAATTCTGTGGCCCTGAGTAAGAATTCTCTGGCACTCAGTAACAATTCTGTCTGTCCCTGAGTAACAATTCTCTGGCACTCAGTAACAATTCTGTCTGTCCCTGAGTAAAAATTCTGTGGCCCTAATAACGTTTCTGTGGCCCTAAGTAACAATTCTCTGGCACTGAGTGAAAATTCTGTCTGTCCCTGAGTATGAATTCTGTGGCCCTAACTAGCGTTTCTTTGTCCCTAAATAACGATTCTGTGGCCCTCATTAACAAGTCTGTGTCCCTGAGTAATGGTTCTCTGTCCCTAAGTAACTTCTCTCTGTCCCCAATTCTCGTTTCTGTGGCCCTAACTCTGTCCCTGTCCCTAGTACAGAGCGGTCTGCCTCTGTTCAATGACTGCAGGCAAATGAAGATTTCCAAAATGGCCGCTATATATACCTCGACCATTACACAGTGCTGGCTGGCTGGCTGCTGATTGGCTGATGCGATCACATGTCGTTGAGGAATGCATTATGGGGCAGCGCGCCTTGTCTGCGCGCCTTCCCCGACATCCCCGCTCCGTCGCCGCACATGTCAGCCGCCATTTTCGGAAAAATTTCGATTCGCGCGTCCGAATTAGGCTGTTTTTCGGATTCGGCACGAATCGAAATTTTTCCGATATTCGACTCGAATTCCACTTCGGATACTTCGATTCGCTCATCTCTAATTATTAAGGCACAGGTCCTGAAGTACAGTTGCAAGAAAACGTATGTGAACCTCTTGGGATTACGTGGAGGTTTGCATGAATTGGGCATAAAATGTGCTCTGAACGTCATCTAAGTCACAATAGAAGAACACAGTCTGCTGAACATAATACTACACAAACATTAGATGTTGCCATGGTTTAATTGCACATAACATGTAATCATTCACAGTACAGGGAGGAAAAAGTATGTGAACCTTTAGACTTAATAACTGGTTGACCCTCCTTTGGCAGCAATAACCTCAACCAAACGTTTCCTGTAGTTGCAGATCAGACCTGCACAACGATCTGGAGTAATTTTGGACCACTCTTCTTCACAAAACTGTTTCAGTGTAGCAATATTCTTGAGATGTCTGGTGTGAATTGCTCTCTTAAGGTCATGCCACAGCATTTCAATCGGGTTGAGGTCAGGACTCTGACTGGGCCACTCCAGAAGGCGTATTCTGTGCTGTTGCAGCCATTGTTTTGTTGAATTACTTGTATGCTTTGGGTCATTGTCCTGTTGCATCACCCATCCTCTGCGGAGCTTCAGTTGGTGGACAGATGGTCGTACGTTTTCCTGCAAAATGTCTTGATAAACTCTGGAATTCATTTTTCCATCAATGACAACAATCCGTCCAGGCCCTGAGGCAGCAAAGCAGCCCCAAACCATGATGCTCCCTCCGCCATGTTTTACAGTGGGGATGAGGTTTTGATGTTGGTGTGCTGTGCCTTTTTTTCTCCACACATAGTGTTGTGTGTTCTTCCCAAACAACTCAATCTTGGTTTCATCTGTCCACAGTATATTTTGCCAGTAGTGCTGTGGAACATTCAGGTGCTCTTTTGCAAACTTCAAATGTGCTGCAATATTCTTTTTGGACAGCAATGGCTTCCTCCGTAGTGTCCTCCCATGTACTTCATTCTTGTTTAATGTTTTCCTTATTGTAGATGTGTCAACAAAAATGTTAGCATGTGCCAGAGATTTCTGTAGGTCTTTAGCTGACACTCTGGGATTCTTCTTTACCTCATGCAGCATTCTGCGCTGTGCTCTTGCAGTCATTTTTACAAGACGACCATGCCTAGGGAGAGTAGCAACAGTGCTAAACTTTCTCCATTTGTAGACAGTCTGTCTTACCATGGACACATGAACATCAAGGCTTTTGGAGATACTTTTGTAACCCTTTCCAGCTTCATGCAAGTCAACAATTCTTGATCGTAGGTCTTCTGAGAGCTCTTTTCTGCGAGGCATGGTTCACATCAGACAGTGCTTCTTGAAACCAGTAAACCCAAAACAGGTGTGTGTTTTTTAAGGGCAGGACAGCTGTCAGCAACACATCCAATATCATCACACTGATTGGAGTCAAGGTTGGCTCACTCCTGGTGTAAGGGACCGCCTGGCGGTACCACTAGCACTCCACTGAATAGGCGTCCCCAGCGCACGGAATCTAAGTCCCAGGGTGCTTGTTCACCAGGGCCCCTGATGGTGGGGATGGACTTGGAGCCCCCCGAGACCAGGTCGTGGCTACTGGGTGCGTCCGTCAGTGGTAGTGGTATGCGCCAAGGGCTCCCACGGGGAAGAGTCTGATGTGAGGAGGTCAGAAGACCCCACTGCAAGGGATGGATGGATGAGCAAGGTCAGACGGGCCGGGTCGGTAACAGAGAGGACGGCAAGGTACAAGGCAGCGGGCATAGAATGGTCGGGTCACACGCCAGGTCAGCAACAGCAGGTCAAATCCAATAGTGGGCATTCAGGAGAGAGGTCAGGCAAAGCAAGGGTCAGAATAGGAGAAAGCAGCAAGGTCAGGTACAATCCGGGTCAAAACTTACAAGGTACAGGTTCACAGGTTCACAGGATGCAGGGAAGACCAGAAGGCACTGAATGACAGCTCTGGGCCATTTAAATATCCCGCCCTGCGCTGCCATTGGTGCCCAGCGGGCGGCCGCGGCTTCTACTGCGCATGCGCGAACTCGAACGCCGCGGCCGGCCCGGACCTAGTGCCCGTGTCCCTGCACAGGGTGGTGCACTGCGCCTGCGCCGGGACCATCGCGGCGGGGATCGAGGAGATCCCTGACATTGCCCCCCCCCCTACGGGCAACCTCCGGATGCCCACCCGATCTCTCCACCACGGGTGATCGCGAAAAAACCTCCGGACAAGTCTGGGTGCATGGACATTATGGGCTGGCTCCCAAGAATTGTCCTCAGGGCCATAGCCCTTCCATTTGATAAGGAATTGGGTCTGGCCTCCCCTCCTTCGACACTTCAGGATTGTTTCTACCTCAAATTATTCTTCTCCCTCGACCGTTATGGCTTCCGGGGGTCTAGATTCCCGGTCAGGGAAGGCATCTGGGACTACTGGCTTCAGCAGGGACACATGGAAGACTGGGTGGATCTTGAGCGTGTCAGGAAGGACGAGTTCGTAGGCCACTTCGTTAACCATCCGTTTAATGCAGAAGGGGCCTATAAATTTGGGTCCCAATTTCTTTGACGTGCAAAGCATCTTTAAATTGGACGTCGCTAGCCAAACCTTCTCCCCAGGCCGCAACACCAGATCTCCCCTCCGTTTCCTGTTGAATGCCTTCCTGTAGTCTTCCTGGGCCCGACTGATGGCCTCTTGAAGCTTCTTATTGTTCGCGGAGAAAAACGTTACCACATCTTGCGTTGCTGGTAATGGGCATTCCAAGACCAAATCCGGGAGGAAGACTGGGTGAAAGCCATAGTTGGCAAAGAACGGGGACTGTCCCGTCGCTGAGTGGCGGGCGTTGTTGTACGCAAATTCCGCTAGGGGTAGAAGTGTCATCCAGTCATCTTGAGTAAACGAAGTGTAGCATCTTAAGTATTGCTCTAGGGTCTGATTGGTCCTTTCGGTTTGACCGTTAGTTTGAGGGTGGAACGCAGAGGAGAGAGACAATTTGATGTCCAGGGCTTTGCACAGTGCTCTCCAAAATCTTGACGTGAACTGGACCCCCCGGTCCGAGACAATGTCTTCGGGGACCCCATGCAGCCTTACTACCTCACGAATGAAGACTCGCGCAGTCTCGGGGGTTTTCTTCAACGGGATGAAGTGGGCCATCTTGGACAAGCGGTCCACGACCACCAGGATTGCCGTGTGGTCTAGTGATGGCGGAAGCTCGACTATAAAATCTAACGAGATCTTTTGCCAAGGCCGTTCAGGAATCGGTAAGGGTCGCAGCAGACCCCAAACTTTGTTTCTTGCTGGCTTGTTCTTTTGGCAGGTGATACAGGACCTTACATAGCCCTTACAATCTTTAGCCATGTCTGGCCACCAGAATGAGCGTCGGAGAAGTTCCAGGGTCTTTTCTGGGCCAAAGTGCCCCGCCATCGGGTGGTCATGGCAATGCCCCAAGACCAGGGTTCGGGCTTCCTCCGGCACCACAATTCGATCTTCCCTCCATAGGAGTCCCCCCTTGTTCTGGAGCGGCCCTCTGCCTGGGGTAGAGATGGTTGTGGATGCCTCCATTAGCTTGGAACGAAGGTCCGACTGAAGGGCCAAGAAGTTACCCGAGGACAGAATGGTGTCGGGTACTGGGATCTCCTTGGCGTCCTCGTACATACGTGATAACGCATCTGGCTTAGTGTTCTTTGATCCAGGCCGGTACGTAATGTGGAAGTTGAATCTTGAAAAGAATAGTGCCCATCTTGCCTGTCGCGGGCGTAGACGCTTGGCGGTTCTCAGATATTCCAAGTTTTTGTGGTCAGTAAATATTAACATGGGGTGCACCGCACCTTCCAGCAGGTACCTCCATTCCTCTAACGCCGTTTTGATCGCCAGTAGCTCTCGATCACCGATATCATAATTCTTCTCCGCTGGGGTAAGCTTCCGTGAGAAGAATGCTACAGGATGGAGCAGTTCCTTGCTGCCTTTCCGCTGGGAGAGGATGGAACCTACCGCATTCTCCGATGCATCTACTTCCAAGATATAGGGCAGGGCGGCGTCTGGGTGACCCAAAATGGGTGCCGAGGTGAACAGCTTCTTCAAGGCTGCAAAAGCTTCCTGCGCCTCTGGTGTCCATCTGAACCGGGTTCCCAGCTTGGTTAGCTGAGTAATGGGGGAGACCAGACCCGAGAAGTTCTTGATGAACTTCCGGTAAAAATTTGCAAAACCGATAAATCGTTGGACGCCTTTCCTGTCCGTGGGTTCAGGCCAATCCAGTATTGCAGCGACTTTCTGGGGATCCATCGCGACCCCCGCGGTGGAGATAATCAGGCCCAAGAAGGCAATGCTGGATTGTTCAAAACAACATTTCTCTGCCTTGGCGTACAACCCATGCTGCCGCAATCGCCCCAATACCTTTGCTACATGTATTCTGTGTTCCCCCAAAGAAGGGGAGAAAATCAGAATGTCGTCTAAATAAACGATAACAAAGACATCCAGAAAGTCCCTAAAAATATCATTCACAAAGTGTTGAAACGTGGCCGGAGTATTACACAACCCGAACGGCATGACCAAATATTCAAAATGGCCGAAGCGGGTGCGGAAGGCCGTCTTCCACTCGTCCCCCTCCCTTATGCGAATCAAGTTGTACGCCCCCCTCAAATCCAGCTTTGTAAAAACCACTGCTGTTTTTAAACTTTGGAACAACTCCGGTACTAACGGCAGTGGGTAACGGTTCTTTATCGTGACCCTGTTCAATTCCCTGTAATCGATACACGGCCTTAAGGTTTTGTCTTTCTTTTCAACAAAGAAAATTCCCGCCCCCGCCGGTGAAGTGGAGGGGCGGATGAACCCCTTCTGGAGGCTGTCCTCGATATATTCCTTTAGGGCCCCCAATTCGAGCTCTGAAAGGGAGAAGATTCGCCCAAAAGGAATTTCTGAACCGGGTAACAGGTCAACGGGACAGTCATAAGGGCGGTGGGGGGGTAGAGTATCGGCTCCCCGTTTGCTGAACACATCTAGAAACTCATGGTAGGCTGCAGGGATTACTTATTTTAATTCAGCTTCCCCCTCAGAGCACAGGAGGATTTGGGGGACCCCCGGGCCCGAAGTGCGGCAGTATACTCGACAGTATGGGGAAGGGAACAAGATTACTCCGGTCTCCCAGTCAATCTGGGGGTTATGGGCCCGTAACCATGGGAGCCCCAGAATGACTGGGAAGAGGGGTGAAGCTATAGCATGCAGGCGGAGGAGTTCCTGGTGCTGGCCGGAAATGACAGTGGTGATGGAGGGGGTTTCCTGGTTCACTACCCCCGATTTTATTCGGGAACCGTCGGCCAAATAAATATTGAACCCCTTCTGTTTAAATTGGAGAGGAATACCCTGCTGGTGAGCAAAATTAATGTCCAAGAAGCAGCTGCATGCCCCCGAATCAACTATGGCCGATACTTCCACGGTCCTTTCTGGAAGCTGAAAGGAAAGGGGCACCACTAAGTATTGGGATGGACCAACATTGCCAATGGATAAGGAAGAAGAGGTGCACTTACTCAGTTTCTGCGGGCAGGATCGTACCATATGACCAGCTTCACCACAGTAGAGGCACAGGTTCTGGGATCGTCTGCGCTGATGTTCCTCTGGAGATAGTTTAGGCCGTGCCAGGCCGAGTTGCATGGGTTCAGGGATATCTCCAGGTGGCCAGTTCTGGATGTTTGGCCTAGGTGCTTGACTGGGACCTTGAAATGACCCCCAGGGATTTCCATGACCCTGGCCGGACCTCTCAAACCTGCGTTCCCGCAGTCTACGGTCAATTTTAATGGTCAGTGCTATTAAGTCCTCTAAAGTCTCAGGCACCTCCACCTGGGCGAGCTCATCTTTCAGGCCTTCTGATAGGCCTATACGGAACTGATGCAGGAGTGCGAACTCGTTCCAGCGTGTGTCCCCCATCCAGCGCCTAAACTCAGATGCGTACTCCTCCGCCGCTTGGCGGCCTTGCCGGAGCGTGTACAAAGTAGCTTCAGCAGAAGCTGCCTGCTGTGGGTCATCATAAAGGATGGCCATTGCGTCAAAAAAATTGTCAACCGAACTAAGGTGAGGGTCATTTTTTCCCCGTAATTGGTGGGCCCAGTCTTGGGGTTCACCCAGCGGGAGGGAGATGACAAACCCCACCTTCAGGGATTCAGTCACGAAGGTCCGGGGTTGTAACTCAAAATAGAGAAGACAGGACTCACGGAATGACCTGAAGCGTGTGCGGTCCCCGTGAAAACGTTCCGGTAAGGGTACTCGGGGTTCGGCCGCCGGGAGTGGTGCGGATGCCCCAGAAACCGGCACAGGGGCTGCTATGGCTGGGGGTGCGGGGACCGCGGCCTGTGGGGCAGGAACGGATATAGTGCAGGTCTGGAATTGGGTTTCAATCTGCTGACATCTATCCTGCAGGGCCGATACGGCCTGTGTCAAATTAGACAGGTGCCTGCAGATCTCCTCAAGCGGCGAGGGCCCTCCTCTAGACTCAGTCATGGCCTTCTGGTACTGTAAGGGACCGCCTGGCGGTACCACTAGCACTCCACTGAATAGGCGTCCCCAGCGCACGGAATCTAAGTCCCAGGGTGCTTGTTCACCAGGGCCCCTGATGGTGGGGATGGACTTGGAGCCCCCCGAGACCAGGTCGTGGCTACTGGGTGCGTCCGTCAGTGGTAGTGGTATGCGCCAAGGGCTCCCACGGGGAAGAGTCTGATGTGAGGAGGTCAGAAGACCCCACTGCAAGGGATGGATGGATGAGCAAGGTCAGACGGGCCAGGTCGGTAACAGAGAGGACGGCAAGGTACAAGGCAGCGGGCATAGAATGGTCGGGTCACACGCCAGGTCAGCAACAGCAGGTCAAATCCAATAGTGGGCATTCAGGAGAGAGGTCAGGCAAAGCAAGGGTCAGAATAGGAGAAAGCAGCAAGGTCAGGTACAATCCGGGTCAAAACTTACAAGGTACAGGTTCACAGGTTCACAGGATGCAGGGAAGACCAGAAGGCACTGAATGACAGCTCAGGGCCATTTAAATATCCCGCCCTGCGCTGCCATTGGTGCCCAGCGGGCGGCCGCGGCTTCTACTGCGCATGCGCGAACTCGAACGCCGCGGCCGGCCCGGACCTAGTGCCCGTGTCCCTGCACAGGGTGGTGCACTGCGCCTGCGCCGGGACCATCGCGGCGGGGATCGAGGAGATCCCTGACACCTGGCTCCATTTAGCTCTGGGAGAAGTCATTAAGCTAGGGCCTCACATACTTTTTCCTCCCTGCACTGTGAATGTTTACATGTTACGTGCAATTAAACCATGGCAACATCTAATGTTTGTGTAGTATTATGTTCAGCAGACTGTGTTCTTTATTGTTGTGACTTAGATGACGTTCAGAGCACATTTTATGCTCAATTCATGCAAAACTCCACGTAATCCCAAGGGGTTCACATACTTTTTCTTGCAACTGTATATATCAGGACCGCTGATCACTTATTAATTGAACACTTGTATGTTGGAGCACATTGTGGCACTTTGTGTATTCATTTATTAATTATATTTAGTGTGTTAAAATGTAATTAGTCACATGTGATATTTAGTTGAATTTTTTATAATTTGAGGTTGGGGTAATACTATAGCAGCGCTGCACTATATGATTGGTGATCAGGGACACTGACTGGTGACAGTATGAAAAAAAAATAATTTTTTAATTGTTTTTTATTTTTTTATTAGTTTTAATTTTTTATTAAATTGTTTTTTTTTTTAAGATTTTTTTTTCATATTTCACTATGACCAAAGTAGTACAATGTTACCATAGTAACATTGTACTACTTTGGGGAAGTGATCAGTATTTTTTTTTTTTTACACAATTTGCTTATAGCAAAGAATTACTTCGCTATAAGCAAGCATTTACCTGAATGATATTGATTCATTCAGGGGTTTTTTTTGTGCTTAGCTGTGATTTGGCCATGGCTAATCACATGACACAGCTGGGCTGTGATTGGCCCAGCTTGTGCATGTGATCGCTGTGACCATTCACAGCTAGACACACTAGTATACAATGGATGGCATGAAAGGAAGCCATCCATTGTATACAACTGTCATGTGACATGCTGTGATTGGTCACAGCAGGTCACATGGTACCAGCAATGGGGCCGGTACTCAGATCTATCATTGGCCGTGTTCGAGGTACACGGCCGATGACAGATCACGCCACTGCACGGCTCTGCGGGCATGCAAACTGCGCGTGCCTGAAAGGACGCCATATGGCGTCCACCCGGAAGGACGAGGGGTTTTGCAGGCCGCCATCTGGATATAGGCCGAGCGGGAACCTGTTAAATGAATCCGAAAATAACAAAGCGAAATTCAGCCAAAATTTGATTCGAAAACCAATTTGAAAACAAAATAAAATCAAAAACAAATTCAAATTCGAAAACAAAATCGAAAACAAATGCAAGAACTAAATCAAATAAACATTCGAAAACAAATTTAATGCGAAGCTCCTCCCAAAAGGGAAAGTTCCACTTTAAGGACTAGTCCCCCGCTCCTTGTTGTATTTGAAATTTTATTCAAATTCGGTTGAAATCTTTTCGATTTTGAATGACTTTTCGAACTTTGTTTAATCAATTTTGAATTTGGTTGAACCAATTTCAAATACGAACGACTTTTCAAATTTGGTTGAAATGTTTTCGAATTGAATTTGAATATGAATTAGCGAAACGAATCCCGAAAATGAATTGAACAAATTTACCAAATCCAATTAGAAACAAAATGATTTTTTTTTGCTTTGCACATGTCTTTACAGTATTGCATGACTGTGCAATTGCAAGTTAAGATAGCACCGTGCTGAATAGAAAAAAAATGTTCTAGTCATGACGGGGGTAACATCTTCCAGAGCTCAAGTAGTTAACTATGCACACTTCTCAGTCTGCTTTTCCAGCCAATAGTGGACCAGCCTAGGGAATAGGCACAGCTATAGGGATGCTGGAAATATTTCCTTTGATACAATGCCACATAAACCCTGTGCTGGCAGATGACTTCAGAAAAAAATAAGAAGGAAGTTTAAAAAAGTAGGACCCTTGGTAAACATAGTACATGCTAAAACTTGCCTGCCTGTGTATATAGAAGGTGTCAGCTATGATGGTTTCGGAGGACTTTAAATCTTTAAACTCAGATGTGTGTATGTGTGTGTGAATGAATACATCTATAACAATGAGAACAGATCACTTCTATTAATAGAGAACACATGCTTAGGTAGTGAATTAATTTATTCACTGTGCTGTCTTCTTTTATTCTCCTGTCCAGCATGTACCAGTTGGTGTGCCAAACACAATAAGGAAGGTTAATGGTAAGCCTGAAATCAAATATGCTCTGCAGCGCACAGCTGTATCTAGCCACATTGTTCCCAATGATAACAGAACACATCTTGCTTTAATAACACAGCCTCCCATAGGGCTCAGTGACTTTGGCAGTGGAGAGCGCAAGAGCAGCAAAAAGACGGAAGCTGTAGAAGAGATTACTGTGCTTCCATTACAGGCAACCACTGATTTGATTCCTCCGACAGCTTGACACAAAAGATAAAGAAACTACAACTAGGAATAGAACTGCAACTGCGTCATAGAAAGATAGACAGACAGTCTAATACATTTATAGCACATTGTCATAATATAACATAATACAATTCTACAGAATTCTTCCACTGTAATTGGGAAAAGAAACCCGCACATTAGTATAGTGCCTTGCCACAAGGCATTGCTTTTTTTTTTTTTTTAGCAAATGCTTAGGGGCCGGTTTACACCACATGCTGTCCAGTGTGTTTTTTTTTCTTCATCAAAAACGCATGGTTAGTAGGTTATATGGTTTGCAGTGGCATAGTTCACTCCAGTGCAGTAGGTTCCAGTGCATTCCAGATCCAGAGAAAAAAAGCAGAACATGCTGCATTTTTTCTGCAATGAACTGTACTGGAACGCGGTAAAACATATCAATAATGCACCGGAACGCTCCTAAACGCACCAAAAACACACCCTTTAGATTGGAAGCTTCACAAGCAGGGCCCTCATATTCCTTCTGTACTTAAAATTTGTTGTAATTGTACTGTCTCCCTTATACTGTAAAGCGCTGCAAAAACTGTTGGCGCTATATAAATCCTGTATAATAATATAATATAACAATGTCCTTATTTAAGGTGAAGAAAAAAAAGAGGGTAAAAAATGCAGCAGAACGCATAAAACCCCCCCAGAACATATAAAAACGCATGCAGAAACGCATCTGGAATGCATCCGGACTGCATTTCTATGTGTGAACTGGCTCTCAATCTCGTAACTAGATTTGACTGGATTTGATGGCATTCGTTTGCAATATTTTCAGGCGTAACAACACTGCAGTGTTGGGTGCAGGCTTCAAACCTCGGGCAAATGTGGACTTCCAGTGGGTATCTGCAGGCATTGTGGTCGGAATCAATGGCAGCAGATTTGTTTCTCTCAATCAATGCCTGAGCAAAACAAGATGTTGAATATGTTTTATAAGCTCATGTTTTGCATTGTATTGGTATTGTTCTGTCACATGTTCTGTCCCCCTTTGTAATGTACAGCGCTGAGCGAACTATTGGCGCTTTATAAATACTGTATAATAATAATAATAAGCACAGAAATGTTTCAAATTAAAACCATCTAAATGTACTGTACAAATCTGTGCTTTTGTCATTAGCACTGTAGCTTTGCAGTGCTGGTGCCCTGTGTTCAGGTCTTACTCACACAGCCTTTCTCAATCAGGGTTCTGTGGAAACGTTGTGTTCCTTCAGAGGTTTCTAGAGGTTCCTTGAGTAATGAGCAATTTTTGTCTCTCAAATAAGTTCCCACTGACAGCAACAATCTTTTTAGCTATTTGTAAGAGTGGGATTCTTCCAACTAAACACATTGAAAGAGCATTCTTCCCACTGACCATCACACTAATGTACTGAAATCTGTGGTTTAAGTAATTATTAAAAGGGGTTCCTTGTGTAATCAAAGTTATTTTAATGGTTCCTCCATGTTAAAAAGGTTGAGAAAGGATATATTGGGATACAAATGTGTAGTCAGGTGCAGTCCGCTTCTTCCACTATAGGTGGCGCACATAAGTAGCACCACAGCCAGCATAGGAAGTGAAGGGAAACTTGATTTCTCCATAGTTTTTTGGGTTCTGGGGAGCAGCATTCAGGTTGGCTACACCGCATCCAGGAGATCCTTGATGGCTATCTTGGGTCAGCAGACTCTTTTTAAGTCCCCGCTCCCCAGGTTTTAGCACGCATTTGCGTGTGGGTAATGTAAGGACAGATTCCTTGTCTGTCAGGGACAGTATTAGCGGCAGGTAGAGGTTCCTGATAAGAAGGGAAAGCTTAGAGCTTCCTGATGCTGTCAGTTGGCTGATACCTGCTCCGCTACATGCTGTTCGTACTCTTGACTGCTCCCAGTTAGGTCCTGTTTGTTCTGAACTGTTTTCTGTAATACAAGTTATACAGATTGCACCCAGACTGTGCGTATTATTACAGCCGCATCACACTCCACCCACCCACAAATTGACCAGAGTGTATATGTTCCTCTTGAGTTCATAGATGTGTCCTCCAATTGGTTTCCAATCAAATAATGGCTCCTGTGTCTATACTGTGCATATATAGCATATTTATATGTATAGAAATGGCTGTGCCAGTCCTGGACTGGAGTTAAAAATAAATCTAGGTCAAGAGTGGGAAATTTTAATTTAAACTTTCAATGCACCAATGCCTCTGCTGCATTTTTGCAATAATTCATAGAAACATAGAGTTTAGAATTTGTATGGGCTGCTAGGAATTTATAGTTTCTAAATAAATATATCTACTGCATGCTAAGCATCTCCCACAGATTGACAATAGCCTACATTTATACTTAGACACAGAAGGACCTCTGATATTTGCCAGATTGGCCAGAATGTCTGAGCCTGGTGAATATATAGCTACATTCAAGAAGGAGTCTCTAAGTAGACCCTAACTGGCAACATCTCTATTGTCCTACAACAGCAGTTCCCCTCCTTTCTTTTCCCATGGATTATTTTCCAGTGAAGGGAGCAACCTCATTGATTGCTAGGAGGCAATGCAGTCAATCTGCATTTCAGACCAAGTGAAAAATGAGGCATTTGAGACATAGAGGATCCCCTGTCCATAGCAGTCCATGACATTTCACCGTAAAACAAATAATGAACCTCCACATATCAGGTCTACATTTGCTTCACTTTTCATAAATTAGCCTCAGTTTTCTCAGAATAAACTAAATGGCCAACATTCATCTGGGTGTCTGAAATTAGAATTTTCATGAACACAAACCAAATAAATTCAAACATTTAAATTCTGTTTAATATTATCTAGTCTTTGTTTGAATTGGATTACTTGCCTTGAGACAACAGAGGCATCCTTCACTTGTGATGTTTTCATATATGAGGCCCATTATAATACCAGAAAGCTCTGTTTATCCACAGTATAATAGGAAATGATCTGAGCTAATCCAAAAGCACAATCATGTGTCAGTGTAAACCAGTTTAGCACAATAAAGCTGACCATAAACGTATAGAGGTTTATGATATTTTTTGTTCAGTCTGAGGGCTGAATGAAGGAAATTAAATAGATCCTTCATAAATAGATCCTTCATCCAGGCTGAAAAGCATAAATGGACAAACCTACTGCTGCCTGCTTTGGGATATCTGAACAATGCCTGCATCTGGTTGGTCTGGTTGGTTGACAATTGTCCTTCCAACTCCATCAACAAAAGTTGATTATTCAGTCAACAACAGGGGCACCTAACCCAATCATCTGAAATGTAAGCTTTTAGTATAATGGAAGCTCATTTTTGCTTGACTGCTGCTTGGAGTTTGACTACTACAGTACAATGATGATATGCATCGTATAATAACCTATACAAACTTGATTTCAACTTACTGATTTTCACTTCTGTTTGGTTGCTATGGGCTATAATTAGATGATTAGATACACAGACAGGTCTGGTCACATTGAAAGAATGCATGGAACATTCTCTGTAGTAGAATATTTCATGCTGAGTCTAATGTAGCTAGAATTAGTGGCCCTGTTGGTGCATAGACAGTTTAGGTTGGACTTGTAAAAAAAGAAGATAGACATCACTGTAAGTGGAAAAGAGAGTAAACTGTTTAAATGTGTATGGATATGCTGCTCTCTACTGTCTGAATTTGTAAATGTCTGTAAATATATGATGTATGCACTTCCTGTCCCTGTTTGTTGACTTTGAAACTCCAGAAGTAGACAGTGGAGAGAAAAAGAGTCTCAGCCACATGTCCTGTCCGTGCTGCTAAATCCTGGACTAGAAGAGACTGTTATAAACTACTAAGGAAGTAGCTGACTGAGTTCCATTGCCACACCACAGTTTCTGCATGTGAGAAGTACCATTCGAGGCTGGTAGGACAATAGTTAGAGGATATCGCCATGACTGGTGATTTTGTCTTCAGATCTACAACACTATGACCCTGCAACTGGACTTTTCAGCAACATTCATCTGGAAGTATCTCTAATAATAAATATATATACCCAGGTATATTATGTGCACCAGGAATTCCACCAGGATTCCTATTGGGCCCCTTGGTAATAATACCTCTTTGTACCTTCTGATATATGTATATATATATATATATATAAATAAAGTTTATACTATTTCTATACTGGTGTGCTAGTCTTCTACTCATCCACTCAGCGAGGGTTTTCTGTTCCTTTTATTTACTCTATCTACAGGTTTAGTGCAATATCCTGTTTAGGAAAGGCCTTTACTATAACGCCCCTCCCCCAAAGAGGAGGGCTATAATAAGTATGTTTACTGTATATTGTAGCCATTAATGAATGCTGCGTGATCCATGAACAGGACTATTAATCTGGAGAGTGGGTTAAAAGAGATCATTATTAGTCCATAGGGTGTGAATTGTACTTATAAGTACATATCATCACAGGGTTAAAGTGGAACTCTAACCAAAAACAGCTAAATGCACACACTGGAAGTCCAAAGAATTTATACAGCTATACTGCCAGTCTTGAGATTTACACATACAGTATCTGCCAAACTCCGCAGTCAGGAAGATGGTACTTAGTTCCCGTTTCAGCAATACAGCTTTTCACATCACATTTCCACTGCATCCTGCTCACTGGGCAATACAATTTATTGTCTTGTCATCTCTGTCCAATAAGCAATAAGGTGATCCAGAAAATAATAGAGTGGTCTACTTGGCTGAGCTGTGTGGCAGGGGTGTAAGGATTGTAATAATAGCTAAAAGAAATTATAAAGCCATCGGCAGGTGAAAACCGTGAAAACATTTACATAAAAACTGTTTATCTAGATGCTGGCTTAGAGGCCACATTAATGAACAAAGTCTGCTCACTGGTCAATGAGGAGTTAATGCAGATACTCTTGGGACTAATCACTGAACGCTTAATGTTTGCACACCGGGAAGTGGTCACTGAAGGGTAAATGATCATAAACTGGAGACTGGTCACAGAGATGTACTGGCCATACTGTAATGTGAAGAAACGTCACTAACAGTGAAATGCACATACACAGGAGACTTGTCAGTAATGGCTAAATGAATATACACTGCTGGTGTGAAAATTGTCTACTGAAAGGACATCCCACCACTGGCGTGGATATTGGGACTAATGAACTACAGGGGTAAGATAATGGGATAAAAAAAATGTTTGTGCTGGGGGCAGGATACTGGGGAAAGACAAATGTGTGTGCTAGGGGGAGGATACAAGAGAAAGACCGAGTTGTGTGCTGGAGGCATGATACAAGGGTAAAACGAAGGTGTATGTGGGGGCAGGATACATAGGAAAGACCAATATGTGTGCTGGGGGCAGGATACTGGGGAAAGACAAATGTGTATGCTTGGGGGCAGGATACTGGGGAAAGACAAATGTGTGTGCTTGGGGGCAGGATACTGGGGAAAGACAAATGTGTGTGCTGGGGGGGGGGATACAAGAGAAAGACCGAGTTGTGTGCTGGAGGCACAATACAAGGGAAATACCAAGGTGTATGTGGAGGCAGGATACAGAGGAAAGACCAATGTGTATGTGGGGGCAGGATACAAGAGAAAGACCAATGTGTGTGCTGGGGGCAGGATACAAGGGAAATACCAATGTGTGTGTTGGGGGCAGGATACAAGGGAAATACCAATGTGTGTGCTGGGGGCAGGATACACAGGAAAGACCAAGGTGTGTGCTGGGGGCAGGATATAAGGAAAATACCAATGTGTGTGCTGGGTGCAGGATACAAGGAAAATACCAATGTGTGTGCTGTGGTCAGGATACACAGAAAATACCAAGGTGTGTGCTGGGGGCAGGATACAAAGAAAAGACCAATGTGTGTGCTGGGGGCAGAATACATGGGAAAGGTCAATGTGTGTGCTGAGGGCAGGATACAAAAGACCAATGTTTGTCTTGGGGGCAGGATACCTGGAAAAGATGAATGTGTGTGCTGGGGGCAGAATACAGGGGGAAGACCAATCTTTGTGCTGGGGGCAGGATCCAAAGAAAGAATAATATGTGTGCTGGGGGAAGGCTGTAAGGGAAAGACCAATGTGTGTGTTGGGGGCAGGATACACAGGAGAAAACCAATGTGTGTGCTGGGGGCAGGATACACAGGAAAAGACCAATGTGTGTTTTGGGGGCAGGATACACAGGAGAAAACCAATGTGTGTGCTGGGGGCAGGAACCAGGGAAAGACCAATGTGTGTGCTGGGGGGCAGGATATAGGAATAGACTAATGTGTGTGCTGGGGGGCAGGATATAGGAATAGACCAATGTGTGTGCTGGGGGGCAGGATATAAGAGAAAGACCAATATGTGTGCTGAGGGCAGGATACAAAAGAAGACCAATGTTTGTCCTTGGGGCAGGATACCTGGAAAAGATGAATGTGTGCTGGGGGCAGAATATAGGGGGAAGACCAATGTTTGTGCTGGGGGCAAAATACAAGGGAAAGACCAATGTTTGTGCTGGGGGCAGGATCCAAAGAAAGAATAATATGTGTGCTGGGGGAAGGCTGTAAGGGAAAAACCAATGTGTGTGTTGGGGGCAGGATACACAGGAAAAGACCAGTGTGTGTGCTGGGGGCAGGATCCAGGGAAAGACCAATGTGTGTGCTGGGGGGCAGGATATAGGAATAGACCAATGTGTGTGCTGGGGGCAGGATATAAGGGAAAGACCAACGTGTGTGCTGGAGGCAGGATATAAGAGAAAGACCAACGTGTGTGCTGGGGGCAGGATATAAGGGAAAGACCAATGTGTGTGCTGGGGAGCAGGATCCAGGAAAAGGTCAGTGTGTGTGCTGGGGGTAGAATACAGGGAAAGACCAGTGTGTGTGCTGGGGGCAGGATCTAGGGAAAGACCAGTGTGTTAGGGGCAGGATACAGGGAAAGACTAGTGTGTGCTGGGTGCAGGATCTAGGGAAAGACCAGTGTGTGTGTTGGGGGCAAGATCTAGGGAAAGATCAATGTGTGTGCTTGGGGCAGGATACAGGGAAAGATCAATGTGTGTGCTTCGGGCAGGATCCAGGGGAAAAAACAGTGTGTGCGCTGGGGGCAGGATTCTGGGAAAGACCAATGTGTGTGCACTGGGGGCAGGATACAGGGAAAGACCAATGTGTGTGCTGCCAGTAAGTTAAAGGAGAAATCCATTGTGTGTGTTTTAGCGGCAGGAAATAGGGAAATACAATGTGTGTGTGGGAGTTGGGAATCTATCTGGTAAAGCATGTTCTGTTCAACTAAATTCAGAACTGAAGGCAGAATCCTGCAGTGAATTACAAATTACAATCTAAATTTAATACAATATACTGGAAAATGGTTAAAGTTTCTTTTACATACGTATGTTAGTTGATATGTATAAAAGGTAGAAACGTAATAATAATCTCCATCAGTTAGGCCTATAATAGGTTGGTTTATCCACCCAAAACCAATATTGTGGATTTTGAGAAATAATGACAGGCTGAATTACTCAAAAGCTCCTTATATCCCCAGCCATGAGTTGAAAGTCCCCAACTCCACCCACCTGCTGTGGTCATTATAGCAGAGTTTTTGCTGCAGTGAGATACCCTTACTTCGCATTTTAACAGTTATAAGTGAAATAGATTTAAGTACTCTGAAGAGGAAATCTTACTCTCAAGGTCCCTGAGAAGTCAACGTGTAAATTAAATGACCAGAATCCACTCAAAACTAAAATATCATTTTTGATGGTCTGATTACTCAGCATGAGTTTCTTACAAAAGGTGGGTCAAAGAGCAATGCTAATACACAAAATATAGGATCTCATAGCAACCAATCAAATTTCAGTTTGCTGACGTGAGAAGACTAAAAAAAAAAAGGATTGCTGATTCCTATGACACTGGTAATTAGCATCTGTTGTGGAAGTAAGTGTATCTACCACAAACCACATACTATTTATAGCATGCCTGTAAACATAGATAATCGCTATACGTGTGTTGGTTTTACTGTACAGATCATTTTAGCTTTATATAGTATATAACTAGAACAGTTGTTCAGGAATCATATGGAACTACATAAATGGAAAATTAAGTCTAAAAAAAATAAAATAAAATAATGTGTATGTGTGTATATATACTCACAGGTATATATACTTTATTTATATATATATATATATATATATATAATGTTTTATTTATTTATTTATTTATTTTTAATATACTCACACATACTGTATATATACACATCATTTGACATACATCTTGATATACTTCAAAGCAGAACCTGTTTTAGTGAGATGAGTGTAAATTGTGATACATGGCTTACATGTTATAGCAAAATCCATTCAAGCATTCATATAACATCCTAAGTGCAAAATATAAGTGTTAGAGAGCAAAATCCATTCAAGCAGTACAAAGATGTGAGGTGCAATGTGAACCTTGGCTTGTGCATGTACTATAAGCAGACAGGCTGCAGAGAATGGGCATCCAATCATCATTAGAGGATTGGCCCTTGCAATTCTTGGTTGCAATTAAATGCTATTCAATGAAGGGGTTAATCAATACCATTATATACATTCAAATAGTTTACAAGGAAAGCCTTGCACTGTACACAGTGCAATGCACATACAACCATTGTTATGTCCTACTGCATACATTGTCTTCAAGCCAATGCTAGATTCTAGGCTCCACTTTCAGTAATATTTGCGATCTCTATATATGGGTGTATATAAAGTATATAAATAGTGCTATATCCTGTAATGTATTCTCACACCACGTAACTGTGGAATGCAAAGATTGCAATGTTAGCAAAAATAAAGATATCCTGAGATTTTATAAGATGGGATATTCAATGCCTACCAGTCGTGCCCTCTTGAATCATGCACATTGTATATAACACTTATGGGGATGGGAATGATGAAATGGTCGACTTATATTATCCAATACTCATAGTCTGCTATTCCATGTTCCTTATAGTGTATAATTATCAGTAGTGACGCTAAAAGTGCTCCCTGGTGTAAAGTTAGATGTAATGTATGGCCCTTCTAAGAGCAGTCGTACTTGTCATGAATTTAGCCAGAAATGCAAATGATTGAAGCCTACGATCATCAGATGATTTAGGGGGTAAAATCCTTGAATCTCTCTGGGGAGAATATTTAGATGAACTCCAATGTGTGGATTAATGTACAATCTTCTGATGGCCTGGAAATTGCATGTACAGATTTTCTGACACATTGGAGAATATCGTATACCCTTGAATAATTGCAATTTTTTTTTTCCACCTTAGAGAAACAATGAACCCTTTTGTACTGCAATTTAAATTAGAGAATAAAGTCAAAGCATATCCTGCCAATGCATGGCCATCCTGATTTTCTACTGCCTGTTACTCTCAATGAGGCTTGTCTATGGCTAGCCTGTTCATCTGCCCGACACATAATACGGTCCAGTGTGCTGCACACATGGAAAGGCGATGGGCTTCGCTTGGTTCAATTGCATTGTTTTACTGACCTGCATGGGAGCCTCGTGTCTCATGCTGCCTGTGGCTCTCCCTCTGCCTTGCTCTAAGGCTGGATGACAGCTGAAGGCTCTGGCTGTGTCTGCCAGCTGATGGATCTCACAGCAGCACTCTCTCTGCTTCCTGGCCGGCTCTTAGATCAGCACTGGAGCTGTCCACTCCTTTCATGTACTGCCTGTCTGGCTCGCCTCCTTGGATCTTGTAGTCCTGTAGGAGCTGATCCATCCATACCTATAGCTATAGCATATGGCGTGTACAAACTACAACTCCCACAATGCAGCAGCCCATAGCTTCCATCTGCCAGCTTTTTTTTCTACAATAGTATAACCTAAAGTAGAAAAGTGAAAGGGATCCCCAAGATGCTACTGAGATGGGCAAATGCCACATCTGTTGCTTATTAACCCTTTATTATACATTAGGCTCGAATCACAAAGCTTTAACACAAGGATAAGGATCTTTATTTTAGCCATCTGACGGTAATTTATTTTAAATCTGAGATAAAAATAAATCATTAGTCCCGAGAAAGGGATCCCCAAGATGCTACTAAGAAGGACAAATGCTACAGCTGTTGTTGACATACCCATTATACAATTCACAATGCTTTAACACAAGGATAAGGATCTTTATTTTAGCCATCTGATGGTAATTGTTTTACATCTCAGCTAAAAATAACTCATTAGTCGCGGTTTTTTTTCCTGTATGCATGTTCAGATACAATAATAAGGGCAGATGACTTACCTTCCCGTATAAGTCCATACAATGGCTCCCTGCTGATCTATGTGTCCAAGTTGGGTTGGATTTGATGTCCTGTTGTTGTGGTTTGTTGGGCTGGTGATGCAAGGTGGCGTCTGTTGAATATCAGCTCATCCAGCAGCTGCAGGAGAGTAGTCAGCGTGCACGGTACATCACACACCAGGGCTGGGAGGACAAAGCAGCACAGCTCACAGCAGCAAGCCACAGGAAGTGTCTAGTTACAGAGTAAATACAGGACTAGAAAATTAGCTCTAGGCTTATCATAAAGAGATGGAAATGAGTTCCCTCTAGACCAGCCTTAAGCCTAGTAGCACAGGATCAGAAAATCGGACAAAAAATACCGCTTTCAAAACAGTCGTATGATCTGATCGTTCGTACACAGCTTTCGTCCAAAATTAGTCGAAGGAAAAAAGCGCAAACATTTTTCTCGTACGATACCAGATAGTACGATTTTCATTTCATCAGTACAGTTTTCGGCCGAAAATACAATATAAATATAATACGATACATTACATCACTTTGTAATTTTTATTCTGTCATACAAGAATTTCTATAACTTTAGTAACCTCTTCATTTTTGATATGAGACTAGCGTGCAAAAAAAAAAACATTTGATTATTTGTCTGATATTCTCATCATGTGTATGGGCCTTTTTGGCATCTAGGAACCCTTGAAATAATGTTCAGGTCTCCAGGAACCCCTACTAAAAATGTTTATATCTACGACTCATGGTGCGTTAGCATAATTATTAATTAATAAATATAGGAACAAATAAAAGAATGTAGTGTACACTTTTTGGTAATAATCAAGAAATTAATAATAATGGCCAGAAAAAACGTTCAGTCAATGAAAATTATAGGGTGCACCATTTAGGAGATATTCTCTGTTTCTGCAGGCAGTGACATCACCAGCGCATGCGCTCTGAAGGATCGACATACTCATGCCATGCTTTCAGAGCTCTGTGCTGTGACTGTGACTCCCGTACGCATTCGCAGGAGTGACACCATGGCTGCTCGACCATTCAAACAGCAGTAGCCCACAAACCCAGAAAGAAGATTGGTTGAAGACAGGGATGACAGCATGCCACTGGAGGGCTTCGTTCTAAGGTGAGTATATTATAATGTGCTAGCATGCATTGCATACTAGCACATTATGACATTGCCTTGCAGGAGATTTGTATTTTATAGTGCTTTAATTATATTCCTTGTGGACCGAGTGTGGGGACACTTCAGCCAGAGCACTGGCTTGACCACTAGAAGCTGAGTCCTGCAGTGGATTGAGGGTAAGTACATTTTTCTCACGCGTTGTACTACATTTGCAGCAGTTTTCATTATTTTATTGGCCACACAGCACATGAAAATGCACAGAAAAATGGAAATGCTTAATTTTTTAAACTGCAGTGCCATGTGCAACAGAGATGTGAACAGCCTTGTTGAATAACATTGCTTCCTAAGAAGTATGCATTGTTTTGCTATACAATGCACATATTAAAACAAGGTGTGAACAGAGCCTTACACTGCCAATAAAAGGGTGAAGGACCCTTGTATATTAGTGTTCAGAGGAAAAGTGCCCCTTACACTGGGGGTTAATGGATGAATGACCCCCTTTATGTCAGTGGTCAGTAGGAGAATGACCCACTTACATTAGTGACAGGTGGAAAGTATGCTCTGTTACATTAATTGGCAGTGGAAAGGATACCCTCATGCCCTGTTAGACTGCTAGTTAGTGTTGTGCCCCTTATATTAGTCCCATGTCAATGTCTCTTCATACTGACATTGGTGTCAGAACTAAACAAATATAACCAAGCATAAGATTGTTCCTTACTACTCACTGCTCAAGAAACTCTAGCAATCTCTGGAGGAACCCTGACATTCCACGGAACCCTGATTGAAAAGGCTGCTCTAGACATAGGATATAAAAACACACACACACAATTGTTCATTTTTTGCAACAACTATATTATGAATTTAGCAACATGTTTTAGGAGTAACAAAAAATGCAAAAAAATGAAGGTGACTATTCCAAAAAAGAGCAGCACATTGCCATAGTAGTTAGCACTGTTGCCTTGCAGCACTGGAGTTTGCATGTTCTTCCTGTGCTTGGGTGGATTTCCTCTGGGTGCTCCTCCCACACTCCAAAGACATGATAGTAGGTTAATTGGCTCATATCTAGATTGGTCCTAGTACTGTATGTTTATATAAATTGGCTTTGCATATGCAGTTTTACATTCTGCATGGCCCAATGCAAATGAAAGACCTGATGACCATCCTTGTAAAAGATTTACAGCAAAATTCAATGGAAAAGACGCTCAAGGTACTCAGAAAGTTGGCCCATAGAATAGAGACAAATATGGGTAAAATGGTGTAATGTTTTGTCTTCCCATCTCCACCATAAGAAGCTCTGGTGAACAGTTGTTAGTACTTAGACTCTGCACCTCAGGTGAACCCACTCCTCCGCCACAGTGACCTGCCTGTGTACCTATCCTGCTGGTTTCGGTGTGAGCCTTTCCACTGCTATAGCAACTGGTCTTCGAGTCTGACCCCTGATCGTGATAGAATAATCTGGCCCAAATATGGAGGTCGCTATAGCAAATGTTGTGGCTCCTCTTGATAGATAACCCCAGAATTTGGGGTTACCTATCAAGAAAACGTTGCCAAACTAGAAAGTATAGTGGATAGACAACAGGGAGAGATTCATACTCTGCAAAGACAACTGGTGGACTGAGATGATACTAACACACATATGCCCCAGCCCCAACCATCTAAGTTTAATGGAGACTGCTGCCATTACAGGGGTTTCCTTAATCAGTGTTGTATATATTTCCAAATGCACCCTGCTGCATTTCCTTCAGAGAAAAAGAAGGTAATGTTTATTATTGGACTTCTGACTGGGGAAGCTCTAGCTTGGGTTTCCCCTTATATAGAAAAAGACAATGGCACTCTGAATAATTTTGAGACCTTTTTGACCGCAATGAATCAGATTTTTGATGATCCCAACCGCTGTGCTACTGCCGTAGCAAAGTTGCATAGTCTACAGCAGGGTAAACGCTCTGTCGCTGAATACACAGCTGAATTCAGATGTTGGATTGCAGATACCACTTGGAACCCTGCAGCACAAAAAGGCCAGTTCCGCCAAGGTCTTTCTGAACAGGTAAAGGATTAGCTTTCCAGATTAGATACTCCTAATTATCTTGAGGCCTTCATCCAATTATGTATCTGAATTGATTAAAGACTTACAGAAAGGAGGAAGGAGAGGCTGGGAATGTTTGAAAATAGTGGTGTCATGCATCTCTCTGCTAGTCCATTTGTTCAGCAGGATTCAAAAGTCTCTCCAGGTTCTAACACTCCCGAGCCTATGCAGGTTGATGCTATCAAGCGATCCATTCAGGAGAGAGAGAGATGTTCAGAATCCTTATGTCTATATTGTGGGGACTCTGGTCATTATGCAGTTAATCGCCCAGACAAAGTTAGAAGAACAATTGCTATGGCTGATGTGATTGTGCCTGAACAAATAAACTCTATTAGCCAGTCTATCTCCCCACTGATTCCTAAAGAAAATAAAGTGAACTCTCTACTCTCTCATTTTGTCATCCCCATTAAACTTGTGTCTGAGGGCCGTGAAATCTCCTGCTCAGCTATGCTGGACTCTGGGGCTGGGGGGAATTTTATTGATATAGAATTTGCCCACAGCAATAATATTCAAGCAAGAAATGCATTTGCCCCTATTGATATGGAGACAGTTGATGGTTCACCCTTATCTTCAGGACCTGTTACCCATAAAACAGTTCCTCTGGTACTCCAGTTTGAGGCTGACCATTGTGAGACCATCAGCTTTCAGCTGATTATGTCACCCAAGTTTACTATCATCCTGGGCATTCCTTGGTTCTCCACTCACAATTCCTCCATCAACTGGGGAGCACGGACTAGATTTTACTTCCCCCCACTGTGAGAAATACTGTAGGGAACTTTGTCAAGCACGTTCTTCACCAGCCAAGGAATCGCAAGTTGATGTGGTAGCTATCCAGTCATATGACAACTTGCCTCCACAATGCTATGAATTCCAGGATGTCTGTAATAGGAAAAATGCAGATCAATTCCCCCCTTATTGCTCATATGATTGTCAGTAGTAGATTGGCCAGCCCCTGGAAATGTTAAGGAAACTCAACACTTCATTGGGTTTGCCAGCTTCTACAGAAATTTCATAAGAATCTTCTCTAAAAGGTGATAGCTCCAATTAAACAGCTGACAAAGAAAGGGGTACTCTTCGTGTGGACCCCTGAGGCACAGGCTGCTTTTGGAAAGCTAAAAACGCTTCACTTCTGCACCAATTTTGGTACATCCTGATCCTGAACTACCCTTTATAGTGGAAGTGGATGCTTCTGACTCTGCCGTGGGAGCTATCCTGTCTCAGCGAAGTGATGAAAAAGATGCAGCTTCATCCTTGTGCTTACTTCTCTTTTTTTATGTCTTCAGCCGAAAGGAATTATGACATTGGGAATAAAGAGTTACTGGAAATTAAGGAAGCCTTTTCTGAATGGAGGCATCTGCTGGAAGGGGCTAATCATCCTGTAACCGTTATTACTGATTATAAAAATCTGGAATTAATTTGCTCTGCCAAGAGATTGTCTTCTAGACAAGCACGTTGGTCTTTATTCTTTTTCCAGATTCAATTTTATTATCTTGTATCTACCTGGATCGAGGGATGGTAAGACCAATGCCTTATCAAGGATGTTGTCTGAGCCTTCCTAGGAAGACAACTCTGAATGTTCAGTCCTCACTCAAAATAACTTCTTAGGGGCCACAAGTACCAAGACATTCTTGAGTCTTCTGAAAGAGGGGTATGAGAATGACCCACTTCTCAATCATCCTCCTAAGGACATTAACCTTGAATACAAGAATGGCTTTTGGACTCAAGCACATCATCTCTATGTATCTAAATCTGCTCGGATTGAAGCCCTCAAATCAGTGCGTGACTCTAAACTTGTGGGACATTTTGGGATTTCTAAGACAGATGAACTTTTGTTATGATCCTTCTGGTGGCCTAGTTTTAAGAAAGATGTCTAATGCTATGTGGCCTCCTGTCTGACATGCGCACGCCATAAGACACCCCGAGCCTCTCCTTTGGGCTTGCTCCAGCCACTTCCTGTTCCATCAAGACCTCAGGGGTCAATTTCTATGGACTTTGTGGTCGATTTACCTCCCTCAAAAGAAATTACCACTATCTTGGTAGTCGTCGACCGTTGTACTAAGATGGCTCATTTTATACCGTTTAAGGGGGTACCTTCTGCTGAACAAACTGTGGAGCTAATGGTTCGATATGTTTTTTAACTACATGGAATTCCTGATGATGTGGTATCTGACAGAGGAGTACAGTTTACTTCAAAATTTTGGAAAAGCTTTTGTTCAGCTTTAGGTGTAACAATTACCCTGTCCTCTGCTTTTCATCCTCAGTCTAATGGTCAGACTGAAAGAACCAATCAAACTTTGGAGCAGTACCTTCGGTGTTTTGTCAGTTATCTTCAGGAGGACTGGGTGGACTATCTTCCTATGGCAGAGTTTTCCTATAACAATTCTAAAAATAGCTCTACCTCCCAAAACACTTTTTTACTCAATACTGGGTATCATCCAGTTTTTATTCCTGATCTCCCTATCGCAACTCAAATTTCTGCTGTTGCCAACAGATTAACTACATTGCAGGAGATTCAGGCAAAGTTGATCGAGACTTTGGGGGAGGCTCAGGAATGTTTTCAAAACGCTGCTGACAGACATTGCACAATCACTTCCTACCTTTCATGTGGGCTACAAGGTTTGGCTATCAACCAAAAATCTGAAGGTTCAGGCTCCATCTGCAAAGTTGGGCAAAAAGTTTGTGGGACCTTTCTAGATTTCTGCTCAGATCAACCCAGTCACCTTTCCTTAAAACTTCGTGACAGTATGAAGAGTCTCCCTGTTTTCCACATTTCACTATTCAAACCATTTCATGAAAATCCTTTCTCTGGAAGAATTCTTCCATGTGGTTCCCTCCTAGATTGTAAGCTCAAAAGAGCAGGGCCCTCATTCCCCTCATTTTTTGCATTGTATTGGTATTGTTCTGTCACATGTTCTGTCCCCCTTTGTAATGTACAGTGCTGAGCGAACTATTGGCGCTTTATAAATACTGTATAATAATAATAATGTGGTGGAGAAAATTCTTGACTCTAGGATGTTTAGATATAAATTGCAATTTTTTGTTCAATGGGAAGGATATGGGCAAGAAGAGAATTCTTGGGAGCCTGAGGAAAATGTTCATGCTCCTAGTTTAACATGAGAATTCCACAAGAGGTTTCGCCACAAGCCTGGTCTTAAGATGTTCAGGGGACGTCCTGTGAGGAGAGGAGTACTGTCAGAGCTTGGGCCTTCTGCGGAGAGTGGCAATGTTTCTTCTTGCTGAGCCACCTGGAATGCTGGGCAGCTCCCTTGACAATTATTTGAATGATCCAGCCTTAATCTTGTTTGTCATGAACCTTGAATCCCTTGACTCTTGAACTTTCATGAATGAATATACCCCAATGAAAGTCTAACACTGGCCATACATTATACAATTATCTGGAGATTTTTGGTTTAGATTTACCAAAAACCATATAATAGGAGGACAAACCTAAAGAACACTTTCAGTTGTATCCAATTAGGCAGGCCCTTGCACTACACAGTTGAAGGTAAATCTAAAGGAAATTGGGCAGAAAATTGGCAGATAATTGTATAATGTATGGCCAGCCTTAGGAGCAAAGCGAAGAATTCAACTACAGGTGAGTCTAATTATTCATTAAACAGGTGTCCAGCAGACAATTGATTATAAAAGGGCGTTACTTAACAAAGAAAACCCATTCCCATTTTATGCTGTCAACAATGGCTCCATGTGGAAGAGAAATGTCACAAGGCCTGAGAAAGAAAATAATTTCTTTACACAAAAAAGGTGAAGGCTACAAGAAGATCAGCAAAGCTTTACTTATCAGTTAGAATACTGTAGCAAAAGGGATACAAACATTTAACAAAATGGAACTGCGACCATCACACAGAGATGTCCAGGCCATCCATGGAAGTTAACACCTCGACAGGAGTGTCTTCTGATGAGAAGTGTTGAAGAAAATTGCTATGCAAGTTCCCTGCAGTTAGCTAAAGAGGTAGAAAGCCAAACTGGGGTTATTGTTTCCCGGGGCACAATATGGAGTACACTGCAGAGGTATGGCATGCAAGTGTGTCATTCACGAAGGAAGCCTCTCCTAAAGCCCATGCACAAAAAAGCCCACCAAGAATTTGCCAGGGCCCATGCTGAAAAAGAAGAAGACTACTGGAACTCTGTACTCCGGAGTTATAAGACCAAGATAAATGTTTTTGAAACTGATGGCTTCAAAACTTATGGCATTGCAAAGGTGAAAACATGGTGGTCGCAGTGTCCTTCTCTGGGGCTGCATGAGTGCTGCTGGTGTCAGGGAGCTGCATTTCATTGATGGTATCATGAATTCACAGATGTACTGCTCTATATTGAAAGAAAAGATTCTGCCATCATTCTGTGCCCTTGGTTGCCGTGCGCTTTTCCAGCATGACAATGATCCGACACATACATCTAAGGTCACTGTTGCATTTCTGAAGAAGAACAGGGTGAAAGTAATTCAGTGGCCAATTATGTCTCCTGATCTGAACCCAATTCAACACTTATGGGGAATTCTGAACAGACAAGTTGAGCATCACTCTCCATCCAGGATCCAGGCTCTAAAAGAGGTCGTTCTTGAAGAATGGAAAATATAGATGTTGCAATATGTCACCAACTTGTTCATTCCATGCTTAGAAGACTTGGTGCTGTCCTTACAAATCATGGAGGTCATACAAAATACTGGATGTAGTAGTTTTTGTTGTGGGGTGTATTCATTTTTGCATCAACTAATTTGAGTAAAACTGAAGATTTTGTAATCTAAGTTATATTATTAACCTTACTTCCATGTAATGAGCTAAACAAATGTTCTATAAAACTCAGTTTGTAAAAATGTTGGAAACTGTTCTTGTGTTCTTTGAGATATTGATTAAAATCTTACTTTTCAAAAGGGTGTACTAATTTTATGCTGAGGGTATATATATATATATATATATATATATATATATATACACACAGTATCTCACAAAAGTGAGTACACCCCTCACATTTTTGTAAATATTTTATTATATCTTTTCATGTACTCATTTTTGTTGCCAGTGGTTTAGACATTAATGGCTGTGTGTTGAGTTATTTTGAGGGGACAGAAAATTTACACTGTTATACAAGCTGTACACTGACTACTTTATATTGTAGCAAAGTGTCATTTCTTCAGTGTTGTCACATGAAAAGATAGAATAAAATATATACAAAGATGTGATGGGTGGACTCACTTCTGTAAGATACTGTGTGTATGTGTATATATATATACATATATACACACATACACGCAGTATATATATATCTATATCACATAGTCCACTTGGATGAGGAAACATGAACACTGTCTACATAGGAATAACTTGTATTTCCTAGGGGAGACAACTTCTCGCTCTTTATGTCACCACTACTCTCATATTTCATCTTCAAGTTTTGAACTTTAGGCATGCTATGTACACCCTAAAACGTTAATTGAAATACAAAGGGCATACAGAGCAAGCCCTATCTCTCTCCTGATATTTCCACTCCCTCCTCTGCTCTTAAGCTAGCCATAGATGGAGTGATTTGCTTACTTGCAGAAAAGAAATTTGCTTGTTTCCCCCATCAACACAGTCAGTGGAGATAAGGTGCAGTGGTGTAGGCACAGCTGACAAGCATTGTGGAGGCAATATTGCCACCTCCTGAATGTCTGACATCCAAACAGACTTACCAATAGGAATACCATGTTGCAAATGCGATGTAGCATTATTGTTTACTTGTATTCACTCTGTTCCTTTCACATGAAGATCGGGGGGGGGGGGGGGGGGACTTTTGATCAGCCTATGATGTTAGTTAAAAACAACATTAGAAAAAAAACCATAAAAAAAATGTTTATATTTAGGCAGCCTCACACTCCCCACGCCCTTTCATGCAGCTACTCAGTGGTTTTCCTGCAGATTAGCTGCACTTTCCCATAGACTCCTATGAGGTTCTGCGATTTGGTGTGGTTTCAGACAGCACGCCAAAGCTCCTGCAAGGCAGCATCTTTCTGAAACTACACCAAAACTGTGGGACCTCATAGACATCTATAGGAAAGTTCAGCTAACCCACAAGTAACCCGCAGCTTAGGCTGGCCATACATTATACAATTTTCTGTCCAATTTCTGCCCAATTTCCTTTAGATTTACCTTCAACTATGTAGTGCAAGGGCCTGCCTAATTGGATACAATCGAAAGTCTTGTATAGGTTTGACCTCATATTATATGGTTTTGGTAAATCTAAAGCAAAATTATCAAGAAAATTGTATAATGTATAGCCAGCCTAATGCAGGCCATAAACGGGTCGTTTATTGGCCGAATGTTCGTCCGAATGAAAAATCGGCCGATATTCACACCGTTAGTGGGGCAATGCCGTCGGCCGTTTTTTGCAGATCTTCTCGTTTCTTTTTATCAGTCATGCTCGAAAATCCACAAAAAACGGTCGTTTTTCGTAAGCATTAGTGGCAGCATCCATGGCAGCAACAACCGATTTTTCGTTAATCAGCTGACAATTCAGCCAATAAACGACCCGTCTATGGCCAGCCTTAGTAGTGAGACTGCATTGGGGCAGTGTGAAGCTGCCCTAAATGTGTTCCTATTTAACCCATTAATAACCCCCATTCAACCCAAATAAACTCTAATTAGCTCCCCTCTTCTCCCCTTGGCTTTTTTGTTTCATGATTATTTATATTTTTCTTCACATTTATTCCTTTTTCATTAATTCTTTTTAGTGTCACATTAAAAGAAAGTGCAAAATTGAAAACATTCTTTATTTTATTTGTGATCTGCATAGTAAAACAAATAGTAAAATAAATTTTGCAAGACAATATTTGCAGAATAGAAGAAATGCACAATTTGCTCTGATCCATACAGAGTAGTCAGGTGCGAGAGATGAAGTGGTTAGGTCCCCTCTAACATTTATGTACTGTGCAGACACTTCCATTGTTGGCATTAGATTGGGAAGACAATGAAGACTGGCTAACAAAATGCAGTCCAGCTGGTCTATGCTTTCCTTTGAGATTGATCAGCATTGGGGGAGGGAGTTCTTATAACTCCATATTGCCCAGTTCTCTGATGTATTTTAAATGAATTCAATACTGGGGTTCTGTGAAAGGCAGAACATGATGGACATGTGTCTTTATCTCAGCCTAGGCAGCTATATAACAAGACACACATGCACATACATGGCCATGTGTACTGCTTCACCAAGTCTCATTCAGAGACTAAAAGAGCAAATGTCAGCAGCAGAGGCTTGGTGTTCCTGATACAATTCATGTAAAATTTATTACCCATCAATAAGGTACTTAAATCAAGGCTTCAGTCTTCACCATGAGCATTAATCAAGGAAAAGACATTGTGATTGCCCATTTCAATAAATAACAGTTCTACTGTAATTCTTTTGAATGCCTTCTGTATCAGTTCTAACTGTAAGCTAATTTATTTTAATTACTTTATGTAAAAGATCAGAATAAATGTGTTCTTACTCATTTTACAAAATGTCTGATATCATTTCTCAGCATTTTATGAGACAGCCTGTTAGAAGGAAACGGTCATTGCAAAAGCCTCTTAAACCCTTCAGGTAGATGTAAACCTGAATTGAATGACATTTCACTTTCTCAAGCATGGTGTAGCATAAACTATTGCCATTTTTTCAGATACATGACTGTTTTCACCATTTTTCAGTCTTTTTTGCATCCCAGTACTGCTGGTCTCCTGTAGCCTCTTTGCACACACTTTCCTGTGTACAAGCATTGCAATTATCAGGCAGGTTTCTTGATCGTGGACCATGTATGTATAATGTGCGTTGAAATGGCCATTTGTAAAATCCATTGGAAGACGACAAGTGGGGAAATACAGGAGCATAATTAGGATTGTTGTCATCCTATAACAAGAAGTGCCTGAACAAGGAGCACCAGGTATTATTTGAATGAAAGCTACAAATCTAAATATTGAAAATTAGTTTTTGAGTGACAACATGTTAAAGCCTACATGAAAATGTAGTGATTGGGTTTACTTATACTTTAAAGGTATAATTCCATTAACATTGAAGTTAATGAAAGTTTTGAGCTGCACCTACCTGCTCAGTAGCTCTTCTTTTCATCAGACATTGCTGCCAGTAAACATTGCTGCCATTGGGAACCCCTTCTTCTTTCCTGTATGTAATGCAAACAACCCACTGTAGGTATCTTACTGTATCTTACATACAGAAATCCTAATGTATTTCTACTTCTTGGAGGATCCGCAGAATTGTCTTGAATTTCTCTGAATACCTGAAGATGGCACACCTCGCTTGCCCAGCACTTACCTACTCAGTGAGGTATTTCAGAGAATTTATTAGGCCAAACGTAACCCAAAAGAAAAAAGTATTAGCAAATGTACTTCTACAAACAATCAATAAGACAATAGGGTTACTCTGAGAGATATGGTTAAACACATGCAGTATTCTGATTCACTAACTGAAAGTGGTTCTAAAGGCAGAAGGTTTTTTACATCAATGCATTCTATGGGTCCTCCTCAGCCCTCCCTTATACCTGCCTGAATCCCATCTCGATCCACTGATGTGCATGAGAGCAGCGGCTCTCCCGGGTTTCTCTTTCCCTATTGGCTCACGCAGCAGTGGGTGTCATTGGCTCTCATTGCTATCAATCACAGCCAGTGAGCCAATGAGGAGAGAGCGGGAGGTGAGAGTGAGCCACAGTCTGTGTTCACAGGAGCGTGGCTCAGGATCGAGCCTGCTCGAGTGCCTCTATAGCAAAAGGCTTGCTATTGGGGGCAGTCGACAGGGAGGAAAGAGCCAGGACCGCTGGCAACAGTATACAAAGACAGTTCTAACTTGCTATGACAGTCCTTGTTTTGTCACACTATCACCGACTCCACCCTACGCATGTTGTCAGACTTCCTCTCAGTGGGCTATGCCCTGAGGAAGTCACATGATTGTTGACACTTTTAGGGTGGTGTCGGTGACATCACGCCTCTACCAGGAAGTGTGTGAGCAGCCATTTTCTTGGAGGTTTCTTCAGTGCACTGATTTGGAGCGCACTTTTTAAGTTAAGTACGTTTTTAATAACAATAGCAATTGACAAGCAGGGAGCAGTATATTCTCTTCTCTTTTCTGAGTTTATCTTTGTCCTGGTCTGGAGAATTATGGAGGACAGTGCTGGATTGTGCTGGATTGTAAAGGACCTGGAAGCTGGAATGGAGATCGGTGCTGTGGCTTATAGGAACCCCACTGAAAGGGGCAAGCGCATATGACCTACTATATGTTAGGTCTATGAGCAAGGTGAAAGCATTACCTTCTGAGGTGACAAGCACTTTGACTGAGATATATAATTTAAAGCACCGGTGATAAGTGGAAAAGATTGGATACTTATACACGTTGTGGTACATGTGGACGAGTTTAATATAGGTGGACAGCATATTTGTATGATTATTCTGCAAGAAAAAGTCAAGCAAGATAAGAATCTAGCCCAGAAACAGTTCTGTTCGTTTTCAACTTGCACATGGGCAATAGTTTGCAAGTTACATATTAGTACACACGGACATTTACCTGATAGTATTGATCATATGTTTAGAATGTATTCTATATATATATATCTATTTAAAGTATAGAGTATTTACCTACACACTGTGAAGATACGGATCATTGGTACACTTTTAGAGGGGTATTGGTCACCTAAAGTGGTACACACAGATAAATACCATTTGGATACATGGATATGTTTTAAAGATTTTTTGTGTCATTCCCCATTTTGTATATATGAGCACAATTTATATTGCTACTGTCATTGTAGTTGTACACTTTCACCCTTAAAGAGCTACACGTGGATATTTGAATAGGTACACATGGATATTTTGTTTCTAGTTTATTTTTCTTTTCTTTTATATTTGAACACATTTAAGATTGCAACTTATTGCGACGTGTATCCAAGGCCCTGCCTCCTTTATCAAGCTGATCCTCCCAGGGGGAAGAAGGAGAATTTATAGGCCATGTACTCGGCCAAAGGAACCAATCAAAAATGGAACAGTGGGCGGGGCTAGCCAAATAAAGTGAACAGCTGAGAAGGCTGAGCCATGCAATGATAGAACGGGATCATCAGGGAAAGTATACACTATGAGAGGCCTCTGAATATGACGCTGAGCACGTGCACTCAACTTTTTTGGTTGACCATGGCAAGGCCTGTTCTGAGTGGAACCTGTTCTGTTACACCACTGTATGGTCTTGGCCACCGTGCCGCAGCTCAGTTTTAGGGTCTTGGCAATCTTCTTATAGCCTAGGCCTTCTTTATGTAGAGCAACAATTCTTTTTTTCAGATCCTCAAAGTTCTTTGCCATGAGGTGCCATGTTGGACTTCCAGTGACCAGTATGAGAGAGTGAATGAATGAGTCACATGACACCTGGGAGGGAAAATGGCTAATTGGGCCCAATTTGGACATTTTCACTTAGGGGTGTACTCACTTTTTTTTACCAGCGGTTTAGACATTAATGGCTGTGTTATTTTGAGGGGACAGCAAATTTACACTGTTATACAAGCTGTACACTCACTACGTCACATTGTAGCAAAAGTTTCATCATTTCTTTTGTCACATGAAAAGATAGAATAAACTATTTACAAAAATGTGAGGGGCAGGGGCGGACAACTCATGGGGCCCCGGGCAATAGGGGATCATGGGGCCCCTGTGTCCTTGCCCAAACTCAAAAAAGCCTATGAAAAAGGTACCGGGGGCATCTCATGGGGCCCCCTAATGACCCCTGGCCCTTGGGGCAGTGCCCGAGTTTCCAAATGGTCAGTCCGCCCCTGGTGAGGGGTGTACTCACTTCTGGGAAATACTGCAAATGGTGTGCTACATTAAAGTATTGCTGTTTTTATCACACATTCATCTGGCGCCCTGCTCTTTTCTTTTGCTTATCATACAGTACTGACTGAATTAGGTGCCACAATAAAAAGTAGTATACCGTACAGAATACCGATGATGATAGGAACATTTTAAAGGCTAAGCCAGCCCATACATACCTAATTTTTTTCGTTTAACCAGGCATCAGAACACAATTATTGCCACTGCTGGCTATAGCTCATGAAAAGATCATGAAAAACCCGACAGGCTGATTGTCCAGAAGATCAGTAGATCAACTTCTGTACAACCAATGTGCCCATCCATGGATTGAAATGAGGCCGCTCCATGCTGAACTAGCTTAATTTTGATCCATGTATGGCTGACTTGAGTCAAACCAAAAAAATATATTTTTTTTTTGGATAAACTGCAGAAAAGTCAATATTTCTATCATTTTTTTTTTCTCCTCTCTAGATGTTACCTTAGAACCTGTGCCTGTGATACTCACTATCAATAAAAGGTAACTATCATACTTGATTTGGAAGGCACAGAGAGCAATGAAAACATTCTTGGAAGTTCCAACTTTTTCTCAGTTTACAAACAAAATGCATTTTTGTTGTATCTACTGTATGTCCCTGTGGGTAGAAATTTTCAATATCTTCCTGTTGTGGCAGCAAATGAAGGGAAATTATTCTAACCACTTCGCCTCTCACACCTATTCACCCCTATGGACCAGAGCAAGTTTTACTTTGTCATTACTTAAAGCGGTAGTAAACTCTACTGAAAAAAAAAAAAAAAGTTTTCCCCTGTGAGACAAAGGCATACTGTGCTAGGTGTTAATATGCATCACATACTAGCACATTATGTGAAACTTACCTTAAAACAAAGTCCTCAAGCGGCACGCTGTCACCGCTGACAGTGCTTTCATCTTCACTCGGCCCTTCTTCTGGGTTCACGGGCTCCGGCGGCTTGAATGGCTGAGCCACGATGACGTCACTCCTGCGCATGCTCATGGGAGTCACGTTTTATGGCACACAGCTCTAAAAGAATGGCACAGGCATTCCGTTCCTTCAGAGTGCATGTGCTGGTGCTCTACACAGGTAAATATCTCCTAAACAGTGCATGTTTAGGAGATATTTACAGTACCTACAGGTAAGCCTTATTATAGGCTTAACTGTAGGTAAAATATAAAAAAAAAGTTTACTTCCAATTTAAGATAAACACGTAAAACATTAATAGGTTTTTTAAGGACAAATAAGATTTTCTTTTTGTGAATATTGTCTTGCAACAATGATTTTTTTTGCAATCCTTAAACAATTAAATGTAACAAAACACACTTTCTATTTTTGAGCAGTGTTAGTTTAAAAATGAGTGTTACTGCACATAAAAAGTGCAGATTTTATTCTGTAATTTGTCCTCTTTTAAAATGACACTAAAATTATGATTCTGGTGCAAAGCATTGCAAAGTTATTTGCAAATGAAATAAAGTTGTTTTTTTTTCAATTTTGCGCTTTTTTAAATGTGAAATTTGTAAATATATGTTAAAGGTGTAAAAACATTAACAAAAACAAAAAATGTTTAAATATTATTAGTTAATAAAATAGAACAGAATAAGGAGTTAAAGCGGAGTTCCACCCAAAAGGGGAAATTCCGCTTTAAAGATTTGTCCCCCACTCCCCATTAAGGATTGGCACTTTTGGGGAGTGTGGGGGGGAAAGGGTACCCGAATTTGACAGGTACCCACTCCCACTTCCACTGCGATTGCTAGTTGACAGGAAACGGAAGTGGGGGCAACGCGGGATCGTGGGACAGCTGAGTGGCTGTTTTTTAAAAGTCAGCAGCTACAGTTTTTGTAGCTGCTGACTTTTATTTTTTTACAGAGTGAGTGGAACTCTGCTTTAATTAAGGCTGATTAGAGTAAACTAATGGTTAATAAGGGGTTAAACAAGGGAACAGTTAATTAAAAAAAAAAACAACAAACTTTTTTTTAATTTGTCAGGTTGCTTTAACGGACTTGGTATGCAGATCAAAGTTTGTCTCTTTGATTTGTAGATGAATAAACGGATACAAAATTAAACTGTTTTTTTTTTTGAGCAAGCAGGGCAAAAAGACTGGAAGTTCTACACACACACACAATGACATTTTTTTGGACATGTCTAACACGTCCAGTGTCTGCAACTAGCTAAAGCTGGCCATGCAAATGTAGATTTTCAGCCGAGAATATTCATTAGAAAAGTCGTATGAAAATTCTTTGAACATTCTGTGAAGGGATGAATGTCGTTTGAAAAATGTCTTTTGCTTTTAACATTCGAGTTTAAAATGAATGTAATTTCTGAATGATAGCTACTGTACATACACTGGCCGAAAATTTGTTTGATCGAGAAAAGTTTTCCTTCCTGCCCCTTCGAATTTTCCCGTCACTGCGGTCGAAAAACAAACATCGATTTGACTCCTCTAACGGTTAGAAAATCAAATAAATATTCTTGAAACAAAAATTCCCATATGGAAATCTATACGTGTATGGCCAGCTTAACAGGAACACAGCTGGCAATAAAAAGAGAAGCTCTAACCCTTCGTTGCTCTGTCATCAATGTAATATAATGTTTTGGCTGTAGCTGAGCTTTGAAGAAGGAAATTCTACATATAAAAACAGTGATATGTCAATGATCCAAACAATACTTTTTTTTCTAGGTTGAGTTAAATCAAAAAATATTAATGATCAAGTTCCTGAAACTTTTGCAAACTTCTGCAGCCAGGGGCTGGCACAAGAATACTTCTCTGGCGAAAATAAGATAAAGGACAAACTTTTTAGGTTCCATTCTCACTTGGGCATTTCAAAACATGGGCATGATCATTGTGGTTTTGCCAGTGATTTGAAATCGCGCTGTGAAAATGTGGAAACACGCAATCACGTGTTCAGGTGCCATTCATTTCAATGGCGCCTGAAAACACAATGCGTCTTTGCTGCGATTGCAGCACGTTTTTCTGCTCGACCAATGTGCCATGATTGCGCAAACAAAATCGTGGGACGTGCAATGCCCAGAAAAGGTTACAGAATACACTCCTGGCCCCTCCCTCCTCCTGAGTGATCCTCCATAGTAAGCAGCTTGCTATGGGGGTACCCAAGCAGCATAGCTCCTGAGCTGCTGCTCTGTGTTTCCATTCACACAGAGGGCGGCTGGGCCCCCGCCCCTCATTCTCTGCTTATTGCTCCCGCTGCTGTTTCAGCCAATGACATGCACATTGCTGGACTGAGAGGGGGTCAGGTAAGTATCAGGGGGGCCGGGGGGGGGGTTGCTGCACACAGAAGGTTTTTCACTTTCATGCATAGGCCTGGTAGGACTTTTCCCACCACCTCCCAAAAATGGGGGGAAAAGTGCGTGGGGTTTCCCCTAAAAGCTCTACCAGGCCCTTTAAGCCTGGTAGGACTTTTAAGGGGAACCCCACTCCAAACAATGGGGAAAAAAGCGTGGGGTCCCCCCTAAATTCCTACCAGACCCTTGATCTGAGCACAGGCCTGGCAGGCCAGGAGGGGGATAAACGAGTGCCCTCCCCCTCCTAAACTGTACCAGGCCACATGCCCTCAACATGGGGGGGTAGGGGGGCTCCCCCCCAAAGAACCTTGTCCCCATGTTGATGGGGACAAAGGCCTCTTCCCAACAACCCTGGGCTGAGGTTGTGGGGGTCTGTGGGGGGGTGACTAATCAGAATCTGGAATCCCCCTTTAACAAGGGGCCCCCAAATCCCACCCCCCGCTTGTGAATGAGTATGGGGTACATATAACCCCCACCCATTCACCAAAATGGAATAAAAACACAACAGTTTTTGACAAGTCCTTTATTAAAAAAAAGTAAAAAAAATGTGTCCATCGTTGTAACCCATTATCAATCATGGCCTCCATCTTTGTCACAAAGATGCCGATTCATAGTTACATAGTGACCCAGAAGAAGGCAAAAAAACCCAGAAAATCCAATTTGCTCCTGCAGGGAAAAAATTCCTTTCTGATCCCCCGAGAGGCAACCGGATATTCCCTGGATCAACTTTACCTATAAATGTTATATCCAGTTATATTCTGTGTATCTAGGAAACAATCCAAGCCTTTTTAAAAGCAATGCTAAATGAGCAAGTTTCTCTGAGTTGGGCTTTCCAGCTGAAGTTTAGGTATGTACATCGCCACTCATGCATGCCTGACTGTGGCCATTTTGGAGGTGGGCATGTGCAGAGATCTCTGTATACAATGCTGTTTTTAACTTCTAGATCCTGTAGGTGCAATTTTAATAAATTCGATTTTTAATCTTCGTTATTTACGTGGAGAGTGTGTCTGGTTGGAACCTATTTTGAGTCTGAGATTGATACTGGAGAGTGAGAGGATTACCCATTGTGATAAACCTGGATGGTTAGAGTTGGAGACCGGGGGGGTGACTTATCATGGCAAGCCTGGATGGTTGCAGCAATCAGAGGGATATTCAACATTATGCTTTATAATTTGAGGGTCAAGCTAATCTTTTAAGCACTCAGTGAGCACAGTGTGTGGTGAAGCACCTGCATGAATAAGAGTTAATATCACTTATTGCTGACATTTAAGAAGAATATTGAAGCTGGATTTCTTTTTTATTCACTTGGATCTTGGACTTCTTTTGTATGAACTTCTTTACATATGTTTATTTTCACTCTTTAAAGTGTTACTAAACCCATGTCCCTGCATTCACTATATCTGGTCTCCCACAGTACACAGAACATGGAAATGCAATTATTTTAGTAAATATAAACCGCTAAATACCTTTTCTCATCAGCAGTTAGAGCAGTCTTGTGACTTATATCAGTGTCCAGTAGAGCACTGGTTAAAACTTGTAGGAATAGTTTTAATTCTGCTCTCGGAGGATGCAGAACCCCCAACCTCTGTCTGGACAGAGCTGATTGGCCCTGTGCTGATCACATACACCCCCCCCCCCAAAAAAAAATAACTCTCTAGCAATACACACCAATCTGAGCATATTCAGAGTAACTCCACATGATATGTCTTATCAGGAGATAAGAGGGGGACACTGGAAGAAGGGGAGGATCAGAGAAGAAAGGATCAAACAGCCTTTTTACACAATTATTTATTTCAGGTACTTATATAGCGCCGTCAATTTACGCAGCGCTTTACATATATATTGTACATTCACATCAGTCTCTAACCCTCAAGGGGCGTACAATCTAAGGTCCCTAACTCACATTCATACATACACATACTAGGGCCAATTTAGACAGGAGCCAAATAACCTAACAGCATGTCTTTGAAGCGTGGGAGGAAAGCGGAGTACCTGGAAGAAACCCACACAATCACAGGGAGAATATGCAAACTCCAGGCAGGTGGTGCCGTGGTTGGGATTCGATCAGCGACCCTACTACTGCCAGGCGGAAGTGCTAACCAATAAGCCACTGTGCTGCCCATGAGGATTAACCCCTTAGGTTCCACAGTGAGTATAACAAGCATGCTTTAATGCATATACAGACTGATTTTACTGCTGTGGGTTTAGTAACATTGTAAATGAAATTTATGTTTTTTGATGTGACATGTTTATTTGGAAGAACTAATATCTGGCTTTGCACTTGCATGCAAAAAGTTTTTAGTTTGTTTTTTTTAATATTCTGATATTTATATTAGCACAGGATATACTATAAATGTTGCATATAAGTGTTTTTTTTTCATGCACTGCACTATTTGTGAATAGGTTTGAGAATATCTGTCAAGATATTGTGCTAGCTGCTACATTGTAGTCTAGTTACAACTGGTGCAGATGTTTCCCCTTCTCTATAATTTTTTTGAATAGTTACATTGGTACAGCTTGAACAAAAATAAGTATGCATGTGCCATACCTATTGGACCAATGTGAAAGTTGGAAATCACTGCTACTACAGTGATGGCTGCTAGCTTCTGGGTCCTATGTCAAGTGGCTGTCCTGTTGCTTAGTGAACATATGAGATTGCTTGCTCGGCACGGGCACCATTCAGAGAACACTGCATTTTCTCAATGCATACAAAGCATTCCCTGATTGGATGAGAAGGAGATTGTAATGTTACCACCCTACTTTTCCACCTGGTCCAGTCAGAGAATTCTATACATTCTCTGAGAAAATGCAAAGTGTTCCCATAATGATCCTTGTGCTGAGCGAGCGAAAGTGGGAAAGACTGTGTAACAGTTGTTGAGAAAAGTTGGCCATACATGTAACGATTTCGGAATGATGAAAATCCATAGATTGCCCCATCCATGCTAAACAGCACGGGTGGACAAATATCTTGAACAGTGATTGCAGCTGATTTAATGGAGTCATTGTTTGAGGACTTTTTTCAATCTGACTCCATCGAATTGTCAGATGATGTTTGATGAGCAGACAAGGCAATCTGCAGCTTGAATTTGGGCCGATTCACAGAAATCAAGTTCACTTTACTTTTGATTGACAGCGCATTGAAGTGGGCGGATCTATTTCAAATCTACTCACTATTGTACACTGTCATTCCAAAGTGAAGCAGACCTGATTGGGAACTAGGTTCTCAGTTCCCTATCCAGCCCATCCATTACAAGTCATTTTTCCATTATGGCCGTTGCCATATTTGCGTAATGACATCACCTGTATCCCCATTTACATTTAGCTTTCAGCCGTGGAATCTCCCAGCCAACAGCTATATGGGGACGGGGATACAACTGCACATGCATTTCAGTGTGTTATTGGACTCCATTGGCTAGAATATAAATTTATTCTGGCCATTGGAATGAATGAATGCTCAAGCGCTAAACGTATCTAGAATTAGCGCTCATTGAGACATGTTTTGGCATGTCAAACTGAAAAGCTCCTGTCCTGAACACGGTGGTGATGTGGGTTTTTTCAGCTTGAAAACGCTCCTCTAATACGTTTGTGAACACCTGTGTATGCATGGACACATACAGTAGGTTAATAAAGAGGTGCTTGTACAGGCTGGAAAAAAAAAACCCGCCAAACACCTTTCAAAGAGGCGTTTTTTAAAGCCCTGTGTCCATGAGGCCTAAAAGTAGAACTTCAGCCTAAAACAGTAAGTAAAATATAATAATGGCAATAACCCAAAAGCAAATGTCCTAATGCACATACTGTATTGGCTTAGGTTTTATTATTAAAAAAACAAAAATGATCTCCATTACTAACGTAATGGTAAACAAGAAGGTAAGCAACAAGAGTCATAATAAAACTTGACATTACACATTCTATATAGTCCATTTTTCAATGAAATAGTGCAAAGAACAAAGCAATAAGTATAAGTTATAAGCAATAACAAAAAAAATAACTGTGCTAAAATGCGTGATAGAATATTTAAATGAATGAAATAAAAAAATCTATTGCTGCCACCTCTAAAATATTAAGTAAACAACAAATCCTCTAAGTGATTCAGTAGCACAAAATATCATAAACATAAATTTCAATGTGAGAACTCATACAAGTGAAAAGAGTCCAAAGGAAAGTCCTTTTTTATCCCAAGACGATTTAGATTCTTCAAATACAATCACCACGTGAGTAAAATATATAGTGTCCCCCTCTCGGGTGTGCACTCACTACATGGATATGCCTCCCATTCTCATGGTTGGCTTAATCGCTTTAGAGTTGTTATCCAAAAGACGATCAACGTATATAAAAAAGGACTTTCCTTTGGACTCTTTTCACTTATATGAGTTTTCACTTTGAAATTTATGTTTGTGATATTTTGCGCTACTGAATCACTTAGAGGATACGTTGAATAAGTATGAATTGCAGTAGCCATAGCAACCAATCAGAATCCATCTGGCAGCGGACTCACATAAATACATTGGTATGTTACTCAGCCTGAAAAAAGACATATATATCCATCAAGTCAAAAACATTACTTTTTCAAAACCCAAAAAGATCAATTGATCTACAGGAAGGTAAAAAAAAAAAAGCCTTAATATGTAGTAAGGGGGAAAAAATCATTTCCTGATCCCAAAGGCAATTGAATGTGAATACTTCCACGATCAACATTTTACAATGTTATCTTTTATAAATATTAGTAGCTGTTAAAATTCTGTGTGATTAAATGCATATCCTGCCCTTTTTAAAACTTTAAAGAGCTGGCCAAAACTAGTTTCTATTTAAGATTATTTCAAATTTCTACAACTCTTACAGTAAAGAACCCTTCCAGTGTATGAAGGTTAAACTTTTTTTCTTTACAGGTGCAAAGAGAGCCTTCATGTCTTTTGAGGTGTTCTCCAGCTTTCTACTGAGTTTACAATGTGGATCATATACATATTTATTCAAGGTGATTATGTTCCCCTTAAAGCTCAGGTATGATCTTTATTGTATACTTACATTGGTCCAGCTTGAACCTTTGGGACTGTTGTGGAAGATGACAATCACTGTGGTAGTCAGAGCTAGATATATTGATATACAAGGCCGTGGATAAGGGGGTACCACCAGTCCTCCTGCATGGGGCCCAGGCCAGCAGGGGGGGCCCAGGCAGCTGGGTGAATCAGATGCGGGCAGGGAGAATAATTGGCTAGTGAATGTGGCAGCAATTCACGTTGCAAAGTATACCCAATTAGGAGCAAGGAAAATGAAAAAAACCTGTATTTTTGCTTGCACATGATTGGATGATAGATGTCAGCAGAGCTTCCCCTTTACTAAGCTAAAGGAAAATTTGCTTGAAAAGTGAACAGAATATTTGCCTTTAGTAAATCAACCCCTAATCTATAACAGGCACCTCTTGTTAAGGAAACACTCATTTTAAATATGCAAAAAAAATACTAAAATATTTTCGTATATTTGCCACCTGTTGGCTGAATAAATATACTGTATATTAAATATATAAATGTAAAAAAAACCCTGTGGCTCATTCCTGGCAAATTGAGCCAGGTGTAAGGGAAGATGAAACTCCTGTGCACATGTGCAGGAGTTGCCAAAGAGGATGACAGAGGACCTGAAATGATAGCAAAAGAGAACCTAGATAGGTTGTGCAAAACAAATGGCACAATTATGCTGTAAATGCACACAAATTAGCCATAACTTTATGACCATTGAAAGGTAAAGTGAATAACAATGATTATCTTGTTATAATGGCATTTAGTGGGTAGGATAAATTAAGCAGCAAGTAAACATGTTTTCCCAGAAGTTGATTTGTTGAAAGCAGAAAAAAATGGGAAAGAGTAAGGATTTGAGTGACTTTGACAAGAACTAAATTGTAATGGCTAGACGATAGAGTCGGAGCAACTCCACAACTGCAGCTCTTGTGGGATGTTCCTGGTCTGCAGTTGCCAGGACCTACCACAAATGGTCCAAAGAGGGAAAACCAGTGAAATGGCCACCGGGTCATGGGCGGCCAAGGCTCATTAATGAACGTCGAGAGCGAATGCAGGCCCATCTAGTCCGATCCAAGAGAACACCTACTGTAGCTCAAATTGCTGAAAAAGTTAATGCTGGTTGCAGTAGATAGGTGTCAGAACACACAGTGCATCGCAGTGGGTTGTGTAAGGGCTGTGTAGCTTAAAGACCAATCAAGGTGCCCATGCTGAACCATGTCCACAGCCAAAACTGCCTACAATGAACATGACAGCATCAGAACTGGACCATGACACAACGGAAGAAGGTGGCCTGGTCTGATGAATCACATTTTCTTTTACACCATGTACATGGCTGGGTGTGTGTGCGCCACTTACCTGGGGAAGAGATGGTACCAGGATGCAGTATTGGAAAAAGGCAAGCCAGCTGAGGCATTGTGATGCTTTGGGCAATGTTTTTATGGGTCCTGCCATTCATGTGGATGTTATTTTGACAAATACCACCTACCTAAATATTGTTGCTGCCCAAGTACACCCCTTGATGGAAATCCATATTCCCTGATGGAAGTGACCTCTTTCAGGTTAATGCTCCCTGCCACACTGCAAAAATGGTTCAAGAATGGTTTAAGCAATACAACAATAAGTTCAAGATGTTAACTTGGCCTCAAAATTCTCCAACTCTCAATCCATTGAGCATCTATGGAATGTGCTGAAAAAACAAGTCTGATCCATGGAGACCCCACCTCACAGCTTATAGGACTTAAAGGATCTGCTACTGACAGCTTGGTGCCTGACACCACAGCATACCTTCAGAGGTCAACTGGTGTCCATGCCTTGAGGGGTCAGGGCTGTTTAGGCGGCAAAACTGGGACCTACTCAATATTAGGTGGGTGGTTAAAAGTACATTTTTAACATTATAGCAAGTGCCCACTCTCCACAGCGTGTTGGCAGATAAAGGCCCATCTTAAAGTGATTCTAAACAATTACATATACCCAGTGACGTGAATGACCTCATGTAATGCACATAGATGACAGAAACCCTCCTATAGCTGTACCCGTCTATCTGCAGTCTACTCTTCTCTGCATCCGTTCAAAGTGCTGAATTTATAAAGCTTGTCAAAGTCCAGAAAAGAGGGGACGGAAAGCTGAAATTAAACTCTATAGAGATCGGTGAGAAGAGCTCTGAGAGCTGATTGGAGGAAAGAGACACACCCCCTTTACACAGCTGAGGCTGTCATTTTGCTGAAGTCCCTCCCTGTCACCATTTTTCTCTTGGTGTCAATAAAACTTGTCAGACGTGACTCATACTGATAACAGAGGAAGGAGACAGCTGACAGAAATTACACTTGATGCTCTTAATTGAGATAACTACACACCATAGAGGGATATGCTTTGTTCATATTTCATGTCTGAGGTTTACAACTACTTTAAAGTATTACTAAACCCACAACAGTAAAATCAGTCTGTATATGCAGTAAAGCATGCTTGTTATACTTACTGTGGAACCTAAGGGGTTAATCCTCCGCATTGTATAAAAATGCTGTTTGATCCTGTCTTCTCTGATCCTCCCCTTTTTCTACATGTCCCCAATCCATCTGCTGATAGTACACAGCTCTAAACTCTGCACATATCCAGTTTTGTGTGTATTACTAGAGAGTTTTTCTCTTTCTTTGTGGGGGTGCATGTGATCGGCACAAGGCCAATCAGCACTGTCCAGACAGAGGGTCATGGGCTATGAAGCCTCATAGGACAGTCAGAGCAGAATGAAAACTCCTCCTACAAGATTAACCATTGCTTGGCTAGATACTTTAAGGGTGGCTCCCCTTCTGGGGAGGGGCTGATGGAAGATTTTCTCTATTATTTCCACCATCTTTAACATCTTTTAAAAGAGGGAGAATGGAAGAAAGGTCTGCAATGGGTGGGACTGGGAATGTGTCCTGCAGAAAGATAGAGGTTGGTATTTCCATTGTCCACCCATCTGGGTATAGTAGTCAGTACTGTGTAAGGAGACCAAGAGAGAACTAAATCCAGGATAATACACAAGCGGCTATGCATCCCCCAAGTACTTCTGATATTAGGTCAATATTTGGGATATCTTAATGCCAGTATCTGGACTGTTACAAAGTTATCCAAATAAAAGAAGTTTGACTTCATCTAGAAGCCTGTGTAGTATTTATTGGAAGGAAGTGTTATACGCCAATACCTAGGGTGTGGAGCAAGAGGTGTGTTTACTGGGGCAAATCTAGACGTCTGGGTCCTGCAAGTTAACCTGTGGATCAGATGTTTGTGTATTTCTGGGGAAGAGCCTGGGAAGGGTGGGAAGACTAGGCCTTAAGCTACTACCCGTGCATGGGACAGTATTGGTTTGGGCTGAACAACCTGAAACCCTTCATCCTGCACTTAGGGGGCTGACACTGGATGCATGTGAGCTCCATGTGAAAATGGCTCCCAACAAATGGACTTTACTTCTGCTTAAAAAAAAACAAAAAATAAAAACAACAAGAAAACATTTTTTGGTCCTAAAAATAACAATGAAAATACATACAAAACACAATACAGTATATTCTGTTTAGCCCATCTTTGGGCAAAAATGAACCCTTCTCTCTCACCACATCCTACCACCCCCTACTTACCCATCCAGCACCTTTTTTATCTTTTTTACCAAGTCTCACCTAAATTTGCTGTCAGTGTCCCTCACAGTCACTGTTTCTGGGAGCAGGAGATGTAATCCAGCACTGTACATATGCCCGCACTGGGCAGTCCTCAATGGTTCTCCTCCTCTGGATCCTGGAAGGACTCCATGGCTGGACAGCCAATAGGAAGTATCCGTAACAAACATGCAATGAAAGCAGGACATTGCTTCCTGTAACAGAAGAGAAATAACTTGGTCCTGGAAGGTCATGTGAATCTGGAGTTAGGTGAGAACAGGGAAATGTAGGTGTTTTTTTCCCTATGCTAGTGATTTGGTGTGTGGTATCTAAACCGCAAACCAAAAATGTAATATGTGGCAGTCTACCAGTTTCCAGATGAGGTGCCTGATATATATATATATATATATATATATATATATATATATGTAGCTGAGGAAGGTTTTAATCAGTTTTAGCTGCTTTAGTGTTAATGAAATTACATGCCATTGCCAGAAGGTTTGCTGTGTCTCCCAGCACAGTCTCAAGAGCATGGAGGAGATTCCAGGAGACAGGTAGTTATTCTAGGAGAGCTGGACAGGGCCGTAGAAGGTCCTTAACCCGTCTGCAGGACCGGTATCTGCTCCTTTGTGCAAGGAGGAACAGAATGATCACTGCCACAGCCCTACACAAAGACCTCCAGCAGGCCATTAGTGTGAACGTTTCTGACCAAAAACAGACTTCATGAGGGTGGTGTGAGGGCCCAATGTCCTCTAGTGGGCTCTGTGCTCAGTGCCTGCCACCATAGAGCTCGATTGGCATTTGCCATTGAACACCAGAATTGTCAGGACCACCACTGGCACCCTGTGCTTTTCACAGATGAGAGCAAGTTCACCCTGAGCACATGTGACAGACGTGAAAGGGTCTGGAGAAGCCGTGGAGAACATTATGCTGCCTGTAACATCATTCAGCATGACCATTTTGGTGGTGGGTCAGTGATGGTCTGCAGAGGCATATCCATAGAGGAATGCACAGACCTCTACAGGCTAGACAATGGTACACTGACTGCCAGGTATCGGGATGAAATCCTTGGACCCATTGTCAAACTGGGCCCTGGATTCCTCCTGGTGCACGACAATGCCTGGCCTTATGTGGAGAGAGTATGCATGCAGTTCCTGGAGGATGAAGGAATTGATACCATTGTATGGCCCCCATGCTCGCCTGACCTAAATCCAGTAGAACACCTCTGGGATATCATGTTTTGATCCATCCAAAGACACCAGGTTGCACCTCAGACTGTCCAGGAGCTCAGTGATGCCTTGGTCCAGATCTGGGAGGAAATACCCCAGGACACCATCCATCATCTCATTAGGAGCATGCCCCAACATTGACAGGCATGCATACAAGCATATGGGAGGCCATACAAACTACTGAGTACCATTTTCAGTTGCTGCAATGACATTTCAGCAAAATCCCTGATGCATTATTTTTTCACTTTGATTTTCGGGGTGTCTTTGAATTCAGTCCTCTGCAGGTTGATAATTTTAATTTCCATCAAACAATGGGGCATCCTTACATTCCTAACACATTACCCAGTCCATATCAGTATAGATATCCAGCATAATATTTTTCCCCATTGAGATCTGATGTGTTTTCAAAGTGTTCCTTTAAATTTTTTGAGTAGTGTATTTAGTAGTATAGTATGTATATATAGTGTATTCATTTTTAGCATTTTTTTCCTTTATTTTTCTTGTTTCCTTCCATTACCTTCTTGATTACAATCACTCCTCCACTGAATCTATAGAGCAGGCCCTAAACCTGTGGCCCATTGACCACATGTAGCCCTTGGAGACCTCTGATATGGCCATCAATCTCACACCAGGGAAGTGCACTTCTATTATATCCTGCGGGTTTGGTGCACTTTCTGAAAGCGCACCAAAACTCTTGAATGCAGGAGTTTTGGTGTGCTTTCAAAAACCCACAGGATATAACAAAAGCATATGGCAAAGCACAACTAGGGAACTCAGGACAGTATGGGCTCATTTACATTTGTAATTTGGGGGACGGTAAAACCTCATAGTTGTGACGTGTTTTTAAAACACACCTCAACCACTGGTGTAGCGTCAGAGGTCGCAACAGTAACCCTGTCCCATGCTTCAGGGTGCCCGTGCAGCCTCGCTGCCACATTCTTGTTTATGCTTGGACAGGAGGGGTGGTGGGGGTGGCATATACAGGAACTGATCCTCTCCATTTTCCTTCTGCAACCGGCTTCTCCTCTCTCCCCCACCAGCATTCTGCAGCTGCAGGAAGAAAAATGTTCAATATACTATTCAAAATTAAAAATGAGAAATTCTGAAAAATTAGAAATCATTTCATTGTGGCCCGCGAACAGTTACCAAATCACTCATGTGGCCCTCACTCTTTAAGAGGTTAAGCACCCCTGCTATAGAGGGAGCCATGATGACCATCCAGATTGGACTTCACACATCTCTGTCTTTGTTCAGCTCCTTTACATGGGGGTGGTTAGATTAGTTGTTAACAGATGAAAGATGACAATGCCTTCTAGTTCAGCTGACAGTAAGTGATAAGGAGTGATAAGGAGTACTTCAAGCAACATATAGTCATTTTGACAAATGGAACACATGCTCTTTAACGTCTATGCTCCTACCAACTTTGCAACCAAGTTTTAGTGTCTGCCAAAAACTACAAGGCTTTAGCAAGTTCTATTGCAAATTCTTACCCATTTTTTTTGGGGGGGGGGGGGAATTTTGTTGTAAATCTTTTCAGCGCATTTATTAAACTTAGGCTGGCCATACATGGGTCGTTTTTTTAACAATTTTTCATTCGAAAATCGGACTTAAGAATAATCGGCTGATTTTCGCTCTGTTAGTGGGGCAACGGCACTGGACGATTTTCGTGGTTCCACCCCATTTCGTTTATTGGGAATGCTGGAAAATCTGTGAAAAACAACCAATTTTCAAAATCATTGGTGGCACCACCGGATTACAGAATGAACGATATTTTTGAGTTTCGATTGAAAAATGGTTCGGAATTCGACCCATGTATGGTCTGCTTAACTTCTAAGTCGGAGAGCTTTAGCTTCATTATAGACACGTGATCCATGTTCAGATTAGAGCAGTCACTTCTGCATCTGTCTCTGTACTATATGGTAAATAACAGAGAGGCAGTTGTGGGAATCAAGAGGATCTTAATTAGAAACAGGTGGGTTTAACCCTAGGTTCACATTGTGCTGGTGGTGCTGCTGCGGATCTGCATGAAAATCTGTGCAGCCGCACCACCCGCACAGAGAATTCGGACCCGTGGGTGCCATTAGTTCTAATGGCACGCCACCCTCACTGGAAAACGCAACCGTACTGGGAACCGAGGTTCCCGTGCGTGCTGCATTTTCAAAAGAAGTGCAGGGACTTCTTCCCTGCGTGTTCATATGAATGGGCTCTCGTGGCCCGCACGGCCGCATATATGTGAACCGGGGGTCCAAGGGAAGAGCCTGCAGGCAGACAGGGCTCCTGTGAGACCAGTGGCAGCATGTGTGAGGATGTAATGGGACATGTGTACAGGCCTGTCTGACTTTATAGACAGGCACCATGATCCAACCAAAGTCTGACATGTAGGACATAATGGCTGAGAATAGTATGTGCTGTGACAAAAAACTTTGTATCATGGAAACAACTCCTACAAGGGTAGACCTTTGTGTTTGCTGCTGTGTTGATGAATAAACATTTGCAGAAAGCCCTGAAAAGTTTTTTCTGGACTGGCCCAATGAACCTGATCCTCAAGCCTAGTACAAACTATGAGAAAACTGGACGTCCAATTTACTGCAAATGTGCATATCATGGTGTAGTTGGAATGGTATTGACTTGTAAGAAAATTCTCCTGTGACAAAGCAAATGTAGCTACATAGTAGAAGAGGAAGTGTAGGGTCGTTCTTTTTCAATTATTTGCGTACGATTACTGTAAACATTAACCAAAAATGTGACATTGTATTCACATATGATCAAAAACATTTCTAGCTTGCACCCTTGGTGTTTGTCATCAGAAAAGTTGGAATCAGCTATCAGAAGAACTATACTAATGATCAGATAATCGACCGATTAGTTCCTCATCTGGAAATTTCCATAAGATTTTCTTATCGTGTGTACGGGCCATTGCTCTGCAAATAAAAATTGAATAATGGTTGCAGGGGATATCTGTAACTTAGCTTCAAACCTGCTGGAAGTGCAGTTGGGGTTCTTGCACATTTCTGTCCAGATCCTCCTTTCAGTTTTTCAGGCAGATCTGAATGGAAGCACCTATAAGTCCATGGGCAGGTAGATTTAAACAAATGTGCTTCCATTATATCTGAATGCCTCCGAGCCCATCCATCTAGGTCACGGGTGTCAAACTGGCGGCCCTCCAGCTGTTGCCAAACTACGTCCCACGTGGCATTGCAAGATTGACAGTTACAAGCATGACTCCCAAAGACAGAGGCATGACAGGACTTGTAGTTTCACAACAGCAGGAGGGCCGCCAGTTTGACACCCCTGATCTAGGTCTAGAAAAAAAAAAACACAGAGGATCTGTGTCTTTTTTGACAGGACAGAGGAGTAAATAAAGGGGTTGCAATTTTGACCATGTTGCAGAGGGCCTATGTGGCTCCCCTGTACACCTGGATAGGAGTGGCGGTGTGGGCGGCATATAGAGGAATCAATGCTCTCCATTTTCCTCCTGCGTCTGCTGAATGTCCACTTCTCCTATCCTCCCTCCTGCAGGCATTCAGCTGCTGCAGGAGGAAAATGAAGAGAATTGGTTCCTCTATATGCTGCCCCCACCTCCCCTCCTATTCAGCTTCTTTCTGCTGTTCCTGGGCCCCTGTGCTGTTTCCCGGTCCCCCTTTTGCTCTCTACCATCTCCCCTGTGCTCTCTCCTGGCTAACCTCATCCCCCGCAGCTCCACATTCCCCCATCCCCTCTCCCGCTAGATGCTGCGGGGAATGTGTCATTTACTGACCCCTTCTGTGTCTGAATGAACAGAGTCAGTGAATGGTACTGATCACTGACACTGTCCATTCATAACTGAAGCATGGTAAACTGTGCTTCCAAGTGCAGCTAACTCTACTTTCACACTACTCTGTATCAAAAATGCATATGCGTTTCTGCGGCAGTGCATTGCGTTTTTTTCCCCCATTGTCTCTGGACTGGACAAGGCACTTCACACAGGTGCATTGTGTTTTTGATGCGTTTTTGCCACATTTTCCATTCATTTCAATGGAGAGGTGCATTTTTGGTGCATTTTTTTACCTGACCAAGTATGCACCAAAAATGCAGCAAGAATGATTTTTAAAAAGGCAACTGAAATACAATGGACTATGGTGAAGAATTCTATAGAATTTAAAGGGGTGCATTTTTCTTCTGCCTTTTTTAACTGAACAGCTGAACAAAAACTGATCAGTGTGAAAGCAGCCTAACATAAAAATAGAAAAATCTGTTTTGGTGGCTCCTAATGTTACTTTCTGCTGCTATTATACGGCTCCATCATTTTGCTGGTTCCACAGTAAAGAGGACAGTGCATTAGTTAAGAGAAGAAGTTCTCATTTCACTAAGTGAATCCATAAGTGCCAGTTTCATTTTTTTTACACAAATTATTGCTAATCAGATGTTTTGCTAAGATTTTCAACTCTCCCAAATCATTCATGAGCCAAACGCGAAGCAGACTTTGCTGGTGCGAGTCAGATCAGATAATGTTGTTAAATGTTCAACAAAAGAAGCATTTGAGAAAATGCAACAATTTTAGGGCGCATGTACACGGGGCATTTGGAAAACTCTTCTGAATAATGGAAACTGACTGCTGGAAAACATAGGTTAAAAAACATCTGTTTAGCTGCATTTGCATACCACGTTTATGTGCGTTTGCATTTAGAAGCGTTTTTAAAAAATAACCTCAGGAGACCTTCCCAAATGCCCAGAATGCACTGAAAAATAGTAAAGAATTAACTATTTCAGAAATGTTGAGAGGAATAGAGAGAGCAGAAGCAGAGAGGGCAGTATGTGTTGAGATTACCTGACTTTTCTGGTTGTATTCACTATGGATCCCATCATGAGCATAATGCAGCACGTTCTACCATTTTTTCCTTCACGCGAAACCTGGAACTGACTGCGCTGGTGTACCAGGTCCATTTGAATACATGGAAAACGCTTTGCATGCATTTCTGATGATGAAAAAAGGCTCTGAACAGCATCTGGACATGGTACAGTTAAAAAAACGCTTCTAAACGCGGTTAACTGGTAACGCGGTTTTAAACGCCGGTAAAATCGACTCCTGAACGCAAGTTTGGTGCAATAAAAAAAAAACAACCGTAAACTCAACTACCTATAAATGACTGTAAACGACTATGTGTACATGGACACATAGGAAAACATTAGGGAGAGTTCAGGGGCTGCTAAAAAAACCCGCTGAACTGCTCCTGATCGTCAGTATAGCAGCTGCAGTGTACATGAGCCCTTAGAAGATGGCTTTCAAACCCGTTTTATATCCTAGAATAAGTAGCAATTATTCTCGCGAAGGAATTTCACAGTTTACGCCCCATCTAGATTGCGGCAAAGCCTGGTGTGATGTGTAGTTTCTGTACAGCTGAGAGTGTCATTGCAGTGTAGGTGGATGGCACATTTTATGTTTTCACATCATAGACATTACAAACTCTGCAACGTTGGTTAACCACTGATTAAAGCTGAACTCTATGTATGGGCTTTATTGCATACAATGCTCAATCTTGGACCAAGCAGGGATTTTTTTCCTCAGAGAATAGATGCAGGAACTCCCCTTCTGAGTCACTTCTTGTCTCTGCCCCCTAGCCTCCTCCCAGAACCACGCCTTTTAAGCACTTGCCCTCCAGAGGATTTCCCCTTTTTCCTGACCAGGCCATTTTTTTTTTATTTTTTTTGCGCTATTAAACATGTCCAGTAAAAAAATTAAAAAATCAAATTTCGTCATAAATTTAGGCCAAAATATATTCTGCTATGTGTCTTTCGTAAAAAAAAAATCCCAATATGTGTAAATTATGTGAAAGTATCTAGATAACCTCCATTTTGTTTTATGTACGCCATTTTAAGTATTAAGTTAGCTTTTTGCAGATATATTAGAAGTTTAATTAAACTGTTTTAGTTGTTCAAGGATGTATCAACAGAAGCTAACATGACCCTGACAATGTCTTTGTCTGGTTGTTTCTCAGAAAGTTAGCCAAAACAATTTGTACCAAGAAATGTATATGTTATGTTTCATGTAGTTAGCTCATGATGGAAATTTACAAGTCACAGTTTTGAAACTTGCTCCCCCCTCCCTTATTATTATCTGTAGTCTATATAATCTTACTAATGTCTAATAAACTTTGAACATCTCTGAACATAAGCTGCCGTTATTTCCGTGTTGAAGGGGTGTTCCCAGAATTCTGCTGATAAACCAGGAATCTCTCCACAGACCGGGGGTCTCTGAGGGGAAAAGAAAATCATTCCTTTCAGCTGGGGGCTCAGCCCGGGATGACCACCCACCTCACTTGGTAAGTAAACCTTTTGTCTTTTTATGACTAAAAGCTCTTTCTTGCCCTGTGTTGAGGGAAGGTCTTGAATCATTCTGTATTGTCTATATAGACCCGTGATAACCTGTAGCTGCTTTTGGTAAGCAGACTTAACTCTTTGGCAGAGTTACAAAATAGTGCACTATAAAAAAAAAGGTGTTTTTGGTAAACACAGATTGTTCTCTGGTAGAACACACTGTTTTTTGGTAAAACAGTGAAGAGATAACTTTTGGGAAGTTATCAAAAGGTTAATAAGTCTGTGGAGCAGATTCTGGTTTATCTGTCTTTTGCTTTTTCTTTCTGTTGCGTAGAAGTATAAGATAATTTGTTGTGTGGAACAAAAAAAGATTTTAAGGTAAAATTGTCTTATCCACTGTTTAAATATGGGTCAAGGAGGTAGTTACCCACCAGGTCCCCCAGAAAAGAGAGAAAATTGTAAGGATTATGTGGTCAGAGTATGTGGGACAGACTATTATTTAATAAATCCCTGGGTGCATTGTATGGCAGGTTGGACAGAAGCCATGGGAAGTACAGACCCATTCCAGAGAGAGAGGGAGAGATTTTATGGGAATTTTAGGGATTTCTCTGAGAGTAACATCAGAAGGAGGTATTTTTGCCAGATACCTCCAAAGTACCCATTATACCCACCTATTTCAATGATGAGAGTCATCCCTCACACATTACACCCCCTCCTGATACACATCCAGTTTGGGCCACAAATTCTATGGATGTAGGATTAATTTCATGTACACCGTACACAGTCACACTCAAGGAAGGGGCATTGCCCTACAAACAGAGGCAATACAAATTGTCACCAGAGAAGGAGGAAGGGATTGCTCCTTTAGTGGAAAGATTTTTAGAAACAGGTATTTTAGAAGAAACTGTTTCTCCTTACAACACACCTATCAATCCTGTTAAGAAGCCCGATGGCTCTTACAGGTTTGTACAAGATCTGAGGGCCATAAATAATTTGGTGGTTCCATTAGCCCCAATAGTGCCTGATGTGCCATCACTCCTCACCTCCATTCCGTCCGATGCAGAATATTTTACAGTGATTGATTTAACAAATGTATTTTTTTTCGGTTCCTGTGGACCACCAGACGAGGGCGCTATTTGTATTTATATTATGAAAATTGCCAGATGAGCTGGTGTAGAATGCCCCAGGGCTATGTAGATTTGCCTGCAGTCTACTCATTTGCCCTCCAGACCACACTGAGGTCCTGGACCCCTCCCAATGGTTGGGTCCTCATTATATATGTAGATGACCTATTGATTTGTAGTTCAAGTCAGGCGGCCAGTCAGGAGGATAGTTGGTCTCTGTTAGAATGGTTGTCAGGGAATGGTCACAAAGCATCTAAAAAGAAATGGTGCAATGGTGCCAAAAACAGGTTGAGTACCTTGGTTTTATTCTAAGTCATGGTGAGAGGAATGTCATTCACCAAAGAGCTGCGACTCTGGTGGGTCTGCCCTGCCCACAAAAAAGGACATGCTAACTTTTCTTGGTATGATTGGTTACTGCCGCCAATGGATACCTGATTGTTCATTCTATGATCACACTCTGAGGTCTGCCACACTTTCAGAATCACCTGACATTCTCATATGGTCAAATGAAATGGTTGATGCCTTGTGTACCTGAAGAATGCTATGGTAACGGCCCCTGGTCTTGGACTACCTGATTATAAGAAAATGTTTCATCTGTATGCTAGGGAAAATTGTACAACCATGGCGGGGGTCCTGGCTCAGGAACATGGAGGCAAGCTCCGCCCTGTAGTTTTTTTTTTCCAAAGTAGTGCCAACTCAGGTTCAGGGCATGCCTGCTTGTCTGAGAGCTGTTGCATCCTGTGTGATGGTGGTGGAGATGGCAATTTCTTTCACATTGGGACATGAAACTACCCTACACACCACACATCAAGTGTCCTTACTACTGAAAAACATACACACTCAACACATGTCAGCACAAAGGTTGAGCGGATATGAAGTAATTCTTCCATCTGATCCCAACTTGATTATTAAATATATTGAATGCCCTACTGGGGCTAAAGGGGGAACAGGATGAAGTGGCACCAGAACACAATTGTATAACCCACATACAGCAAGACACTTCCCCTAGGTCCGACATGTCAGCTGTGGTTCTTGATGGGGCCCCAGATGTGTTTGTAGATGGCTCATACTCTAGGCCAAATGATAATACTTACCACCCCCTCAGCATTTACCATGCAGGAGATGCCATTGTGCAACTTCCTGACAAAATACTCGAGGCAAAGCCAATCCCATATCAGTCAGCCCAAGCAGCCGAACTGATTGCCCTTACAAGAGCATGTCAATTATTTGCAGGACAGGATGTCAACATTTACACAGACTCCAAGTACACCCATGGTGCTGTACATGATTTTGGGGTCATTTGGGAGAGAAGAGGATTCATTGCTGCTGATGGCAAAACCATATCTCACTCTTCCTTGATATCTGATCTACTCAAAGCCATACAGTTACCAAAAACATCAGCCATTCTTCATTGCAGGGCACATACAAATCGCAGAGATCATATTGCCAAAGGAAATGCATTAGCAGATAAGGTAGCAAAGGAAGCTGCATTACAACAGGTGGCCAGTGAGCAGATGCCTTTGCTCACTTCAGGCGTCACAACTACCCCACATGACCAGATGTATGCAGATTTACAAAAATTTGCTACAAAAGTCGATTTAGCAGACTGGAATGGTTCTGGAGCACAACTAGATCCAGCTTCTGGTCTAGTGTGCTTAGAGGGGAAACCATGCATTCCCATGTCAAGTGCCCCATTGTTCATTGCACAGTACCATGGTCTAGGACATAGAGGATGGAAAACGACATGTGAAACATTATTGCAGTATTTTTACATTACAGGCTTATCTAGGTTGATGAAAGAATATGTTTCTAGGTTCATTACATGTATAAGGAACAATCCACAGAACCCAAAGAAATCACAACACCAGCATCTAGTGTACCCAACTACACCTTTCACCCATTTACAAATAGATTTTACCCACATGCCAAAAACAGGACAGAGGCAAGAGTTTTTGTTGGTAATGGTGGATATGTTTAGCAGATGGGTGGAAGCATTTGTCACTAATAAAGAAGACGCGCAGACTGTAGTTAGAATTCTTACACAGGAGATAATACCCAGATGGGGATGTCCGCTGCAGATAAATTCTGATAACGGACCAGCTTTTGTGGCCAAGGTATGTCAAGACTTGGTAAAAGTACTTAAGATAGATTGGAAATTTCATATTCCCTATCATCCTCAAAGTTCGGGTATAGTAGAAAGGATGAACAGGACAATTAAGGATAAGTTGAGGAAGGCCACTGGAGGAACCTATACCCACTGGAAGAAGATGTTACCTGCAATTCTAGCAGAGGTAAGAATGACACCTAATAAGACTACAGGGTTATCCCCTTTTGAAATATTAATGGGAAGACCGTTCCCCACTCCTTGGGCTAGACAGCCACTTATGTTAGAAAGAGGGGACCTTGACCTGGTACAACAAGAATATGTGAGAAAATTGATTCAGATTTTAGATAAGGTTGAAAGAAATGTTGCTCGCACTTTTCTTTTATTTTTTCAGGAACCAACACACCTTTTCCAAGTGGGAGATGTCGTAGTGGTCCGCCTACTCGCTAAAGACAAGAAGCAAGGCTACCCCTTTGGACCACCTACTACGGTGATAGCAGTTACCAGAATGGCTGTTCTGGTGGAGAATTCCCAGTCCTGGATCCATGCTAGTCGAGTGAAGAAGGTGAACCAAACACCTGAGAAATACGAAAAACGGAAAAAGGAGGTGAAGGACAAGTAGAAAATCCTCGAAGAGCGGGTGAAGTCGGTGAGAAAGACCCTGAAGATGACATTCCTTACTGCCCCTCATGGTGCTTTGAAGCTCTGGGTCCTATTGGGCACACTGACTGTGCTCTTTTTCCTGCCAGTATGGATCCTAACTAACTGTATTTATCACCCTGAGGACTTGGGTCTAATAAAAGGTATCTGTGGTCAAGGACTAGTTTTAAATGAGACCCAGATAACCAAAAGTGAAAGAAAGTCAAAAAGAAGTTTTGAAGAGAACAATCCTTTTTCAGGAAAAATGTTGATGATGCAGTTTAAATATGCTTATGCTCAAAAGTCAGGTTATGATAAATGTTGGATATGTAGTAAGTTACATCCTAGCACATATGAAATTCCTCTTCTGGCCGCTCCAGTCAAAATATTTGTGTTAATAAAAGGGAATGTAAGTATTGGTTTGACCAATATTACTGCTAATGCCACCATATCTTTTCCAACTTTGGGAGTCACTCAACTCCCCGATTGGTGTTTTAGACTGGGGAATACTTCCCACAAGGGAAAGGGAATGTGCTCTCAGTCCATATTAAATATATCTGATCCTGGAAGGAGGGATGGAACTTCTTCTGTGAAACTCTGACAAGTAAATGGTAAAACTCTGAATGAAAGTTTAGAAGGGATACAAGATAATGTGGGGAAAACTATGTTTGGAAAACTTCTTTTTTATTTTACACTTGTTGTCACCCCTGAATTTCATTCTGCAACACAAAAATGGCCAATTTCCTTGGGAAACAATACCTATATCTGTTGTGGTAAGATCTGTTACCCTTGGATACAGAGTAATGTCCAGGGCTGGTGCTATGTAGCCCAATTAGTGCCAATCATGGCAGCTATAGACCAAAAGGAACACCAGGTAAAAGCCAGTACATACCCAAAATACCAACTAACTCTGAGACAGAGAAGGGAAACCAAACAAGAAAAGGTAGATCTATTTTCTACAGGTGATAAGGTTTGGTCATGGTTCCCTACGTACACGGGATGGGGAAAAACACTCATGAACAAAATAAATAATTACACAAACATTATTGATGATATACTGGAGAGGAACTCTAAGGACATAGGGTTGCTAAATACTGAGACCAGAGCTATTAAAAAACAGCTGGAGATGCAAGAATTAGCTATTGAAAGCATGAGTGCTGCTCTGACAGGTTTGTGTGAGATGACAGAGGATTATGAATGTTGTACTTGGATATATAATACCACAATGACTGTTCCAGATTATTATGAAATAATAAAGCAACACAGGGAACGGGTAGATGGTTTGATGGAAGAAGCTAGAGCTATAGGAAAAGATGGATGGACTCCTTTTGATTGGTTAGGATCAGGATTTGGTTCTGTCTTTTCATGGATGAAAGGTATTGCAACCAGACTGTAAGCATAGTCATGATATTGTTTTTTGTTTTAATTTATATCTATGTTTTAAATGTTTATTATATTGCATTGCTAGAGCTACCAAGCCACAAAATACAAATGAAGGTTATCTGGCTATGTACAAAAAGATGAATGAGGTAAAGAATTGAGATCATGTTCATGATCTCAGAGGGGATTGAAAGGATCTAGATAACCTCTATTTTGTTTTATGTACGCCATTTTAAGTATTAAGTTAGCTTTTTGCAGATATATTAGAAGTTTAATGAAACTGTTTTAGTTGTTCAAGGATGTATCAACAGAAGCTAACATGACCCTGACAATGTCTTTGTCTGGTTGTTTCTCAGAAAGTTAGCCAAAACAATTTGTACCAAGAAATGTATATGTTATGTTTCATGTAGTTAGCTCATGATGGAAATTTACAAGTTACAGTTTTGAAACTCGCTCCCCCCTCCCTTATTATTATCTGTAGTCTATATAATCTTACTAATGTCTAATAAACTTTGAACATCTCTGAACATAAGCTGCCGTTATTTCCGTGTTGAAGGGGTGTTCCCAGAATTCTGCTGATAAACCAGGAATCTCTCCACAGACCGGGGGTCTCTGAGGGGAAAAGAAAATCATTCCTTTCAGTTTACGTGAAAGTTATAGTGTCTACAAATGGAGGTATATATACTGGATTTTATTTTTATACTAGTAATGGCGGCAATCAGCAACTTATTGCAGGACTGCGGAGGGCTTTCTGACACTGGGTGGGAACTGACTGTCACTGACATCCCCAGTGATACTAATACAATGGGCAGGAAGGGGTTAACATTTGGGGCTATCAAAGGGTTAACTGTGTGCTGTTTTACTGTCAGCATATTGCTTTGTATTGCTTTGCTATGCAGAGCAATACAAAGTAGCGTGCAGGAGCTGACAGGGAGAGACATGTATTGTTTACAGACAGACCTCACCCCCGTCAGTGATACTCGGCGATCGCCGTGTGCCGGCAGGGAATCACTGGCCAGGACCTGGTGATTGACAGATGAGGCGGCCAATGGTGGTGCGGGCAGCCCCCTACTCGGCAATACAGGGCGGTGGTAATTCTGTTAAAAAATATAGAGCCAAGTATCATTTTGTGGTGCTAAGTAATTTGTATGGAATTTGTTAGTTAACAACAAGAAAAGCAGTAAAATAGATCCCCGCAGCCAGCAACAAAAGGCCCTCCCCAGCAACAATAGACCCCTGGCAACAACAACATATTTCCCAGCAGCCAGCAACAATAGACCCCTCCCTCAACAGCAGATCGCTTTGAGCATCAACTGACCCCCCCAACAATATAAGCCCACCAGCAACAATAAACCTCCTTCTATGGTCATGGAGGAAGGTACAGTCTGCTTCCTCCACTGTAGGTGGCGTTCAACATAGAGGTACTGCAGCTGGCGAGGAAGTCAAGAGAAGCCCGATTTCTCTATGGTTTCCTGGTCCTCTGTGGCAGCATCCCAGTTGACTGTGCTGCATTTAGATAACCCTTGGTGGCCATCTTTGATCAGCAGAGCCTTTTTAAAGTGCCTGCCCCCCCCCCCCCCGGTTGTGGTGCACGTTTTGTGATGTGGATAGGAGAGGGAAAGATCATCCGTTTGTCAGGGAAAGTGATAGCGGCAGCAAGAGGTTCCTGACATGGAGGAACAGGCTAAGAACACATCATCCTATTTCAGAAGTCTCTCCTTTGGGTCCGGAATGGCCAGGCCACATTCTGCTCTCTGAGACAGACACTGTTGGTGCATCTGAACTGTGTTTTCAAATCACATGGAGCTGTGAGTGTTTCCTGGAGTGGCACTTTCTTGCTGGGCTGTCTGTTAAGTTGAGCCTTTCCTTTAATATAAGTTCTTGTTCCTGCAACCAGACTGTGTGATTGCCCCGCCACACCACCCTGTAGCCATCCACACTTATACTCTTTGCACTGCAACAGATTGCATCTTTGTACTGCTTTTCCCTGTCTAAATGCTGCTGTACAGGCAAATAGTAAGTCAAATTCAGATACTTACATTACCTGCATTAACCATTTGCCGACCACACTATAGCCAAAAAACAGCTACAGCACAGTCATCTAGTTCAAGGAGGGCATCTATAGACATCCTCTCAGAACCCCATGTTGTGCATCAGGTGCACTCTGTGACTGCTGTGTATGACAGTAACTGAGAAAAACTAATTTTTTTTTTTTTTCGTTTGTTTAGCAAAAATTATAAAACCCAGTGGTGATTAAATACCACCAAAAGAAAGCTCTATCTGTCTCAAAAAAAAAAGAAAAAAAAAATTACATATGGGTACAGTGTTGCATGACTGTGCAAATGTCATTCAAAGTGTGACAGTGCTGAAGGCTGAAAATTGGCCTGGGCAGGAAGGGGTGAAAGTGCCCGGTATTGAAGTTGTTAAATATGAAAAGTACATCTAACAATGTATAAATGAATACAGAGTTACATTAATTTGTGAATTTCATATCTGCCTGGAGTTCAGCTTTAACGTTTGGAGTAAATGGCACTTTAGAATACAGGTAGTCACAGGTGTCTTGTTTCTTTTTACATTTTTTGCACATTTCTTAGGGTGTATCTGACATGTACTCATGTACAGTCATGGAACCATTGTGCGTGTTATGCTCTGCCACATTATTCATTAGTCACATTATTAGAAAACATGCACCATCTGTAGTTTATAGTGTGTCGTTCAAACAAAGCAGCCTAACAGCTTAAGAAGGAAAGCTGCCGCCAGCTCGCTAATCTCGCGCAGACAGCAGGGAATCAGCACAGAATGATTATTCACCATTTCCATCATGCACGCAGTATCTCCTCTTCAATTTCTGGCCATTCACTGCTGAAGCAGCAACCTCAGCTGTAAATGCAGCAGAACTAAATATTCATCATCCACAACACAGTCATCTTCTATTTTGGCTCACACTACGTATTTGCCCATTTTCATGGTGCATCTATTAATGATGTGGTTAGGAAGGTTTAGAGGGCTTGAAAAGGTTGGCGCACCGAGATGTGATATTTCAGTTAGAAATAGAGTCTTGCAGACTTCTTAAATTCACTGGCTTCTTGTACAGTATTTCTTGGGAACTCCAGCAGCAAGATCTTGTTGCCAAAGTTCCTGCACAGTCCTCACCCAGTCCTATGTGTTCTGCTCCATCTTGAGATGTTCCCACTCCTCTCAATGCATTCTGCACTGGGTGAAGAAACCACATTATAGGAGGCCCATTTATAAAGTAGTAGTACAGAGATATGTTTTATGTAGGCAGCTAGTAATATATTTGCTTCAGGGCTGCAAAGTAAGTACAGCCAAATTCAAATAAATAAATGGATTTCAAAAGTTGAAGACCAGTCATGTAATTTTTAAAAGTGGGAAAAACAGGCAGGAGGAGTACCACTTTACCCATTTACCCTCCAGAGGATTTACCCCCCTTCCTGACCAGGCCATTTTTTGTGATACGGCACTGCGTTACTTTAACTGACAATTGCGCGGTCATGCAGCACTGGACCCAAATGAAATTTACGCCCTGTTTTTGTCCACAAATTTACAAAAAACAAATTTTGTCATAAATTTAGGCCAAAATGTATTCTGCTCCATGTCTTTGTTAAAAGAAAATCCCAGTACGTGTAAATTAATTAGTAAGATATATGAAAGGTGCAGTACTAAACAACTAGTAACCATCAAAAAATGTGCAATCTAAAGTGCAAGACAAGTGTTATTGATGGATCATTCATAAACAAAATAATCAAATGAAATGCTATTATAATACTATTATAGCTGTTGTGATAAAGTGACAATAATAAATGACTGTAAAATTTCACAAAAATAACCATTCAATGTCCAATAAAAGTGACAAAGTGCAAAAAATAAAGTGCTGATAATGAATCATTCATAAATAAATATCGGAATTAAATGCTTATAATGATAAAGTGACAGTTGTGAATTAGTGACAATAAATAATATCAAAATAACAATTCAATGTCCATAAAAGTGATAATGTGGAGATCCAGATGAGTATGATCTCAAATCGGTACTTCACGTGCTAAAATGAATATTCGGTGATGTGCCAGGAATGTGGTAAGATTACACACTCACCAGATGCGTAATAATAATACGCATATATATGTAATGTGGTCAGCCGGAGGTCCCTTTAAGGATGCACACTGCCTGGTCTGGTCAGAAGAATCCCCTTCCTCTGGGTCATCTGCAGTACCTCAGCCATCCTCCGTGATGGGCTCTGCGGGTTTGTTAGCTCCTTTTTGTTATTCTTTTTTACTGCTTTGGATGTTTTTTGGTTACCTTTCTGGTGCTTTAGCAGTTTGTGTTTTAGCGCTCGCTTGTCTGTTCATATTCTATATGTGTAAATTAATTGGTGTACATGAAAGTTATAGTGCTTACAAATGGCAGTATACTGTATATACTGGAATTTCCTTTTTTTTTTTACTAGTAATGGAAGCAATCAGCGACTTATAGCGGAACTTCAGCGGGCATTCTGACACTAGGGGAACTGACTTGGTGTCACTGACATCCCCAGTGACACCAATACAGTGATCGGTGGTAATAAAAAGCACTGGCACTGTACTAATGGCACTGGGCAGGAAGGGGTTAACATCTGGGGCGATCAAAGGGTTAACTGTGTGCTGTTTTACTGTGTGCTGTGTGAGTGCTTTACACCATAAGCACACTGCTTTGTATGGCTCTGCTATGCAGTGTGCAGGAGCTGACGGGAGAGATCTGTGTTGTTTATACATAAGTCTCTCCCCCATCAGAGATACTCAGCACCCACCGGGGTGCTGGGACCGGGTGCCAGGACCCGGCGATTGACAGCCGAGGCCGCGAATGGCGGCACAGGTGCACCCCCTACCTGGAACTGCAAAATCACGGATATATATATATATATATACGTGATTTTGCGCACATGTGCCACCCTTTAGCAGTATTTCTGCTATAGAGTGGCACAAAAGCGATTAAAAAGCCAGGACATTACAGAACAGGTACAAGAAAGGATACCTGGTATAGGACAGAAATAGTGTGCATGTTTGAAATCTGGTACTGAACCAGGTAAATCGCTACAGTTGGAGTGTCTCCAAGAAAAATATGAAAGAGAAATCATTTTACAACATTAAAGTCACATAACAATTTACTTTAAAAAGAACCCATGGCCAGGCCATGATCATCCAAGCTGTAAATAAGCTTTAAAACAAGCCCTTACTGACCTCTATAGCTGCAGGCACTGTGGTGCAATTTATACTCATAGTTCTGCAGAAGAGCTAAAGTTGTTCAAAGTAGCTCAACTCACATAGCATCTCTCCTAGCAGACTCAGCAGCTTCCATCCTTCTTATTTCTAATGTAAACAGAGCAGGAGCTCTGGGAGGGGGAACATGGGGAGCCGAACTGCCAAGAGAATGACTTGAACTACATCAGTGTTTCTGCTGTGAATTTGAGGATGAATTGCTCTTCAGTGGCTGCAGCTACAGCAGTCAGTGAAGGCTTCTTTTAAAGCTCATGCTTGTACAGAATATGAAAATACAAGAATGTCTATAGCCTAGCCACAGATTCACTTTAAAGTGGTTGTAAACCTCAGACATGAAATATGAACAAAGCCTCTACAGTGTGTATTTGTCTCAATTAAGAGCACTAAGTGTCATTTCTGTCTGGTGCTTTGTTTCTCTGCTATCAGCATGAATCACTTCAGACACGTTTTCCTGACACCAAAAGAAAAATGGTGACAGGGGAGGGATCTCCAGCAGATTGACAGCCTCAGCTCTGTCCCTGTGAGCTGTGTGGAGGGGGTGTGTCCCTTCCCTTCAATCATCTCTCCTCACTGAGTTCTGAAGTGTGTCATTTCAGCTTTCTTCCCCCTTTTTTATGAACTTTCAGACAAGCTTTATAAATTCAGCATTTTGAACTTATGTAGAGAAGAGAAGACTGCAGATAGACAAGTACAACTTATATAGAGGATGTGTTTCATCTCTGTGTATCACCTGAGACCAGTCACTTCATTGGGTATATATAAGGATTTACAACCTCTTAATTAAACCCTACAATAAGAACTTAAAATCTGCATTCATGGAAAAGCTATAGCTTACCTTTCAGGCTCCATGCACACGGGGTGTTTTAATAATGCTGGTAGCGTTAGCGCTGTAAAGTCATGTTAAAAACATGAGTTTTTCTGCGTTTTTTAGCGTTTTGCATTAGCATTTAGTCATGTTTTTCTGCGCTTACGCTTTTTAAAAAAAAAAACATTTTTGCTTAAAAATAGTCCAAAAACGCCGGTTTGCCGCGTTTTTCAGCGTTAGAGCATTTTTACAGCTAAAAAACTCCTCTGGAAACCCACCAGTTCTGGGGTTTTTTTCCCAGCCAGAAAATGCCCCTGCCAAAACACGCTGATTGCAGCCTATGTACAGTGCATCCACAAAGTATTCACAGCGCTTTTGACAAATTTTGTTTTGTTATAGCCTTATTCCAAAATGGATTAAATTTAATTTTTTTCCTCAACATTCTACAAACAATACCCCATAATGACATTGTGAAAGAAGTTTATTTTTAAATCTTTGAAATTTATAAAAAAAAAAAAACACATGCACTTAAGTATTCACAGCCTTTGCTCAATACTTTGTTGAAGCACCTTTAGTACCAATTACAGCCTCAAGTCGTTTGAGTATGATGCTACAAACTTGGCACACCTATTTTTGGGCAATTTCTTCCATTCTTCTTTGCAGTAACTCTTAAGCTCCATCAGGGTGGATGGGGAGCATAGTTGCATAGCCAGCCATTTTCAGATCTCTGCAGAGATGTTCAATCGGGTTCAAGTCTGGGCTCTGGCTGGGCAACTCCAGGACATTCACTGAGTTGGCCCATAGCCACTCCTTTGTTATGTGGGCTGTGTGCTTAGGGTCCTTGTCCTGTTAAAAGATGAACTGTTGACCCAGGTTAAGGTCCAGATCGCTCTGGAACAGGTTTTCATCAAGGATGTCTCTGTACATTGCTGCATTCATCTTTCCTTCAATCCTGACTAGTCTCCCAATTCCTGCCACTGAAAAACATCCCCACAGCATGATACTGCCACCACCATGCTTCACTGTAGGGATGGTATTGGCCGGGTGGTGATTGGTGCCTGGTTTCCGCCAGACGTGGCGCTTGACATTCAGGCTAAAGAGTTCATTCATTGTTTCATCAGACAGAGAGTTTTGTTTCTCATGGCCTGAGAGTCCCTCTGATGCTTTTTGGCAAACTCCAGGTGGGCTGCCATTTGCCTTTAATTGAGGAGCGGCTTCCGTCTGGCCACTCTACCATACAGGCCTGATTGGTGGAGTGTTGCAGAGATGGCTGTTCTTCTGGAAGGTTCTCCTCTCTCCACAGAGAAATGATGAAACTCTTTCAGAGTGACCATCAGGTGCTTGGTTACTTCCCTGGCTAAGGCCCTTCTCCCTCGATTGCTCATTTTGGCCAGGCGGCCCACTCTAGGAAGAATCCTGGTGGTTCCAAACTTCTTCCATTTACGGGTGATGGAGGCCACTGTGCTCATTGGGACCTTCAATGCTGCAGAAATGTTTCTGTACCCTTCCCCAGATCTGTGCTTTGAAACAATCCTGTCTCGGAGGTCTACGGACAATTACTTGGACTTCATGGCTTGGTTTGTGCTCTGACATGCACTGTTAACTATGGGACCTTATATAGACAGGTTTATGCCTTCCTAATCATGTCCAGTCAACTGAATTTCCCACAGGTGGACTCCAAGTTGTGGAAACATCTCAAGGATGATCAGTGGGAACAGCATGCACCAGAGCTCAATTTTGAGTGTCATGGCAAAGGCTGTGAATACTTATGTACATGTGTTTTTTTTTTGTTTTTTATTTTTAATAAAGTGCAAAGATTTCAAAACGAAGTCCTTTCACGTGAGGTTTGTAGAATGTTGAGGAAAACAATTAATTTAATCCATTTTGGAATAAGGCTTTAACAGAACAAAATGTGGCAAAAGTTAAGTGCTGTGAATACTTTCTGGATGCACTGTATGCATGGACACATAGGATAACATGATGGGGAGTTTACTGGCTGTAGATAAAACGTGAAAAGCTAAAAACAGTAGCTGTAAAAACGTCCAATGTACACGAGGACTTATATGGGTGGACAACAGCAATGTTTTAGAGACATAAAACTTTGCAATCTTCACATATCTATAAACATTTCTTTCCATTGTGTATTGTGGTTATTAAGAGCCCCAGATACCCCCTCCTCTGAGGAAATTACTTATATGTATTTATTTCAGGTACTTATATAGCGCCACCAATTTACACAGTGCTTTACACATATATATTGTACATTCACATCAGTCCCTAACACTCAAGGGGCGTACAATCTGATATGGCTTATGTGAAAAGAAAGCTAGCTTTGAGCTTGGTATATACTGTTTTCTTTCTTTGTTTCTATTATTTTTATTGCATGCAATGGCATAAACTGAAAAATGCTCTCAGTGTGTGATATAATTACCAAAACAGTATCATGTATACAATGAATTGAGCAAAGCTGTGCTTCGCTTATATTCCGGATGGCAAGCGTAAATAATGTTTGTTCTTTTTCTGATCATCAAATTAAAAACTCCACAGCCTCTTTGTCAGTAAAATATGAATATTTAAAAAAAAAAAGGAAAAATGTAGGTCACAGCATTAGCCTGTGGACTCTCCTGACATGGCACATGCGTGGACTGTAATGTGGCGTGTTAAATTGAAGTGACAGCATTGGCCGTGTCTTTTAGCTTGAAGGTAAACTTTACTACACTTAGCATCTTCTTCTCTCATTGCTAGAACGGGAAGTCAAATGACCACACTAATGCTCTACTGTAAGCAATATAACAGGATCTTTGAAGGACTTAAACACATACTTTACTACTTTATACTTGTTGGGTATATTTAAAAAAAAAAGTGTTTTAAAGGAAAGTTTTTCATGGTTAGCAATATGTAAAGCAATTTACATGGCATAGGAAGCCTTAATCACTTGGAGAACACGAGAAGTCTGTAGTAGACAGCTTCCAAGTAGAACTTGTTTTTTTTTTCATTTTGGATAGAGTAGGGTTATAACCTCTGTTGTGTGTTTTTTTTGTGTGTCATCTGTGTCCCATTAGGGAAATTTCCCTTCACAACCTGTCCCATAGCCATAACAGGAATTAAGAGGAAATCCCTGCTAAAGTGAAGGGAATCCCTGGTTCTCACCAGAATCTGTGTCCCCATCAGATTTTCCCGCTATTCCTGTTCTGGTGTCAACCCAAAATTGGGGTTTTTCCTGTACTTTCTGAGCTCTGCTGTACAGTGGATTGTAAGAGGTTGATAGCAAATAAAATCCAGACATTTACAGGTCTTGCATTTCAAAGTATATATTTAATGATATGCAGAGCTGCAGTATTGTGTGCCTGTTATACCTGTCTAGAGTTCAGCTTTGATCTCATATGAACTAAATAGTTTAGGTGTGTAGGCAGGTGCAGTCTATATTCTCTACTGCATGTGGCACTTGTCCAAACCGCATTGCAACTGGAGGAGGAAGTCGGTAGAAACTGGGTTTCTCCATGGTTTCTGCAGTCCCTTGGAGCAGCATTGGATCACGGTGACCCTGGCAGCCATCTTGGGTCACACAGAGCCTTTTGAAGTCTCGTCCTGTTGTGGTCTGCCAGCTCTATTGATGCTTCACCGCTTAGTTCTCTCTCCCCAGTCCCTGCTCACCTTAAAGCATTCCCATGTTGCATACCATGTGTGCCATCTGCCAGTTGCTCCGCTTCAGCCCAGAACCCGCTCACCTTCCTGCTGCTCCTCCCTGCACACCAGATGTGACGTCTACACCAGACACTTCCAGAATATATACACAGGAACTGGAAGTGACTGCTGATGATGTCTTTCTGGTTCACTTGTTGGTTTCCCATTGCATCCTGGGATATCTTTAACCTGCAATACCTCCAAAACAAAGCAAAGCTGAAGCTGAACAAAAGCCTCTCAAAAGCTGCAGGTGCTGTAAACCAGCTTTGTCATCGTCTTCTATGGAGGCTTTGAAGACGCTTTGAAGCACCATGAATGCAAGATGGGGTATGATTTTTGAAACAAAGCAAAGCAAACACAACTTGTGAACAAGACTGTAAGCTAGTCATTTTATTTAGTGACAGGCTTTGACTGGCATTAGGAGTGCTTTAAAAAACTGAAGCAAGTGTAAATGAGCCCGAAGTGGAACTCCTGTGTTTTGCAATGTGATTGCAGAAATCACAAAGTCTAAGGGCTGGTTCACACTATAGAAACGCAGTCCAGATGCGTCACTGACGCATTTCCGCATGCGCGTTTTGATGTGTTCCCATGCGTTTTTTATGCATTCCAGAACATTTTTTCCCTTCTCTTTTTCTCCAATTTAAATAGGGACATGTGCATTTCTGGTGCGTGTTCGATGCATTTTACCATGTTCCAGTACAGTTCTGTGCAGAAAAAATGCAGCATGTTCTACATTTTTTTTCTGCAACTGGAACTGCAAGCACTGATGTGAACTATGACATTGACAACTATATAACCAACTTCCTGTGTGTTTTGGATGCAGAAAAAAAGCAACTGAAACACACGTAGTGTGAACTGGCCCTAAAGGTGACCATAGATGTATCAAAATTCAACCAGTTCAGCAGGGACTAACTGAAGTTTGATCAATCTGTGGCCATCTCTGTTCAACAGAAGTTGTTTGTTAGATTGACTTCGGACAAATGAACAAGTTGGAAAACCTTATTTGTGTGGAGGATGCAAATTGTTAATTTTTCAGCCTGCTGGATAATGAAAAAAAAAACAATTTTCTATGGCCAGCTTTAGGAAGAATTCATCCCACTAGTTTCTATACAAATTAACATCATTGTAGGCACAGCACAATCCAAGCACAAACACTTAGGCTAGGTTCACATCTGTGCAGGTGGTGCCACTACGGATCCGCACAAAAATCCGTGCAGCCGCACCACCCACACAAAAGAATGCGGACCCGCGGGTGGGTGCCATTAATTCTAATGGCATGCCTCCTGCACTGGAAATCGCAACCGCACTGGAAACCGAGGTTCCCACGTGGGCTGCAGTTTCCCTGCGTGTCCCGGGGCACGGGAGTCCATTCAAATGAATGGGCTCTCATTCACATGCAAAACACGGCCCGCAGGAATGCAGATATGTGAACCGGGGCTTAGAGTTGAGTACACAAGTGCGAAGTGCAGTTTCTTATATAAAGCTGCAGGATACCACGTGAAACGGCAGATTTAAATTTTTCAGATGCTACAGACAAATAGATCTGAGTATCTCTTATAGGAGCAGGTTCAGAAACAGTTTGGGACAGGAAAGAAACAAGCTTGGCACTGCTTGGCATTAGAGCTGACACTCATTGGATCACACTACTGCATTCACTTGGTTATAATTAGAGATGAGCGAATCGAACATGACGAAGTGGAATTCGTTTCGAAGATTAGGAAAAATTCGATTCGCGCCGAATCCGAAAATTAGCAAACTTCGGATGTACGAATCGAATTTTCCCAAAAATGGCGGCGACATGTGTGGCGACGGAGCGGGGATCTCTGGGAAGGCGCGCAGACAAGGCGCGCTGACCCATAATGCATTCATTCATAACATGTGATCGCATTAGCCAATCAGCAGCCAGCCAGCCAGCCAGCACTGTGTAATGGTGGAGCTATAAATCGCGGCCATCTTAGAATTCTCCATTAGCCTCCGGTCATTCAAGAGAGACAGACCTGTCTGTATTAGGGACAGAGTTAGGGCCACAGAGACTTTAGGGCCACAGAATCGTTACTCAGGGACACAGAATCGTTACTCAGGGACACAGAATCGTTACTCAGGGACACAGAATTGTTACTCAGGGACACAGAATCGTTACTCAGGGACAGACACAGAATTGTTACTCAGGGACACAGAATCGTTACTCAGGGACACAGAATCGTTACTCAGGGACACAGAATTGTTACTCAGGGACACAGAATTGTTACTCAGGGACACAGAATCGTTACTGAGGGACACAGAATCGTTACTCAGGGACACAGAATCGTTACTCAGGGACACAGAATCATTACTCAGGGACACAGAATCATTACTCAGGGACACAGAATTGTTACTTAGGGACACAGAATTGTTACTCAGGGACACAGAATTGTTACTGAGGGACACAGAATCGTTACTGAGGGACACAGAATTGTTACTCAGGGACACAGAATTGTTACTCAGGGACACAGAATCGTTACTCAGGGACACAGAATCGTTACTCAGGGACACAGAATCGTTACTCAGGGACACAGAATCGTTACTCAGGGACACAGAATTGTTACTCAGGGACACAGAATCGTTACTCAGGGACAGACACAGAATTGTTACTCAGGGACACAGAATCGTTACTCAGGGACACAGAATCGTTACTCAGGGACACAGAATTGTTACTGAGGGACACAGAATCGTTACTGAGGGACACAGAATCGTTACTCAGGGACACAGAATCGTTACTCAGGGACACAGAATTGTTACTCAGGGACACAGAATCGTTACTTTCTGCTTCACAACCACTATTGTACGTTCAAAGAGTTAAATCCTGTTTTATGTTTGGGGTGCTTATTGAATTAAAGAGTATGTCAGACAACACGCAGAGGAATGGCAGAGGAGGCAATTTTCAGGAGCGAGCAGACGTGGCAGCAGAGGAAGGGGTCGAGGCAGCACTAGTCGCAGCCAGAGGCCAGTGCTCCCGGTGTCATCCAGCGGTCGTGTCTCCACCGACAACCCTGCCGTCATCGATTGGTTGACTCGGTCGTCTTCCTCTTCCCAGGTCACCTCTGACACCTACAGCCAACGGTCGGTGGGTACGTCAGACACAACTGTTAGTTGGCATGGCCCGGGAGCAAGCCCACTGAAATCACGTGTCCTCTACCTGCCCCTGTCCTTTGGTGTTCCCTCACCAAGCGAAGTATCGCATGCTGTGGGCTCAGCCCCACTGTACAGTGAGGAAGAGCTAACAGAGGGCGGTCAGGAACGGGGGGAGACATCCGCCTCTTCAGCAGCCAGGCGAAGAAGTACTGGCGAGGAGAGTGGCTCGGTAGCCGGTCTAGAGACAGGTCTGTCTCCTGACCCACACGCAGCCGAGGGGGCTAGTAGTGACGCGGAGACCCTAATTGATGATGATGAGGCTGATCGCACTTGGCAGCCTCGTCGTCATCAGGCTATTGCTTCCGCATCATCAGGAGAAGAGGGTGCCAGCTTGCCAGCGAGCAAAACAGTCGGTGGGTTGCCCAGGAGGCAGCAGGGTCACAGCAGTGTCAGTGGAGGCAAAGGGCCACGGAGTAGAGCACCAGCTCCACTGCAGCCTACCACCACGGCCAGTAGTGGTGCCGGTGTGCACGGAGGAAGTAGCAGTCAGCCAGTGAGGAGTAGCGGGGGCAAAGTTTCCTACTCGGCGGTGTGGCAATTTTTCGTCAAGCTGCCCGAGGAAGTAAACGTAGCTGTATGTCGACTATGTGGCCAGAAAGTCAAGCGTGGCCAGGGGGCCCATGTTGGGACTACAGCGTTGCGTCAGCATATGCAGCGTCGCCATTCGGTGGCCTGGGAAAACCGTGATAAAGATACGGCGGTTCTGCCTGCCCCAGCCCCCGCTCCATCACCCTCTCCGTTACTTGCTCCGTCACCCGACGTCAATCGCCCTCTATCAGCCAGTCAAGGCTCCAACACCTCTGCTGAGGGGAGTTGTCGCTCGTTGGCATCTTCCGCTCGTTCAGATGCTCCTTCTCCTGCTACTCCTCTTCACGGATTCCGTCAGCAGTCTTTCTTGGAATCCGTTTCCAAGAGACAACAGTTTGCGAGCACGCACCCGACGGTGCAGAAGCTGAACGTCCTCCTGTCCAAGTTGCTGGTGCTGCAGTCCCTCCCTTTCCAAGTGGTGGACTCAGCACCTTTCTGAGAAATGATGGCTTGTGCCGAGCCGCGGTGGAGAGTGCCAAGCCGGCATTTCTTCGCCAAAAAGGCAGTGCCAGCCCTGCATTCACATGTAGAAGAGATGGTGGGCCAGTCTTTGAGCATGTCAGTCTCTGCCAAAGTGCACGGCAGCGCCGACGTGTGGAGCTGTAACTACGGTCAGGGACAGTACATGTCATTTACGGCCCACTGGGTGAACGTGGTGCCGGCACAGCTGCACCAGCAACTTGGACAGGTCACGCCGCTTTTGCCTCCACGTTTGCACGTCCTTGGTCCAGCAAAGATGTCCGCCTCTACCACCTCTTCTTCCGCCGTGTCCTCAGCCGCCACCCCCGTGCCAAGTCCCATTACCCGACCGGCATATCACATGTGCAGGGCGCAACGGTGTCACGTTGTGCTGCACCTGGTATGCCTTGGCGAACGTAGTCACACAGGGGAGGAACTTCTGAGTGTAATGAACAGAGAAATCGACAGATGGCTGTCTCCGCGCAAACTGAAAATCGGAACCATGTTGACCGACAACGGAAAGAACATGGTGTCTGCTCTGCGTCAAGGAAGGTTGTGCCATGCGCCATGCATGGCTCACGTGTTCAATCTGGTTGTCAAGCGGTTCCTAAAATCCACCATCCCACTGCAAGACATCCTTAAAATGTCACGTAAACTTTGCATGCATTTCAGCCATTCCTACACCGCAAAGCACACCCTCCTTGAGCTGCAGCGGCAGAACGGAATTCCACAGCATCGCCTGATCTGCGACGTTGCAACAAGGTGGAATTCAACCCTACATATGTTAGACCGCCTTTACGAACAGCGAAAGGCCATCACCGATTTCCTGATGTTACAAGCGGATAAAGGTACTCCCCTGTGTAACTTAGATGTCAGCCATTGGCAGCTCATGCGTGACACCTGCCGCTTGCTCAGGCCCTTTGAGAAGGCCACGCTATTCGTGAGTCGGCAGGACTATGGGATGAACGACGTCATTCCTCTGTTGCACGTCCTGGAACAAATGCTGTTAACAATGGCTGGTCAGGGTGCGGTAGACGTGGCGCACAGATCTCAACGCCACATGACCCCTGTGGGGGCAGGACAGGAAGAAGAGGAGGAGGTAGAGGAGGACATTGGTGCTCAGGATTTATTGGGTGAAATGGGTGGTTTTTCCACTCAGCGGACAGGAGTGGAGGAGCAGGAGCATCTTGTAGAGGAGGAGGAGACAGAGGACCCAGACGCACCGTGGCAGTATGCTGTGGAGATGGAGGCAGGGAGTCCCTCGCATTCCTTGGCACAAATGGCCCATAGCATGCTCGGTTGCTTGCGTAGCGACAGCCGAATAATAACCATCAGACAGAGGGATGACTTTTGGCTGTCCACCTTGTTGGACCCTCGCTACCGTTCAAAAATGGTGGCCTTTTTCACACCTGCTGAGAGGGAGGCCAAAATAAAGTACTATAAAAACCACCTATGTAGTCAGTTGGTCTCTGCCTTTCTGCGCCAACGTCCATCCTCAGACACTGTGGGCCCTGTGCGCTCGCGTTCCGCTGCCATGGCAGCAGGGGAGGGGTGGGGTGGTAGGAGCAGTGGCAGCTCCACCAGCAGCGGCTGCCTCAGTCTGCAGTCGATGATGAGTAGCTTTCTTCACCAGCGCAGTGAGGAAACTACTAACCAGCCACAGCAGCAGCAGCATCAGGTGGACCTGGAGCAGGACCTCAAACAACAGGCTCGGGCCTACTTGGACAGCACCCTGCCAACCGAGGTAGACAATCCCCTTGACTACTGGGCAACGAAACTTGACCTTTGGCCCCAACTAGCTGAATTTGCCCTTGAAAGGCTGTCATGCCCGGCCAGTAGCGCGGCATCGGAGCGCGTGTTTAGTGCGGCAGGAGGTATTGTAACTCCGCGGAGGACACGACTGTCCACCCAAAGTGTGGAGAGACTCACGTTTGTGAAAATGAATCAGGCGTGGATTAGTCTGGATTTCAAACCACCAGTTCCTGACACAACTGACTAAATCCGCCATGAATCATGCCCCAAACATGTTATTATTTTTAACATAGGCCTCTGTATGGCCTTCAATTTAAGCTGCTTACGCTTCGCCACTCTGCCATGGGCCCCTGTACCACCTCCTCATGCTGCTGCCAGGTCCAGAGTGTGTCATGGGTCCCTGTACGGCCTCCCATTGCTGCTGACTTCATCGCCAGACTCTGCCATGTGCCACTTTCAGGTCTCCTTACACTGTTGGTGGGTTCCATTTTGTGATAGGGTGCTGTATGGCCTTCCATTGCTGCTGCCTCCACCACCACCCTGCGCCATGTGCCTCTGTCGTCTGCTCACGCTGCTGACGGCTTCCGCTTTTTAACCGAGGCCTGTGTATGGCTTCAGAATAATGCTGCCTACACCGCCACCCTGCGCCATGTGCCTCTGTCGTCTGCTCACGCTGCTACCAGGTCCATACTGATTCATGGCCCCCTGTACCGGCTCCTCATGAACGTGGTTCAGCGGGTTTGCATCACTTAACGGCAAATCGTTGACAAACACTGGGACGTTCAGTGTTGTGCGCATTAAGCCAGACACCAAAGGGCAGCACAGACCTGTTATTACTCACTCAAGCATGGCTGAACAAAACCAGTCTCTACCACAAATTGGACCCAGACCTGCCCAGGGTCTCGTAAGTAGATTGCACGGAGGAGTAGAGTTCGTTATTGGAATTAACTGTGAGGGACTTTTAAACCTAGGCCTGTGTATGGCCTTCAATTGAAGCTGCTTCTGCTCCGCCACTCTGCCATTGGACTCTTGATAGTCGACGACTATCAGCAGCAATGGGAGGCCGTACAGGGACCCATGACACACTCTGGACCTGGCAGCAGCAAGAGGAGGCGGTACAGGGGCCCATGGCAGAGTGGCGAAGCGTAAGCATCTTAAATTGAAGGCCATACAGAGGCCTATGTTAAAAAGTCCCCCCAGCAGCAGCGTGGGGAGACAACTATTAGTCGTCTCCCCACGCTGCTGCTGGGGGGACTTTTTAACATAGGCCTCTGTATGGCCTTCAATTTTAGCTGCTTACGCTCCGCCACTCTGCCATGGGCCCCTGTACCGCCTCCTCATGCTGCTGCCAGGCCCGTAATCTGCCATGGGCCCCCGTACCGACTCCTCATGCTGCTGCCAGGCCCGTAATCTGTCATGGGCCCCTGTACCGCCTCCTCATGCTGCTGCCAGGTCCAGAGTGTGTCATGGGTCCCTGTACGGCCTCCCATTGCTGCTGTCTCCATCGCCACACTCTGCCATGTGCCACTTTCAGGTCTCCTCACACTGCTGGTGGGTTCCATTTTGTCATAGGGTGCTGTATGGCCTCCCATTGCTGCTGCCTCCACCGCCACCCTGCGCCATGTGCCTGTCGTCTGCTCACGCTGCTGACGGCTTCCGCTTTTTAACCGAGGCCTGTGTTTGGCTTCCGAATACTGCTGCATCCACCGCCACCCTGCGCCATGTGCCTCTGTCATCTGCTCACGCTGCTGACGGCTTCCGCTTTTTAACCTAGTCCTGTGTATGTCTTCCGAATACTGCTGCCTCCACCGCCACCCTGCGCCATGTGCCACTTTCAGGTCTCCTTACACTGTTGGTGGGTTCCATTTTGTGATAGGGTGCTGTATGGCCTTCCATTGCTGCTGCCTCCACCGCCACCCTGCGCCATGTGCCTCTGTCGTCTGCTCACGCTGCTGACGGCTTCCGCTTTTTAACCGAGGCCTGTGTTTGGCTTCCGAATACTGCTGCATCCACCGCCACCCTGCGCCATGTGTCTCTGTCGTCTGCTCACGCTGCTGACGGCTTCCGCTTTTTAACCTAGGCCTGTGTATGGCTTCCGAATACTGCTGCCTCCACCGCCACCCTGCGCCATGTGCCTCTGTCGTCTGCTCACGCTGCTGACGGCTTCCGCTTTTTAACCGAGGCCTGTGTTTGGCTTCCGAATACTGCTGCATCCACCACCCGCCCACTGCTGCTGCCAGGCCCGTAATCTGTCATGGGCCCCTGTACCGCCTCCTCATGCTGCTGCCAGGTCCAGAGTGTGTCATGGGTCCCTGTACGGCCTCCCATTGCTGCTGTCTCCATCGCCACACTCTGCCATGTGCCACTTTCAGGTCTCCTCACACTGCTGGTGGGTTCCATTTTGTCATAGGGTGCTGTATGGCCTCCCATTGCTGCTGCCTCCACCGCCACACTGTGGCTCCACACTCTGGTTTTGGCCCCGTGACTGCCCAAATGAGTGAAGTGTGCGGTGATTCTAAGATCGACGGCACTCATCTGCATGTCATACTGACTGACAGTATTAGTTCTCTTCCCCAGCAGACTCCAAGGGCATTTAAATTAAAGGTACAGTGTTCTGCACTAATATAAAGGCTCTCTGAAGCCTAGAAACACCCTTTTTATAAGTTAAATTCGCAGCGAATATATTCGCCTCGAATCAAATTTATTCCGCGAATTCGGCGAATCAGCCGAATCGAATTTTTGAATAATTCGCTCATCTCTAGTTATAATCTTGCATTTGGTTCTTCATCCATGTAATAAAAATGGCATAGTGAAGTTTTTGTCTGTTTTCTTGTTTTATGGATGGGGACTTCACACAGCTCACCATACATCCAAAACCACACAATCTCCTCTCCTAATTACTGTTTATGAACTTGTTCAAACGAATGGCCAGGGGGCAGTCAAAGCAAGCAAGTGAACCACAGATTTACCACCCCCCACTGCTCACTTATACAAGGATATGCAGCATCTCAGGGAACATCTTGTGGTCATGATACTTTGCGTGGCAAAAATTAAACCCATTGTTGCATCACTGTGCAGTACCACTGATGAACGTGACCCATTCAAGGAAATGGGGCTGCGATGCAAATACCCTACAACTGCGTGCAATCAAGGTGGTTGTGGTGTGGTGGTTTAGCCTTTTCAGAGTTAAAATAGGATAGAAGGAGGTGACATATTGCCTCCTGGTCATTTGTTAACAGCCCTCTGAAATGTGATCAGCTACAGATCGCTTTTCAGAATGATGGCAAAGGCCTATCAGGTCATTACAGTAGTACCTTTGAACCTTTGGCAGTTGCCCTCGGTTAACTCTTCTTTCAGACCTAGAAACTTTGCAATGTCATCTAGTCAGTTCTAATACTATGAGCTTCTGTCAACACTGGCTCCCCCTTCCTACAAACTGCCCTCCTGTAGCCCACCATGATGCACCCATTTTTCTACCATGATCAATCAACAACTAGATGTGGCAGCGTCCTGAGTCCTCCTCTTATTCTTGTAATGTACACTGCAGAGTAAAGACACATCTGGATTATAATTCTCTCATTATTCCTACCTTGGAAATCTTCTACTGCAAGAGGAAGCCCAAGGCTGTACTGCTGATTAAATTGTTTTGCTACGGAGATATTAAACACTTGTTGGCATTCACTTCATCTGAAACACACAGAAATCAATGTGCTGATAATGAGATACCACTACATGAATAGATACATTTATAAGTAGCAAATATACCTAAATGAACTTAAGCCCTAGCCTTAAAGTGGTTGAAAACCCTTACATATACCCAGTGGGGTGACTAGCTTCCGGTGATACACAGAGATGAAACAAATCCTCCTACATAAGTTGTACCTGTTTATTTACTGCCATTTGTCCTGTAGATCCTTGTAAAACTCAGAGATGAAAAGGATTTTTCACAGACTCACAAAGCAGGGGGTGGGGAACTGCTCTGATTGGAGGGAAGGGACACACCCCCTTCACACTGCACACAGGAGCAGAGCTCAGGCTGTCAATCAGCTGACGATCCCTCCCCCATCACCTTTTAGCTCTTGATGTCAGGAAAACTTGTCAGAAATGACTCATGCTGATCACTAATGATCTACTAACTGCTAAAACCAATGGCCTCTACTCCATACTCTTACTACTTGACCTCTCTGCAGCTTTTGATACTGTTGACCATCCCCTCCTCAAAAAACTCCAGTCTCTTGGCCTCCGAGACTCTGCTCTCTCCTGGTTCTCCTCCTACGTATCGCAGCGCTCCTTCAGCGTTACCTATAACTCTGTCTCCTCCTCTCCACTTCCTCTTTCTGTAGGGGTCCCTCAAGGTTCTGTCTTTGGACCCCTACTCTTCTCCATCTACACCTCCTCCTTTGGTCACTTGATAAACTCCCATGGCTTTAAGTACCATCTCTATGCTGATGACACACAAATCTATCTTTCTACCCCTCAACTCACCCCTTCAGTCTCCTCTCACATTACTAACCTACTAAGTGACATATCGGCATGGATGTCACTCCACTTCCTCAAACTCAATCTTTCCAAAACTGAGCTCTTAGTATTCCCTCCAGCCCGTGCCCCCTCCCCTGACTTCTCCATCAAGACCAATAATACAACCATCAGTTCCTCCCCTCATGCCAGGGTACTAGGTGTAATCCTAGACTCCCATCTGTCCTCCCAGTCCCAAATCCAATCACTGTCCAAATCTTGTAGACTTCACCTCCGCAACATCTCCAAGATAGGCCCGTTCCTAACCTCGGAAACCACTAAGCAACTTATTCACTCCCTTGTTATCTCTCGCCTTGACTATTGTAACTCCCTCCTCATTGGCCTACCTCATCGCAGGCTATCCCCTCTTCAGTCTATCATAAATGCTGCTGCCAGACTCATCCACCTTACTAACTTTTCCGTATCTGCCACTCCTCTCTGCCAATCCCTCCACTGGCTTCTCATTGCCCAACAGATAAAATTCAAAACATTAACAATAACATATAAAGCCATTTATAACTCTGCCCCAAATTACATCACCGATCTTGTCACCAATTCTTGTCACCCAAACCGTACTCTCCACTCCTCGCACAACCTCCTGTTCTCTAGCTCCCTTGTCTCCTCCTCCCATGCTCCTCTCCAGGATTTCTCCAGAGCGTCCCCCATCCTCTGGAACGCTTTACCCCAATTTATCAAACTATCGCCTACTCTGCTCACTTTTAGACAATCTCTGAAAACCTATCTCTTCAGGGAAGCCTATCCTGCCCCCAGCTAATAATGGAATCTTCTACTCTTCCAACCGGTCCATCCCCCACAGTTACTACCTTTTGTACCACTAACTCCTCCCTGCTAGATTGTAAGCTCCAAGGAGCAGGGCCCTCCTAACTCTCTTATATTGAACTGTATTGTTGCTGTATTGTCTCCCGTTATATTGTAAAGTGCTAAGCAAACTGTTGGCGCTATATAAATAATATAATAATAGCAGGTGAACTAGACAGCAGAGAGAAATGATACCCAGTGCTTTGGAGAGAGGTAAGTAAGCTCTATAGAAACATGTGCTGTGTTCAGATTTCATGTCTGAGGTTTACAAACACTTTTAAGTGGAGTTCCACCCAAAAGTGGAAGCTCCACTTGTTTGCCTCCTTCCCCCCTCAACTGCCATATTTGGCACCTTTTTTGGGGGAGGGGAGCGAGTACGTGGTTTTGACAGGTACCCGGTCCCACTTCTAGCCCAGTTCGCTGTGGCGAAGTGAACCGGAAGTTTGGCCCCCTCCTTCCTCTCGGAGTCTCCTGGGACCTTTCACAGGTCCCAGAAGACTGCCAAACCAACCAGGAGGTGCAGCACGACTCGAGCATACGCAGTGGGCATCCGGCTGTGAAGCCGCAAGCTGTCACAGCCTGGTGTCCACAGTTGAGATGCCGTGGAGGAGAGAAGGAGAGAAAGGATGGCGTGAGTGAGAATATCGCTGGACTCCGGGACAGGTAAGTGTGTGTTTATTAAAAGTCAGCAGCTGCTGACTTTTAATAAACACAAAAACGGCTGGAACTCCACTTTAAAGTGACTATGTCACCAAAGTGGAAGGCCTAGTTAAAGCTCTGCCTGTGGAAGAAAATGTAACTACTTACCTCTCCTAATGGCCACACTGCTGAATGCTGATGAGAAATCCTTGGGTGAAGTTTTTCAGAAACTGATAGTTCTGAGAATGTCGATCTTCTGCTGCACTCAGTGGTACCTTCTGTAGACCCTTACAACACTACAGGACACAGTCGCTTGAAATCCCCTTTTCAGCCCTTTATACATGCATCTTTTTCCTTCCCCTCCTTTGAGGCGCACTGCATCCGACTCTTCTCACCCACCCCCCTAAGGATCGCAGTGATCTACAGGCCTCCCGGACCCATAGCCCGCTTCCTGGATGACTTCGCCGCCTGGCTTCCCTTCTTCCTCTCCTCTGAGCTCCCCACCATCATCCTCGGGGACTTCAACATCCCCATCAACGACAACACCCCGGCTACTTCCCAATTCCTCCACCTAACCTCCTCTTTCGCGCTCACACAGCACACTCAATCCTCCACCCACCTCGGAGGGAACACCCTGGACCTCGTCTTTTCCCACCTCTGTACCCTCAACCAGTTCGCGAACACCCCCTTCCCTCTCTCCGACCACCACCTCATCACCTTCTCCATCTCCCCTTCCCCCAACTCCCCCCCTCAAAAACGCCAAACCATCACCAGCCGCAACCTCCGCAACCTGAACCCGGCCCCCCTCCACTCTGCCGCCGACTGCCTACACGACAGCATCCTCTCACTGTCATGTCCTGACATAGCCACCACCTTGTACAATGACTCACTGTCAGCTGCCCTAGACTCTCTGGCACCCCTTACCACACGCATCATCAAACCCAGACCGCTTCAACCCTGGCAGACCGACAGCACTAAACGCCTCAAACGTCGCAGTCGCGCACTGGAGAGACTGTGGCGCAAAACCAGGTCCCCTCATACTTTCTCCCTCTACAAATCTGCATTTCTTATCTACACCTCCTCCCTCCACGCCGCCAAGCAGGCCTACTTTGTTAACCTAATAAACACCCTCTCCTCCTGCCCCCGCCGACTCTTCTCCACCTTCAACTCCCTGCTCTCCCCCCCCCCTCCTCCACTCAGTACCTCTCTCACCGCCCACGAAATTGCCACCCATTTCCACAACAAGATTGACGCTATCCGTAAGGACATCGTCAACTTGCAATCTACCTCCCCACCTAGCCTCCTCGCCCCCGTCACCCCTTCATCTCCCCCCTCCTCTGCCCTCACAACCGCACTGCCCCCCTCCTCTCCCAATGCCCCGCCCACCATAACCCCCCCCGCACTGCACTCCCTCAGCCCTGTCACTACTGAGGAAGTCGCCAAAGTCCTCTCAAAAGCCCGCCTCACTACCTGCCCCCTGGACCCTATCCCCTCTCAACTCCTCCGGTCACCCCCCTCTTCCCTCATCCGCTCCCTCACCCACATCTTCAATCTCTCCCTCTCTACTGGCGTATTCCCCTCCCCCCTAAAGCACGCGCATATCACCCCCATCCTCAAAAAGCCCTCCCTGGATCCCGCGGACCCCAACAACCTCAGACCCATCTCCCTGCTGCCACTCACCTCCAAGCTCCTTGAACACTTAGTCTACGATCGCCTAAGCTCCCACCTTACTGACAATAACCTCCTTGACCCTCTACAGTCCGGCTTCCGTCCCCTACACTCCACTGAAACCGCCCTCCTCAAAATCACTAACGACCTACTCAACGCCAAAGCCAAGGGCGACTACTCTGTCCTCCTTCTCCTGGACCTCTCTGCGGCCTTCGACACAGTTGACCACCCCCTCCTTCTTAATAAACTACTCTCCCTTGGCATCGGAGATGCTGCTCTCTCTTGGTTCTCATCCTACCTATCCCGACGCTCCTTCAGTGTCACCTACAATGGTGCCACCTCCCCCTCCCTCCCCCTCTCTGTTGGGGTCCCCCAAGGCTCTGTCCTTGGACCCCTTCTCTTCTCCATCTACACCTCCTCCCTGGGCAAACTCATACAATCTCACGGCTTCAACTATCACCTCTATGCTGACGACACCCAAATCTACCTCTCCACCCCTCACCTCACCCCCACTATCTCCGCCCGCATCACTCACCTCCTAAATGACATCTCAGACTGGATGTCGCTACATTTCCTCAAGATTAACCTCTCCAAAACCGAGCTTCTCGTCTTTCCCCCTGCCCACACCCCCCCCCCATCCTATCCATCATCACCAACAACTCCACTATCACTTCCGCCCCGCAAGCCAAAGTCCTTGGCGTCATTCTTGACGCGAACCTCTCCCTCCAACCGCATGTCAAATCACTCACAAACACATGCAGGCTCCATCTTCGCAACATTGTCAAGATCCGCTCCTTCCTCACCCCAGACACCACCAAACTTCTAGTACACTCCCTCATCATCTCACGCCTTGACTACTGCAACTCCCTCCTCACTGGCCTACCCAAGTGCAGGCTCTCCCCGCTCCAGACCATCCTGAACTCAGCTGCCAGACTCATCCACCTTACCACCCGCTCCACCTCTGCCACCCCCCTCTGCCTCTCCCTCCACTGGCTCCCGATTGCCCAACGCATCAAATTTAAACTCCTTACCCTGACCTACAAAGCCGTTCACAACACTGCCCCTGACTACCTCACCAATCTGATCACCAGGTACCACCCTACCCGTACCCTTCGCTCCTCACAGGACCTCCTTCTATCCTGCTCCCTGGTCTCCTCCTCCCATGCACGACTGCAGGACTTCTCCAGGTCCTCCCCCATCCTCTGGAACTCACTGCCCCAATCCATCAGACTGTCGCCTTCTCTATTCACATTCAGGCGCTCCCTCAAAACCCATCTCTTCAGGGAAGCCTACCCCACCCTCACCTAACGGCCATCCTCCCTCATTCCTCCTACCACTTCATCCCCCCCAGCCACTTCCTACTGTACCTTTACCCCCTCCCTCCTAGATTGTAAGCTCGTAAGAGTAGGGCCCTCTTACCCCTCGTACGCTGTCTGTCTTTGTTGTACTGTGCCATGTATTGTCCCCCCCTATTGTACAGCGCTGAGCAAACCCTTTGGCGCTATATAAACTCGTAGTAATAATAATAATAATAATAATAATGTGCATTAGGTCCAAAATGTTGTATCATTTGACATTTCTGGGTATTTATTTGGCTTCATATATCAAAGGCATAGCCTGACATAGAACTTGACAATCTGTAGCCTTCCAGAAAATGGGGAACTACAAATCTCAAGATGTCTTAGAAATAGTGGCGTGCAGTGGGTGTTGGAATCTGTAGTCCTTAGTAGGGCAGCAGAGTATTCATACTAATTTAAAAAAATTTGGTAACCTTATGAATAATGCTGAGACATAAGAAATGCTGTAAATATTTCCTTGAAGGCCCAAAAAGCAAACTTCTAGAGTCACAGGTTAAGACTGAACTCTTCACAAATGGCTAAATACCCAGATCAAATACATATATGAAAGCTGTTTTGAACGCCAAAAAGATTTGTATTTCATGTCCCTCCAGTTCCCGGATTTACACACCACCTCTATCACACAGCCCAGTCTTGTCTGGCAGGAATGAAGACCTAATCTTGTCTGCTGCAGTTTCCCTTTCACTTACAAGTATCCTCTGCACTCCCACCCTGTGCATGGACAGGTAAATAGAAAACAGCACACTGATGAGCTGATTTTTCTGTCACCCTGCTATCTGCTCCTACCAGTATGCTGCTTGTGATGCAACACACCTGATTGGCCTATTGTGCTGCTCCCCCTCTCCCTTCTCACATTCTGCTGTACATTGGCTGCAAGAAGCTGATAAATCAGGCACTTACGTTGCTTGCATTTGAAAAAATAGAATGATTTCAAAGTTGTAATAATTTGAGTCTTATGTCTGTATGGAGTTTATTTTTAACGATGACTACAAAACAATGGTTTGTAAAGGAATAGGCCATAACTTTAGCATGCTGGTGATCGTCTACAAGGGAGTTGAGCATGACAGTGACAGACTAGATACATTATTTATCCTTAACTAATATTACAATGGATTGTTCACAGTGAAGCATGAATTATTGAAATGTTTATTGTAGAGGCACCAGTAATTACCTCTGCAGCTTCCCTTTAAAGCTAGTTGGATATATAAACTGCAGCTTGGCTCGAAGCTAAGTTGGCAGTCACTGAGGACTGTACAGGGTTTGTATGGGGACTTATGCTGTGTTTGTCTTTATGTCTGTGGAATATATTTACTATCAAAGAATAGAGTTAAGGACATACAGTCAGGTCCATAAATATTGGGACATCGACACAATTCTAACATTTTTGGCTTTATACACCACCACAATGGATTTGAAATGAAACAAACAAGATGTGCTTTAACTGCAGACTGTCAGCTTTAATTTGTGGGTATTTACATCCAAATCAGGTGAATGGTGTAGGAATTACAACAGTTTGCATATGTGCCTCCCACTTGTTAAGGGACCAAAAGTAATGGAACAATTGGCTTCTCAGCTGTTCCATGGCCAGGTGTGTGTTATTCCCTCATTATCCCAATTACAATTAGCAGATAAAAGGTCCAGAGTTCATTTCAAGTGTGCTATTTGCATTTGGAATCTGTTGTTGTCAACTCTCAAGATGAGATCCAAAGAGCTGTCACTATCAGTGAAGCAAGCCATCATTAGGCTGAAAAAAAAAACAAACCCATCAGAGAGATAGCAAAAACATTAGGCGTGGCCAAAACAACTGTTTGGAACATTCTTAAAAAGAATCAGCAACACCAAAAGACCCAGAAGACCACGGAAAACAACTGTGGTGGATGACCAAAGAATTATTTCCCTGGTGAAGAAAACACCCTTCACAACAGTTGGCCAGATCAAGAACACCCTCCAGGAGGTAGGTGTATGTGTGTCAAAGTCAACAATCAAGAGAAGACTTCACCAGAGTGAATACAGAGGGTTCACCACAAGATGTAAACCATTGGTGAGCCTCAAAAACAGGAAGGCCAGATTAGAGTTTGCCAAACGACATCTAAAAAAGCCTTCACAGTTCTGGAACAACATCCTATGGACAGATGAGACCAAGATCAACTTGTACCAGAGTGATGGGAGGAGAAGAGTATGGAGAAGGAAAGGAACTGCTCATGATCCTAAGAATACCACCTCATCAGTGAAGCATGGTGGTGGTAGTGTCATGGCGTGGGCATGTATAGATGCCAATGGAACTGGTTCTCTTGTATTTATTGATGATGTGACTACTAACAAAAGCAGCAGGATGAATTCTGAAGTGTTTCGGGCAATATTATTTGCTCATATTCAGCCAAACGCTTCAGAACTCATTGGACGCTTCACAGTGCAGATGGACAATGACCCAAAGCATACTGCAAAAGCAACCAAAGAGTTTTTTAAGGGAAAGAAGTGGAATGTTATGCAATGGCCAAGTCAATCACCTGACCTGATTCCGATTGAGCATGCATTTCACTTGCTGAAGACAAACTGAAGGGAAAATGCCCCAAGAGCAAGCAGGAACTGAAGACAGTTGCAGTAGAGGCCTGGCAGAGCATCACCAGGGATGAAACCCAGCGTCTGGTGATGTCTATGCATTCCAGACTTCAGGCTGTAATAGACTGAAAAGGAGTTGCAACCAAGTATTAAAAAGTGAAAGTTTGATTTATGACTGTCTAAAAGATATTTGTAAATTATGGGAATACATTTAAAAACATATATCAGTTTGCAGGAAGAACTCTTAATGAATCCTCAGAAATATCTTGTCACATGGATGTGATAGCGGGTGCACACAGCGGTGCCGTATGTGCCTGTAGCAGTGATGGCTCCATGGTGGCAAGGAAGATAAAGTAAACAACTGCTTGTACTGTAAAGCTCTTTCTGCGGATATCCAACTTCCAATCAATTGTCACGAAGAATGATATGATATGATATGAGTGAGTTAATACATAGCTGACAATGATACAGAAGCAGCACAGTGGGATCCGTAGCGGTAATCAGAAAATGAGCAGATGAACAGGTCAATAAGGTCAGCGCCTGCATAAAGTCACCAAATGCAGAAAAATAAGTGAGCCAGTGAGAAGAAGCCTACAAGACTCCATAAATGATAATAAATAAAATGTTGTTATGAAGCTGCAGCCCAGCAAACAAGACACCAGGGAACGAGTGACTCAAATAGCGGGGCTCTGGATTTAGCACCATATCGCACATGGTGAGCAATTTCATATGCAGCTGTGAGGTTACAGGGAGTGCGTCATGGAAACACAACAACTAGTATGTGACGTCAACACTGGCTTTTACTGGAAATTGTGTCCCTGATGCCCAATCCACCTGCAAACTGGGACATTTCATCCAAATATCCATTAGTTTGTTTGTTCAGAACACAAAAGCGATATAATTGGCAGGGTGTCTTGCCTGGTTTCTTGTGTCTCACATATTTAATTATACATATGGAACACGTACCATTTGCAGACCTTTAAGCAAAGCTGAATTTGTCTGGTGCAACCAGTCACAAGGGAACTCAATGAAAAATTAAAGATTCACTCCAGTCAAGCACAGACATTTTGCATTTACAGCCCAACTGAAACCTCTCTATTTATCACTCTGTTGCACACGCAGTAATTAATACACTGCTCTTTTAGTTTTCTATAGTTCCTAAGGGCTGCAATAAGGGTTGGCCCAGGTCTCCAGGCATCGGACGCCACGCCTGCACATTGCTCAAAACAAGTGTTCTAGCTCTGCATTTCACCCTTTAAAAGTATGCGCAATCTTGGGGCACCTCTATCTAAAATGTAAAAAATGTGTTCCAATAATTTCTAGTAACAATGTGCTGCTCCTTCTGTCTCTCAAAGTCTTTTTAGCTAGTTAAGCTAGCAAAGTTTTAGTATCAACAAATATATATTTTATAGATTCATATACTAAGCCACCTTCAATTCTAGCTCTGCATTTCACCCTTTAAAAGTATACACAGTTTTGGGGCACCCCAATCTAAAATGTAAAAAATGTGAATGTTACTTATCAATGGATCACCTAAACACTTGGGGCGATACACACAACCATCCTGATGAAATTCACATCAGAAGCCCCTCTTCCCATTGGAGGTCCCTCTATCATGTTAGAGTCCACCTCTTTACATCAGAGTCCCCCCTTCATTTCAGAGGCCCCCATCAAATCAGAGGTTCCCACCTTCACATCCCACGATAACATCAAAGTCTCCCCAATACATCAAATGCCTCCTATCTCCACACTGAAACCAGTATCAAAGAGTCACAGAGTCTGCCTATCACATCTCAGTCCTCTCATCCTTCTCTTGCCCACAGCACCCTGGGTGAACCAAAATGGCACCCTGGTTCACAAACACTGTACTAGCTCCCTAAGCAGTGCTATTGCTTATAACAATGTTCAGAAGGGCATGGCAGACAACTGGAGACCAGGACTACTGTTTGTGTATAAGAACAGCGGTCAGACTCTCCAAGATGCTGCCAGCAAAGGGTATTTTATCCCTTGATGCAGAAATTTGGAGCTAAAAAAAACCCTAAAAGAGCAGCTTTTTTTATTTCTGTTTTTACTGTATATGCAGTGTAACTGAATTACAGTATTATATACAGATGGTGCAATTTGGCTTCAGACTGATTTAGGGGATGCAGTCTACTTTCTGAGTGTCTTTCTGCACCTGGCTGCTTCACTATTTAGACCCATGCTGTCACTGTTATTCTCTTTGAATGGCCCCTAAATGAAAGCCTGTGAAAATGCTTGACAACTGCGTTCCAATAATTGCTAGTAACAATGTGCTCCTCCTTTCTGTCTCTCAAAGTCTTTTAGCTAGTTACCAAAGGTTTAGTATCAACAAATGTATATTTGTATAGATTCATATACTAAGCCACCTTCAATTTCTTCCATCTATATACCTGATACTAAGGACACTTTGTACAGGACACCGGGAATGTGTCCTGGATGGCAGGTACATTTTATTTGGGTTAAGTCCCAGGCAGGAGAGGCTTGAAAGGCAGCAGAGAGAAATCAGCATCTGTGTCAGGGAAGTAGAGTGGAGAGAGAGGCTCACAAGCTGTGAGTAAAGCATGAACTCTCATATAAGCTGAGACCCTGGTTGCTGACCCCCATGTAGCCTGTCTGTCACCCTTGCCATGGAAGAACCCTACATCAGTGCGGGATCAAAGGATTGGCGGTGAGACTTCTGTTGAGTTTGTTATACCAGGATTTTGGTCTATTTAATTATTCTGGCTGAAAAAAGCTGTTTTCTTTATCTATTTTTCCAAAATACAGTTGTAAGAAAAAGTATGTGAACCCCTTGGGATTACGTGGAGTTTTGCATGAATTGGGCATAAAATGTGCTCTGAACATCATCTAAGTCACAACAATAGAAAAACACAGTCTGCTGAACATAATACTACACAAACATTAGATGTTGCCATGGTTTAATTGCACATAACATGTAAACATTCACAGTGCAGGGAGGAAAAAATATGTGAACCTTTGGACTTAATAACTGGTTGACCCTCCTTTGGCAGCAATAACCTCAACCAAATGTTTCCTGTAGTTGCAGATCAGACTTGCACAATGATCTGGAGTAATTTTGGACCACTCCTCTTCACAAAACTGTTTCAGTGTAGCAGTATTCTTGGGATGTCTGGTGTGAATCGCTCTCTTAAGGTCATGCCACAGCATTTCAATCGGGTTGAGGTCAGGACTCTGACTGGGCCACTCCAGAAGGCGTATTCTGTGCTGTTGCATCCATTGTTTTGTTGAATTACTTGTATGCTTTGTGTCAGGGACCATCGCGACGCATGGGTCTGCACATGCATAGGTGTCTGTCAAGATATGCAGGCAGCAGGGCACTAGGACCCAGGTGCACCCGTCACCTGTGACGGTGCTGGGCAGGCACTAGGACCTAGGCTGCACCTGTCAGGTGCAGGGCGGGCTACTTAAGCCAGCCCTGCACAGACACAAGTTGCCATATGGTCTGATCTTGTTCCTGTATTGCCGTTGTTTGAGATTCGTTGCCGACCTGCCTGGACCTGACCCCTGCTGACTTCTCCTGCTCTGACCCCTGGCTAAGTTCGACCTCTCTTTTGGATATCCCTACCTGATCTGAACTACTGGTACCGACCCCGGCGAGTGACCTGACTATTCTTCTGCCTGCTGCCTTGTACTATGCTGACCCCTCTGTTACCGAACTGGCCCGTTTGACCACGCTATTGCTCAGCCATCCATCTGACCCGCACGGATTAGCTGCTACTCTCCAGACCTGTCTGCCTCTTCACGTCAGGCTCTCTACCTGTCACTACCTCTGGTGATTCCTCTACCTCAGGTGGGTGTACTCAGGGGCCGCGACCTGGTCACTGTCCGTTCCAAGCCCATCCCCACCATCAGGGGCTCTGGTGAACAAACGGACTGGGGCTTAGACTCCGCACCCTGGGGAATCCTGTCCTGTGGACTGCTAGAGTACACCAGGTGGTCCATAACACTTTGGGTCATTGTCATGTTGCATCACCCATCCTCTGCGGAGCTTCAGTTGGCGGACAGATGGTCGTACGTTTTCCTGCAAAATGTCTTGATAAACTCTTGAATTCATTTTCCCATCAATGACAACAATCCGTCCAGGCCCTGAGGTAGCAAAGCAGCCCCAAACCATGATGCTTCCTCCGCCATGTTCTACAGTGGGGATGAGGTTTTGATGTTGGTGTGCTGTGCCTTTTTTCTCCACACATAGTGTTGTGTGTTCTTCCCAAACAACTCAATCTTGGTTTCATCTGTCCACAGTATATTTTGCCAGTAGTGCTGTGGAACATCCAGGTGCTCTTTTGCAAACTTCAACTCCGTGGTGTCCTCTCATGTACTCCATTCTTGTTTAATGTTTTCCTTATTGTAGATGTGTCAACAAAAATGTTAGCATGTGCCAGAGATTTCTGTAGGTCTTTAGCTGACACTCTGTGATTCTTCTTTACCTCATGCAGCATTCTGCGCTGTGCTCTTGCAGTCATTTTTACAGGACAACCACGCCTAGGGAGAGTAGCAACAGTGCTAAACTTTCTCCATTTGTAGACAGTCTGTCTTACCGTGGACACATGAACATCAAGGCTTTTGGAGATACTTTTGTAACCCTTTCCAGCTTCATACAAGTCAACAATTCTTGATCGTAGGTCTTCTGAGAGCTCTTTTCTGCAAGGCATGGTTCACATCAGACAGTGCTTCTTGAAAACAGTAAACCCAAAACAGGTGTGTGTTTTTTAAGGGCAGGACAGCTGTCAGCAACACATCCAATATCATCACACAGATTGGAGTCAAGGTTGGCTCACTCCTGGCTCCAATTAGCTCTCGGATAAGTCATTAAGCTAGGGCCTCACATACTTTTTCCTCCCTGCACTGTGAATGTTTACATGTTATGTGCAATTAAACAATGGCAACATCTAATGTTTGTGTAGTATTATGTTCAGCAGACTGTGTTCTTCTATTGTTGTGACTTAGATGACGTTCAGAGCACATTTTATGCCCAATTCATGCAAAACTCCACGTAATCCCAGGGGGCTTGCAACTGTAAATGAACTGGTTGCTTTTACCAAACCAACTGGCTGTCATTCCCAATTTACCTTAGATTACATTTGGTGAAGGATGCAGGCAAAAAACTGAAGCCTCTAAAGCTGTTTAGAAGCAGAATTGACATTTAAAGAGCCAGCACCCACGCTTGCATGTCCTGTTTTAAGGCAGTACAAGCACTGCAAACCTCACAATCCGGTTAACAGTTGGCTTCTGCAGCTATGCTCTGAACCAGGGCTTTTATGACCTCCTCAATACTGCCTTCTGAGGTTTGCAGTGCTTGTGCTGCCTTAACCCAGGACATGCAAGAGCGGGTGCTGGCCCTTTAAATGTCAACTCTGCTTCCAAATGGCTTTAATGACTACAGTTCTTTGCCTGCATTCTCCACCAAATGTGATCTGAGGTAGCTTGGGAATGAGAGCCAGCCAAGTTTGGTAAAAGCAACCAATTCAATTACTTTTGGAAAAACAAAAACAGCTTTCTTCAGCAAAAACAGGTTAATCGTCCAAAGTCCTGGTATAAGAAACTCAACAGGAGTCTCACCGCCAATACTTGGATTCCAGGGTAGGGTTCCTCCTTGGCAAGGGTGACAGACAGACCAAAAGGGGGACAGCAACCAGGGTCTCAGCTTATATGGGAGCTCACGCTCTACTCACAGCTTGTGAGCCTCTCTCTCCACTCTACTTCCTTGACACAGATGCCTATATTCCCCCTGCTGCCTTTCAAGCCTCTCCTGCCTGGGAGGTAACCCAAATATCAGGGAAATGTACCTGCCATCCAGGACACATTCCTGGTGTCCTGTTCAGTATGTACAATAGGTCATTGTGCATTTATGTATCTGATTGTATTTCTGCTTTGACCCTCTGGTCATTGCTTGTCTAAGTGTTCTCTTTCCAGTATTAGGGTTCAGCACAGCGGAACTCTCCAATGGACTACACCCGCTCTCAATATCTGCAGTATGAGTAAGGATGAGGTAAAAATACCAGATAGAATGATTCATTTTGTTTGTTCATTAAAATGTGTATTAATAGATATACATGTGTACAGCCAGGTTTGTTGTAGCAAACAAATACAGAACATGCATTTGAACAAATGTATGTCGAAAAGGATGAAAAGACAAAGGGTAAAATCAAGAAGAGTGCATGAGACACAGCTAGACATATAAGGTGAAAGGGGAAGGGGGTAAGGAGATGGAAGGAGAAAAGAGAGGAGTGAAGAAGAAACAAGGAGGGGATGATGGAGATGGGTGGTGGGTAGGTTGGGGGTGAACTGCTCAAAAAAAAGGGGCCTGCAAAACAACCAATTCGGCCCTAACAGTTTGCATTAAAAACAGGGTTTTGTTTTGACATATTTGCAAATACATGTGTAATCCGCAGTCCCGCGTCAAGGGTCCTCTGGCTACTTTGGACCTAACTCTAAAATTTCCAGAGCCTCCATAGTAGAAGCACATATATCAATGGATAGGTTAAGGGCAGGTGTGCCTGTAGGAGCCCATCCCTCATTAAAGGTACAGGGATGCACGTGACGCCCAGCTATAGAAAAATGACAGCAAAGGCATCTATGCGTTCAATTCAGCCATCTGCACAACAAAATGACAATTGTCCCAACCTATAACCAGCCTTAGCAGTAAGGTTAATATTGAAGAGTAATGCACATCACAAACAAAGGATTTCCCAGCAGCACTTACCAACCAGTCTGCAAAACAACCAATTTGTCCCTGCCTAACAGTTAGGTTGGGGATGAAGCCATGCACTTATGTCTCATGGCACAATAAACATGACCGTGTACAATAATGTAATACTGTATAGGCTAGACATAATAATTCAGTCGGGGAGCCAATATAAGTAGAAGATAGTCCTCAGATGTGTTAAACTTTGTCCAGCAAGACCATATGGTAGCGTGAAGGGTAGAAGAGTTACACAGGTTGTGGAAAAGTTCTTCCAAGAGTGTGGTCTACATAGTTACATCAGATTCTAATGGAAGCAGCTTTATTATTTATTACTTATATAACGCTGTCAATTTATGCAGCACCTTACATATATATTGTACATTCACATCAGTCCCTGACCCTCAAGGGGCGTACAATCTAAGGTCCCTAACTTACATTCATATACTAGGGCCAATTTAGACAGGAACCAATTCACCTACCAGCATGTCTTTGGAGGTGAGAGGAAACCGGAGTACCCTGGAGGAAACCCATGCAGGGACAGGCAGAAACTCCAGGCACGTGGTGCCGTGGCTGGGATTCAAACCAACGACCCTAGTACTGCCAGGCAGAAGTGCTAACCATTTATCTACTGTGCTGCCCAATAGTTTTATTAGTTTCCAATGCTGTGCTGTGTTGGTTTTAACGGCATTCAAAAATTGAGGGAGAATACTTTCCCTGTAAGGCTGATACGGGACAGCAGAGCAATAAAACAGATATGACCAAGGATCAAGGGTCAAGTGCCCAGCTCAAATTAAAATCATACATATTGAGACTCAAAATCCTAGCGTCTCCTGGGAAAACTAACATGTTTGTTTCACTTGGCTTCATCAGGGGCTCCCATAGCATGAACTTCCAATAACCAATTTGCAATATCAGCTCCCTTACTCCAACTCTGTCAAGTTCCCTATACTCAAAATGAAAACAAAAAAATTGCTGACATTTATGAATTTCAGGCACCCTGGGGTACACATACCAGCAGCAGCTTTCAGAACTCCCTTGCTGAAATCTTGAGCTATTCAAATATACAACACTTTCGCACTTCCTGATTGTGCTGAAGTTTTTGCACCCCTACCTGCGTCCCAGACATTCCTATAGGCTAGTATGGCAGCTGATCATAGTGATGAGTTAATAGGAAAATGTGTGTTGGAGAAGGGCAGGGAATCTCTGACATTACACGTGTAGTGTAAGGGTTATATCTCTCAGAATGGCCTAACATCTGGGCTAGGCAATGAGGATTGAAAGCTGCTGTAGGGTATGTGCATCCCTTTTAACCGAGATCACACAACCACATGCTTAGGCTTTTAATTATGTTAGCAGTTAGCAGAAGCCAAGAACACCATTTTCTCCAGGAAATGTGAATTTGTCCATTCTCTTTTTTCATATTTATTCTATAAAGACTATTAATGTAGAAGTTAAAGTCTACAAAAAGACTACTATACACCTCCACTCAAACATAAATTCATAACATGTACCATATGAAAGAGTTACCAACGTTTGCAAACCTGTATGTGAAGTACTAGCAGCAGTGAAAAAGAAACAAGGGCACCTGATTGGAGGTTTAATTTCCACCTGCATAAACGGTTTGCAAGAATATTGTGCCTGCCTTCATAGTCGGATTTCATCATGAGCACCTGTGTATGTTATTGTGCATAGGATCAGGCATGGGCATACACCTGTTTGCTCATCTGTTTCTGTATTGACTCCAGTTTGTTTCACCAACTACACTGTCTGCTTTATGCTCTGATACCTTGCTGTCCACAAGGTACTGATTGACATTTCCCCATCACTCCGATTCACTTGATGACAGCAACCTCAAATTCCAGTGATGCCAACATCACACAACCACTCATGCCATTCCTTCTTCCTTACATTCCCTGTCCTCCTACCCAGAGGTGTTTGGACTTGACCACTATTGGAGGCTACACTCAGGCATGTACTTGACAGGGCCATTTACTGTAATCTCTGTGAAAATCTAGAATTGGTTCTAGATGACTTGCTGTATGGCTTGTATTAAAGAGCCTTTGTTTGTGTTTGATGGGTTTTGCATTGCTATACAAAATTATGGGAATTAGAGATGTGCACGAAGGGAAAATTTGTTTTCTTTCAGTTTCATTAGTTAAGTAAATAATTTTTTATGTTAGAATGATTCGTTTCGTAATGATTCGTTATTTTGGGACAGTGTATATTCATTGTTCTGAATCGAATCATATTTTCAGAAGTTCTGTTCTACTTTTGTAATTTCGGAAGATTGGCTATGCTGATCTCATCTGAATAAAAATGAATTAATCCGAATCCGACACTGGTGCTCAGAATAGAACACCTAGCTACTGAATGCACGTTGATCCGCCATGATCTTGACAAAATTAGGGGGAGGCTCACTGAGGCAGAGGATAGACTTGGCTCGGTGAAGGACACACAGCATGCACACGCTGCACAGATTATTTCTCTGCAAGCTCAGGTTACTACCCTGACTAACAAGGTAGAAGATGCTGAAAACAGGCAGAGGCGCAACAATGTCAGGGTGGTGGGCCTACCTGAAGGAGTGGAGGGTTCTAATTCAGCTACCTTTGCAGAATCATTCTTCAAACAGCTATTCAATATCCCTGATATGCCTCCTACATATGTGGTCAAGCAAGCTCACAGGGTACCTACGGGTAACCGGCCAGCTGGAACACCTCTTCGACCATTTTTGGTAAGATTTCTAAACTTCAGGGATTGGGATATGACTTTTGCAGAAGCCAGGAAGAGACCAGAACTGCCCTTTGAGAATACCAGAGTGATGCTGTTTCCAGATTTCTCCGTTGAAACTCAAAAGAGGCGCAGATCCTTTATTGATGTCTGTAGACGCTTAAGAGAAAAAAGGATTTACTACAGTATGTTCTATCCCAGCAGGCTCCAAGTCTCACACTGTGGAGGAGGGAAATTCTTTGATACTGTCCTGGAGGCCAGCGAGTGACTGGATACCATCTGATACCATCTGAGTGGGAACTGGCCTTTTGTTCCTGACATGGGCAACTGGTTTTTGCTGCGGTATGGCCCTCACCTGTTCTGTTCCATGCCCTTGGAGTGTACCTGTGTTGCTTATACTTTGTCAGATTTTGCTCCTGCTCTGGGGGACAAATGCTGGCAGCGTCGGGGGATGTTACGTTCTTTTAGCCGCCCCTGGTTACCAGTTCATGCACTATATCCTGACGCCGGAGCTCAGGTTGACTGTCACATGAAGTGAAACTACATTAACTTAATTGGGTGGAGCCACACCTCTAATTATTTTTCAGGTTTTTGGGTATAAGCTGCGTGGACTCATTGTCTATGGGCCAGTTGTTTGTTCCACAGGGGCAGGGAGTTGTACCTTTTTTCCTCTTTTTTGGTACAGGGACTGGTTTTGTTGTTTTATTTTCTTTGTGCACTGCCATCTGTATATTTTTTCCATATATGGTTCTGCTCTTCTTTGTTTGTTATATGTTGCCTCACACATCTACCTTATCCGTAATGTATGTTTCATTATATTTAATACATGTCGATAACATCTCTGAAATTTAGTCTCTTAGAATGTCCGAGGCCTGAACGATAAGTTCCGGAGAGCCATGGTGTTCCCATATTGGAAACCTCATAGACCACATGTAGTGTTTTTTCAGGAAACACACTTAGATGGTAGCAGGATACTCGCCTTGCAACGTCCATGGGTGCAGAGGACGTTCCATGCCACTTACTCTACTTACTTCAGAGGGCTGTCCATTCTGATTAGCAAATCTGTGCCCTGCACCATCCATCAAGTGATTTCTGATCTGGGAGGTAGATATTTAGTGGTAGTTGCTGACCTTTTCACCTTTAAAATTGTTTTGGTAAATGTATACAGTATGTACCTCCTCCGTTCAATGTCCAGATCCTATACGACCTCATGGGTAGATTGACTCCGTTCAAGCACCTGCCATTGCTCCTAGCTGGTGATTTTAATGGTATTTTGGATGCCCTGCAGGACACGTCCAACCCCCTGTGAACACCCTCACAGGACCTGTCAGCATGGCCTGCCACTTTATTCCTTATGGAACTGTGGCGATGGAAACACCCTGACTTGATTAGTTTTTCATATCTTTCTAAAACACATAAGTTCTCTTCCAGAATTGACCTGGCTTTTGCAAATGCATTTTTACTTCAGATGGTAAGATCCACTGATTATCTTTCTTGGGGCTTGTCTGACCATACTCCATTTTTGGTAGTCGTGGGCTTTCCCTCGTGGACACCGGGAGATGCATGGAGGTTGAGTCCATGGTGGTTGGATGTGTAGGCGGTGTTGGATGTGTTGGAGGCTGCTACAGCCAAACTCCTGGATGGGGACATTACATTGGAGGAGATTGAAATGGCTATCCACTCCTTCCCAACTATGAATGGTAAAGACATCATATTGAGCGGATGGGACCTCGGCTGCACTCTTTGTATGTTTATTGTCTGGATCACTCTGTTTTGCCTGCCTCCATGTCTGAGGCTCATGTGGTTCTCTTGCCTAAGCCGGGTAAAGGTCCTATGGAATGCTCCTCTTACAGACTGATTGCTGTACTTAATATGGATCTTAAAATATTGACCAAAATATTAGCCACGAGGCTTTCTCGGGTCATAATTGATTTGGTGGATATAGATCAAACTGGATTTATTCCTATTAAATCCACGGATACCAATCTGAGATGGTTGTTTACACATTTGCAGATTGACCATGCTAATCGGGGTGCCAGGGTGGTGGTGTCATTGGATATGGAGAAGGCCTTTAATTCTGTTGATTGGAATGACATGCTTTCTGTCCTACGCCATATGGGTTTTGGGCCTAAATTCCTAAAAACGTGGATTTCACCGTTATATAGGAGTCCCATGGCTGCGTGTAAGATTGGTAATGGGATTTCCCCTTTTTTCCCGGTGAATGGGGCACTAGGCAGCGATGTCCGCTGTCCCCATCCCTTTTTGCACTGATGATGGAACCAATAGTTATTGCCTTGCGAACATCAGCGGAAGTGAATGCACTGGAAGTGGGGGGGTATTCAGGATTTTACGGCAGATGTGTGTATGCAGATGATCTCTTACTCTTTTTAAATGACACTGGGCCCTCCTTGCAAGCTGTCTTCAGAATTCTGAATACCTTTAGCATGTATTCCGGTCTTAAATTTAATTGGGTAAAGTCTAGTGTGCTGCCCTTAGACGATGCTGCCCATGCTGGGATGGACCCCCGGATTCCTATTCCCTAGGTGTCTAAGATAACTTATCTTGGAATACTTATCTTGGAATACTTATTTCCCCAAAGGTGAGTGATTTTTTTTTAACTTAATCTGCTGCCCTTACTTGCAACAGTGAGGAGGAGGCTAGAGGCTTGGAAACATCTGCCCCTGTCGTTGATTGGCAGGATCGATCTGCTTAAAATTAACATTTTGCCGGTTTTCCTTTATCTTTTACGTAATGCTCCAGTATGGGTCCCTCGCTCCTACTTTAGGAAGATTGAGGGTATTTTCAGTACATTTATACGGTGTCTCTGGGACAGGGTGGCCTTGCATTACCTGACTTATATAAATATTTTCTGGCTGGTGAGATAGTGTTTGCCCGTCGTTGGCTTTTGAGGGATAAGGAGGATGCAGCTACTGTCCTGGAGGCAGCATTAATGGGTTCATACGAGAGGCTATATAATCTGCTCTTGAGGGGTTCCCAGGTTTCGGCCCCCATAACAGGCACTATGAAAGTTACCTTACGTGAGTGGGATAAGGTTAATCATATTGTTCAACCAGAGGGGACAGGATGCTCCCCTGCCTCCCCGCTCTGGTTTAATCTCTGCCTGCTTCACTTCAATACTATTCCTGATCCTGCAGTTTGGGCTACTAGGGGGATTAGGCGGCTGGGAGATATACTGGAGACAGATAGGCTTCTTCCCTTTGATGGACTTAAACTCAGGTTTCAACTCTCCAATTGGTATTTTTTTTAGATATCTTCAACTCCATCATGCTTTTGCATCAGCCAGGGATCGTCTCATACAATTTAAATTGGTGCATAGATTATATTACATGCCTGCTAGGCTGGCACGTATGTATGCTCCAGCTTCGGCCGAATGCTGGCGCTGCACATCTTTCTTGGCGGACTTTGATCATATTTTTTGGTCCAGTCTGCAGATTCAAGATTTTTGGAGTGGGGTGGTTCCGTCTCTGGTCGTTATTACAACATTGCAAATTCCATAGACTGGATTGGTGTGTCTTCTTGGTCTGGTGGAGGGGTTGGTGCCTTTACTTGCACAGCAAGCCCTCCTCTCTGTGACCCTGTTCTATGCTCGTAAGGCTATTGTGCTCCATTGGAAGAAGCCTGTAGCTCCCACTACCTTATTTTTGGAAATCCTTGATTAATAAGATGCTACCATTATAGAAGGTGACCTACTTGAACAGAGGTTCACACAGAAAGTTTGATAAGGTCTGGCATAGTTCTGGTATCTACATTAGCCTGATTTTTGCGAGGGTTTACAGATGCACCTGCTATTATATAGGTTCTTTAATTTGGTTGGAAATTAGCTCATATACATGTATACTATTACCCTGTTTGTGGTCTGGTGGGTACATCATATGTACAGTTTACATTGTGTATGATTGTGGCACTTGCACTTTGTCTCTTTTTATATTAAGGCATTGTACTATTGTTGGGAAGGGGAGTGGGAGGGGGATGGGTTATTTTTGTATTGTGTTTTTGCTGGCTGAGCCAGTTGTATTTTTACATGTTGAAATTAATAAAAAGTCCTCATTTAAAATAGCAAGTGCAGAGTTTACTTATGTAACTTCCAACTTCACTGCATTATGTTTACTACTGAATTTCATATATGCCTAAAACATAAGATAAATTAGCTTTACAAATGTGTACAAATGTTTGTTAATATTTTTAATATCTCAATAAAATTAAGCCCCTCCTTTGTAATTAAAACCCAGCAATATTATTCAGAAGAATGCCATTTAGGTTGGCAAACCAGCTCCCGGCTCCTGACAGTGAAATCATAATGCCATGAAGGCAGCATTGGCTAGTCGTGATCTAATTAGTTCCCTGCAGGGTTTTTTTGCCAGTTTTTTTGCAAGTAAATGAAAATCTGGGCTTGGTGATCCTAATTATCGTGTGACCCAGCCATAATCAGAACACATTTTACATGAAGGAGCAGATGGAATGGCAAGTCTCTATTAGATTAAATCCAATTATTTTTTATTTTCTTTCTATAGACAGTTATGAAATAGGTGAGCCAAAAAATTGCAATACATGTTGACATTTTTGTAAAATTTCACGTTTTTTTTTTTATACAACATGACTACTATGACTTGTGCTACTAAAAAGATTAATTTACACTTAAAATAAAAATACCTGCTGAGTGCAGATCTTCAATATGGTATTTATGGTCATTAGAGATGAGCGAATCGAAGTATCCGAAGTGGAATTCGAGTCGAATATCGGAAAAATTTCGATTCGTGCCGAATCCGAAAAACAGCCTAATTCGGACGCGCGAATCAAAATTTTTCCGAAAATGGCGGCTGACATGTGCGGCGACGGAGCGGGGATGTCGGGGAAGGCGCGCAGACAAGGCGCGCTGCCCCATAATGCATTCCTCAACGACATGTGATCGCATCAGCCAATCAGCAGCCAGCCAGCCAGCACTGTGTAATGGTCGAGGTATATATAGCGGCCATTTTGGAAATCTTCATTTGCCTGCAGTCATTGAACAGAGGCAGACCGCTCTGTACTAGGGACAGGGACAGAGTTAGGGCCACAGAAACGAGAATTGGGGACAGAGAGAAGTTACTTAGGGACAGAGAACCATTACTCAGGGACACAGACTTGTTAATGAGGGCCACAGAATCGTTATTTAGGGACAAAGAAACGCTAGTTAGGGCCACAGAATTCATACTCAGGGACAGACAGAATTTTCACTCAGTGCCAGAGAATTGTTACTTAGGGCCACAGAAACGTTATTAGGGCCACAGAATTTTTACTCAGGGACAGACAGAATTGTTACTGAGTGCCAGAGAATTGTTACTCAGGGACAGACAGAATTGTTACTGAGTGCCAGAGAATTCTTACTCAGGGCCACAGAATTCATACTCAGGGACAGACAGAATTGTTACTCAGGGACAGACAGAATTGTTACTGAGTGCCAGAGAATTGTTACTCAGGGACAGACAGAATTGTTACTGAGTGCCAGAGAATTGTTACTCAGGGACAGACAGAATTGTTACTGAGTGCCAGAGAATTGTTACTCAGGGACAGACAGAATTGTTACTGAGTGCCAGAGAATTGTTACTCGCACAGACACAAAATTGTTACTTGCACAGACACAGAATTGTTACTCGCACAGACAGAATTGTTACTCAGGGCCACAGAATTCATACTCAGGGACAGACAGAATTGTTACTGAGTGCCAGAGAATTGTTACTCAGGGACAGACAGAATTGTTACTGAGTGCCAGAGAATTGTTACTCAGGGACAGACAGAATTGTTACTGAGTGCCAGAGAATTGTTACTCAGGGACAGACAGAATTGTTACTGAGTGCCAGAGAATTGTTACTCGCACAGACACAAAATTGTTACTTGCACAGACACAGAATTGTTACTCGCACAGACACAGAATTGTTACTCAGGGCCACAGAATTCATACTCAGGGACAGACAGAATTGTTACTGAGTGCCAGAGAATTGTTACTCAGGGACAGACAGAATTGTTACTGAGTGCCAGAGAATTGTTACTCAGGGACAGACAGAATTGTTACTGAGTGCCAGAGAATTGTTACTCGCACAGACACAAAATTGTTACTTGCACAGACACAGAATTGTTACTCGCACAGACACAGAATTGTTACTCAGGGCCACAGAATTCATACTCAGGGACAGACAGAATTGTTACTGAGTGCCAGAGAATTGTTACTCAGGGACAGACAGAATTGTTACTGAGTGCCAGAGAATTGTTACTCAGGGACAGACAGAATTGTTACTGAGTGCCAGAGAATTGTTACTCAGGGACAGACAGAATTGTTACTGAGTGCCAGAGAATTGTTACTCGCACAGACACAAAATTGTTACTTGCACAGACACAGAATTGTTACTCGCACAGACAGAATTGTTACTCAGGGCCACAGAATTCATACTCAGGGACAGACAGAATTGTTACTGAGTGCCAGAGAATTGTTACTCAGGGACAGACAGAATTGTTACTGAGTGCCAGAGAATTGTTACTCAGGGACAGACAGAATTGTTACTGAGTGCCAGAGAATTGTTACTCAGGGACAGACAGAATTGTTACTGAGTGCCAGAGAATTGTTACTCGCACAGACACAAAATTGTTACTTGCACAGACACAGAATTGTTACTCGCACAGACACAGAATTGTTACTCAGGGCCACAGAATTCATACTCAGGGACAGACAGAATTGTTACTGAGTGCCAGAGAATTGTTACTCAGGGACAGACAGAATTGTTACTGAGTGCCAGAGAATTGTTACTCAGGGACAGACAGAATTGTTACTGAGTGCCAGAGAATTGTTACTCGCACAGACACAAAATTGTTACTTGCACAGACACAGAATTGTTACTCGCACAGACACAGAATTGTTACTCAGGGCCACAGAATTCATACTCAGGGACAGACAGAATTGTTACTGAGTGCCAGAGAATTGTTACTCAGGGACAGACAGAATTGTTACTGAGTGCCAGAGAATTGTTACTCAGGGACAGACAGAATTGTTACTGAGTGCCAGAGAATTGTTACTCGCACAGACACAAAATTGTTACTTGCACAGACACAGAATTGTTACTCGCACAGACACAGAATTGTTACTCAGGGCCACAGAATTCATACTCAGGGACAGACAGAATTGTTACTGAGTGCCAGAGAATTGTTACTCAGGGACAGACAGAATTGTTACTGAGTGCCAGAGAATTGTTACTCAGGGACAGACAGAATTGTTACTGAGTGCCAGAGAATTGTTACTTGCACAGACACAAAATTGTTACTTGCACAGACACAGAATTGTTACTCGCACAGACACAGAATTGTTACTCAGGGCCACAGAATTCATACTCAGGGACAGACAGAATTGTTACTGAGTGCCAGAGAATTGTTACTTAGGGACAGACAGAATTGTTACTGAGTGCCAGAGAATTGTTACTCAGGGACAGACAGAATTGTTACTGAGTGCCAGAGAATTGTTACTCGCACAGACACAAAATTGTTACTTGCACAGACACAGAATTGTTACTCGCACAGACACAGAATTGTTACTCAGGGCCACAGAATTCATACTCAGGGACAGACAGAATTGTTACTGAGTGCCAGAGAATTGTTACTTAGGGACAGACAGAATTGTTACTGAGTGCCAGAGAATTGTTACTCAGGGACAGACAGAATTGTTACTGAGTGCCAGAGAATTGTTACTCAGGGACAGACAGAATTGTTACTGAGTGCCAGAGAATTGTTACTCAGGGACAGACAGAATTGTTACTGAGTGCCAGAGAATTGTTACTCAGGGACAGACAGAATTGTTACTGAGTGCCAGAGAATTGTTACTCGCACAGACACAAAATTGTTACTTGCACAGACACAGAATTGTTACTCGCACAGACACAGAATTGTTACTGAGTGCCAGAGAATTGTTACTCAGGGACAGACAGAATTGTTACTGAGTGCCAGAGAATTGTTACTCAGGGACAGACAGAATTGTTACTGAGTGCCAGAGAATTGTTACTCAGGGACAGACAGAATTGTTACTGAGTGCCAGAGAATTGTTACTCGCACAGACACAAAATTGTTACTTGCACAGACACAGAATTGTTACTCGCACAGACACAGAATTGTTACTCAGGGCCACAGAATTCATACTCAGGGACAGACAGAATTGTTACTGAGTGCCAGAGAATTGTTACTCAGGGACAGACAGAATTGTTACTGAGTGCCAGAGAATTGTTACTCGCACAGACACAAAATTGTTACTTGCACAGACACAGAATTGTTACTCGCACAGACACAGAATTGTTACTCAGGGCCACAGAATTCATACTCAGGGACAGACAGAATTGTTACTGAGTGCCAGAGAATTGTTACTCAGGGACAGACAGAATTGTTACTGAGTGCCAGAGAATTGTTACTCAGGGACAGACAGAATTGTTACTGAGTGCCAGAGAATTGTTACTCGCACAGACACAAAATTGTTACTTGCACAGACACAGAATTGTTACTCGCACAGACACAGAATTGTTACTCGCACAGACACAGAATTGTTACTCAGGGCCACAGAATTCATACTCAGGGACAGACAGAATTGTTACTGAGTGCCAGAGAATTGTTACTCAGGGATACCTAATCGTTGAATTAAATAGTATGTCAGACAACATGCAGAGGAGTGGCAGAGGAGGCAATGTTTTAGGAGCGAGCAGACGTGGCAGCAGAGGAAGGGGTCGAGGCAGCAGTATTCGCAGCCAGAGGCCAGTGCTCCCGGTGTCATCCAGCGGTCGTGTCTCCACCGACAACCCTGCCGTCATTGATTGGTTGGCTCGGTCGTCTTCCTCTTCCCAGGTCACCTCTGACACCTACAGCCAACGGTCGGTGGGTACGTCAGACACAACCGTTAGTTGGCATGGCCCGGGACCAAGCCCACTGAAATCACGTGTCCTCTACCTGCCCCTGTCCTTTGCTGTTCCCTCACCAAGCGAAGTATCGCATGCTGTGGGCTCAGCCCCACTGTACAGTGAGGAAGAGCTAACAGAGGGCGGTCAGGAACGGGGGGAGACATCGGCCTTTTCAGCAGCCAAGCGAACAAGTACTGGCGAGGAGAGTGGCTCGGTAGCCGGTCTAGAGACAGGTCTGTCTCCTGACCCAGACGCAGCCGAGGGGGCTAGTAGTGAGGCGGAGACCCTACTTGATGATGAGGAGGTTGATCGCACTTGGCAGCCTCGTCGTCATCAGGCAATTTCTTCCGCATCATCAGGAGAAGAGGGTGGCAGCTTGGCAGCGAGCAAAACAGTCGGTGGGTTGCCCAGGAGACAGCAGCAGGGTCGCATCAGTGTCAGTGGAGCCAAACGTCCACGGAGTAGAGCACCAGCTCCACTGCAGCCTACCACCACGGCCAGTAGTGGTGCCGGTGCGCACGGAGGAAGTAGCAGTCAGCCAGTGAAGAGTAGCGGGGGCAAAGTTTCCTACTCGGTGGTGTGGCAATTTTTCCTCAAGCCGCCCGAGGAAGTAAACGTAGCCGTATGTCGACTATGTGGCCAGAAATGCAAGCGTGGCCAGGGGGCCCATGTTGGGACTACAGCGTTGCGTCAGCATATGCAGCGTCACCATTCGGTGGCCTGGGAAAACCGTGATAAACATACGGCGGTTCTGCCTGCCCCAGCCCCCGCTCCATCACCCGCTCCGTTACTTGCTCCGTCACCCGACGTCGTCAATCGCCCTCTATCAGCCAGTCAAGGCTCCAACACCTCTGCTGAGGGGAGTTGTCGCTCATTGGCATCTTCCGCTCGTTCAGATGCTCCTTCTCCTGCTACTCCTCTTCTCGGATTCCGTCAACAGTCTTTCTTGGAATCCGTATCCAAGAGACAACAGTTTGCGAGCACGCACCCGACGGTGCAAAAGCTGAACGTCCTCCTGTCCAAGTTGCTGGTGCTGCAGTCCCTCCCTTTCCAACTGGTGGACTCAGCACCTTTCCGAGAAATGATGGCTTGTGCCGCGCCGCGGTGGAGAGTGCCAAGCCGTCATTTCTTTGCCCAAAAGGCAGTGCCAGCCCTGCATTCACATGTAGAAGAGATGGTGGGCCAGTCTTTGAGCATGTCGGTCTCTGCCAAAGTGCACGGCAGCGCCGACGTGTGGAGCTGTAACTACGGTCAGGGACAGTACATGTCATTTACGGCCCACTGGGTGAACGTGGTGCCGGCACAGCCGCACCAGCAACTTGGACAGGTCACGACGCTTTTGCCTCCACGTTTGCACGTCCTTGGTCCAGCAAGCATGTCCGCCTCTACCACCTCTTTTTCCGCCGTGTCCTCAGCCGCCACCCCCGTGCCAAGTCCCATTACCCGACCGGCATATCACATGTGCAGGGCGCAACGGTGTCACGCTGTGCTGCACCTGGTATGCCTTGGCGAACGTAGTCACACAGGGGAGGAACTGCTGAGTGTAATGAACAGAGAAATCGACAGATGGCTGTCTCCGCGCAAACTAAAAATCGGAACCATGTTGACTGACAACGGAAAGAACATGGTGTCTGCTCTGCGTCAAGGAAGGTTGTGCCATGCGCCATGCATGGCTCACGTGTTCAATCTGGTTGTCAAGCGGTTCCTAAAATCCACCATCCCACTGCAAGACATCCTTAAAATGTCACGTAAACTGTGCATGCATTTCAGCCATTCCTACACCGCAAAGAACACCCTCATTGAGCTGCAGCGGCAGAACGGAATTCCACAGCATCGCCTGATCTGCGACGTTGCAACAAGGTGGAATTCAACCCTACACATGTTAGACCGCCTTTACGAGCAGCGAAAGGCCATCACCGATTTCCTGATGTTACAAGCGGATAAAGGTACTCCCCTGTGTAACTTAGATGTCAGCCATTGGCAGCTCATGCGTGACACCTGCCGCTTGCTCAGGCCCTTTGAGGAGGCCACGCTATTCGTGAGTCGGCAGGACTATGGGATGAACGACGTCATTCCTCTGTTGCACGTCCTGGAACAAATGCTGTTAACAATGGCTGGTCAGGGTGCGGTAGACGTGGCGCACAGATCTCAACGCCACATGACCCCTGTGGGGGCAGGACAGGAAGAAGAGGAGGAGGTAGAGGAGGACATTTGTGCTCAGGAATTATTGAGTGAAATGGGTGGTTTTTCCACTCAGCGGACAGGAGTGGAGGAGCAGGAGCATCTGGTAGAGGAGGAGGAGACAGAGGACCCAGACGCACCGTGGCAGTATGCTGTGGAGATGGAGGCAGGGAGTCCCTCGCATTCCTTGGCACAAATGGCCCATAGCATGCTCGGTTGCTTGCGTAGCGACAGCCGAATAATAACCATCAGACAGAGGGATGACTTTTGGCTGTCCACCTTGTTGGACCCTCGCTACCGGTCCAAAATGGTGGCCTTTTTCACACCTGCTGAGAGGGAGGCCAAAATTACGTACTATAAAAACCACCTATGTAGTCAGTTGGTCTCTGCCTTTGTGCGCCAACGTCCATCCTCAGACACTGTGGGCCCTGTGCGCTCGCGTTCCGCTGGCATGGCAGCAGGGGAGGGGTGGGGTGGTAGGAGCAGTGGCAGCTCCACCAGCAGTGGCTGCCTCAGTCTGCAGTCGATGATGAGTAGCTTTCTTCACCAGCGCAGTGAGGAAACTACTAACCAGCCGCAGCAGCAGCAGCAGCATCAGGTGGACCTGGAGCAGGAGCTCAAACAACAGGCTTGGGCCTACTTGGACAGCACCCTGCCAACCGAGGTAGACAATCCCCTTGACTACTGGGCAACGAAACTTGACCTTTGGCCCCAACTAGCTGAATTTGCCCTTGAAAGGCTGTCATGCCCGGCCAGTAGCGTGGCATCGGAGCGCGTGTTTAGTGCGGCAGGAGGTATTGTAACTCCGCGGAGGACACGACTGTTCACCCAAAGTGTGGAGAGACTCACGTTTGTGAAAATGAATCAGGCGTGGATTAGTCTGGATTTCAAACCACCAGTTCCTGACACAACTGACTAAATCCGCCATGAATCATGCCTCAAACATGTGCCACTTTCAGGTCTCCTCACACTGCTGGTGTGTTAAATTTTTTGACATAGGGTGCAGGCAGATTACGGGCCTCACATAGCTGCTGCCAGGCCCCTAATCTGCCATAGGCCCCTATATACCGCCTCCTCATGCTGCTGCCAAGTCCAGAGTCTCTCATGGGTCCCTGTACGGCCTCCCATTGCTGCTGTCTCCATCGCCACACTCTGCTGCCATGTGCCACTTTCAGGTCTCTTCACACTGCTGGTGTGTTAAATTTTTTGACATAGGGTGCAGGCAGATTACGGGCCTCACATAGCTGCTGCCAGGCCCCTAATCTGCCATGGGCCCCTATATACCGCCTCCTCATGCTGCTGCCAAGTCCAGAGTCTCTCATGGGTCCCTGTACGGCCTCCCATTGCTGCTGTCTCCATCGCCACACTCTGCTGCCATGTGCCACTTTCAGGTCTCTTCACACTGCTGGTGTGTTTAATTTTTTGACATAGGGTGCAGGCAGATTACGGGCCTCACATAGCTGCTGCCAGGCCCCTAATCTGCCATGGGCCCCTATATACCGCCTCCTCATGCTGCTGCCAAGTCCAGAGTCTCTCATGGGTCCCTGTACGGCCTCCCATTGCTGCTGTCTCCATCGCCACACTCTGCTGCCATGTGCCACTTTCAGGTCTCTTCACACTGCTGGTGTGTTAAATTTTTTGACATAGGGTGCAGGCAGATTACGGGCCTCACATAGCTGCTGCCAGGCCCCTAATCTGCCATGGGGCCCCTATATACCGCCTCCTCATGCTGCTGCCAAGTCTAGAGTCTGTCATGGGTCCCTGTACGGCCTCCCATTGCTGCTGTCTCCATCGCCACACTCTGCTGCCATGTGCCACTTTCAGGTCTCTTCACACTGCTGGTGTGTTAAATTTTTTGACATAGGGTGCAGGCAGATTACGGGCCTCACATAGCTGCTGCCAGGCCCCTAATCTGCCATGGGCCCCTATATACCGCCTCCTCATGCTGCTGCCAAGTCTAGAGTCTGTCATGGGTCCCTGTACGGCCTCCCATTGCTGCTGTCTCCATCGCCACACTCTGCCATGTGCCACTTTCAGGTCTCTTCACACTGCTGGTGTGTTAAATTTTTTGACATAGGGTGCAGGCAGATTACGGGCCTCACATAGCTGCTGCCAGGCCCCTAATCTGCCATAGGCCCCTATATACCGCCTCCTCATGCTGCTGCCAAGTCCAGAGTCTCTCATGGGTCCCTGTACGGCCTCCCATTGCTGCTGTCTCCATCGCCACACTCTGCTGCCATGTGCCACTTTCAGGTCTCTTCACACTGCTGGTGTGTTAAATTTTTTGACATAGGGTGCAGGCAGATTACGGGCCTCACATAGCTGCTGCCAGGCCCCTAATCTGCCATGGGCCCCTATATACCGCCTCCTCATGCTGCTGCCAAGTCTAGAGTCTCTCATGGGTCCCTGTACGGCCTCCCATTGCTGCTGTCTCCATCGCCACACTCTGCTGCCATGTGCCACTTTCAGGTCTCTTCACACTGCTGGTGTGTTTAATTTTTTGACATAGGGTGCAGGCAGATTACGGGCCTCACATAGCTGCTGCCAGGCCCCTAATCTGCCATGGGCCCCTATATACCGCCTCCTCATGCTGCTGCCAAGTCTAGAGTCTGTCATGGGTCCCTGTACGGCCTCCCATTGCTGCTGTCTCCATCGCCACACTCTGCTGCCATGTGCCACTTTCAGGTCTCTTCACACTGCTGGTGTGTTAAATTTTTTGACATAGGGTGCAGGCAGATTACGGGCCTCACATAGCTGCTGCCAGGCCCCTAATCTGCCATGGGCCCCTATATACCGCCTCCTCATGCTGCTGCCAAGTCTAGAGTCTGTCATGGGTCCCTGTACGGCCTCCCATTGCTGCTGTCTCCATCGCCACACTCTGCTGCCATGTGCCACTTTCAGGTCTCTTCACACTGCTGGTGTGTTAAATTTTTTGACATAGGGTGCAGGCAGATTACGGGCCTCACATAGCTGCTGCCAGGCCCCTAATCTGCCATGGGCCCCTATATACCGCCTCCTCATGCTGCTGCCAAGTCTAGAGTCTCTCATGGGTCCCTGTACGGCCTCCCATTGCTGCTGTCTCCATCGCCACACTCTGCTGCCATGTGCCACTTTCAGGTCTCTTCACACTGCTGGTGTGTTAAATTTTTTGACATAGGGTGCAGGCAGATTACGGGCCTCACATAGCTGCTGCCAGGCCCCTAATCTGCCATGGGCCCCTATATACCGCCTCCTCATGCTGCTGCCAAGTCTAGAGTCTGTCATGGGTCCCTGTACGGCCTCCCATTGCTGCTGTCTCCATCGCCACACTCTGCTGCCATGTGCCACTTTCAGGTCTCTTCACACTGCTGGTGTGTTAAATTTTTTGACATAGGGTGCAGGCAGATTACGGGCCTCACATAGCTGCTGCCAGGCCCCTAATCTGCCATGGGCCCCTATATACCGCCTCCTCATGCTGCTGCCAAGTCCAGAGTCTCTCATGGGTCCCTGTACGGCCTCCCATTGCTGCTGTCTCCATCGCCACACTCTGCTGCCATGTGCCACTTTCAGGTCTCTTCACACTGCTGGTGTGTTAAATTTTTTGACATAGGGTGCAGGCAGATTACGGGCCTCACATAGCTGCTGCCAGGCCCCTAATCTGCCATGGGCCCCTATATACCGCCTCCTCATGCTGCTGCCAAGTCTAGAGTCTGTCATGGGTCCCTGTACGGCCTCCCATTGCTGCTGTCTCCATCGCCACACTCTGCCATGTGCCACTTTCAGGTCTCTTCACACTGCTGGTGTGTTAAATTTTTTGACATAGGGTGCAGGCAGATTACGGGCCTCACATAGCTGCTGCCAGGCCCCTAATCTGCCATAGGCCCCTATATACCGCCTCCTCATGCTGCTGCCAAGTCCAGAGTCTCTCATGGGTCCCTGTACGGCCTCCCATTGCTGCTGTCTCCATCGCCACACTCTGCTGCCATGTGCCACTTTCAGGTCTCTTCACACTGCTGGTGTGTTAAATTTTTTGACATAGGGTGCAGGCAGATTACGGGCCTCACATAGCTGCTGCCAGGCCCCTAATCTGCCATGGGCCCCTATATACCGCCTCCTCATGCTGCTGCCAAGTCTAGAGTCTGTCATGGGTCCCTGTACGGCCTCCCATTGCTGCTGTCTCCATCGCCACACTCTGCTGCCATGTGCCACTTTCAGGTCTCTTCACACTGCTGGTGTGTTAAATTTTTTGACATAGGGTGCAGGCAGATTACGGGCCTCACATAGCTGCTGCCAGGCCCCTAATCTGCCATGGGCCCCTATATACCGCCTCCTCATGCTGCTGCCAAGTCTAGAGTCTCTCATGGGTCCCTGTACGGCCTCCCATTGCTGCTGTCTCCATCGCCACACTCTGCTGCCATGTGCCACTTTCAGGTCTCTTCACACTGCTGGTGTGTTTAATTTTTTGACATAGGGTGCAGGCAGATTACGGGCCTCACATAGCTGCTGCCAGGCCCCTAATCTGCCATGGGCCCCTATATACCGCCTCCTCATGCTGCTGCCAAGTCTAGAGTCTGTCATGGGTCCCTGTACGGCCTCCCATTGCTGCTGTCTCCATCGCCACACTCTGCTGCCATGTGCCACTTTCAGGTCTCTTCACACTGCTGGTGTGTTAAATTTTTTGACATAGGGTGCAGGCAGATTACGGGCCTCACATAGCTGCTGCCAGGCCCCTAATCTGCCATGGGCCCCTATATACCGCCTCCTCATGCTGCTGCCAAGTCTAGAGTCTGTCATGGGTCCCTGTACGGCCTCCCATTGCTGCTGTCTCCATCGCCACACTCTGCCATGTGCCACTTTCAGGTCTCTTCACACTGCTGGTGTGTTAAATTTTTTGACATAGGGTGCAGGCAGATTACGGGCCTCACATAGCTGCTGCCAGGCCCCTAATCTGCCATAGGCCCCTATATACCGCCTCCTCATGCTGCTGCCAAGTCCAGAGTCTCTCATGGGTCCCTGTACGGCCTCCCATTGCTGCTGTCTCCATCGCCACACTCTGCTGCCATGTGCCACTTTCAGGTCTCTTCACACTGCTGGTGTGTTAAATTTTTTGACATAGGGTGCAGGCAGATTACGGGCCTCACATAGCTGCTGCCAGGCCCCTAATCTGCCATGGGCCCCTATATACTGCCTCCTCATGCTGCTGCCAAGTCTAGAGTCTGTCATGGGTCCCTGTACGGCCTCCCATTGCTGCTGTCTCCATCGCCACACTCTGCTGCCATGTGCCACTTTCAGGTCTCTTCACACTGCTGGTGTGTTAAATTTTTTGACATAGGGTGCAGGCAGATTACGGGCCTCACATAGCTGCTGCCAGGCCCCTAATCTGCCATGGGCCCCTATATACCGCCTCCTCATGCTGCTGCCAAGTCCAGAGTCTCTCATGGGTCCCTGTACGGCCTCCCATTGCTGCTGTCTCCATCGCCACACTCTGCTGCCATGTGCCACTTTCAGGTCTCTTCACACTGCTGGTGTGTTAAATTTTTTGACATAGGGTGCAGGCAGATTACGGGCCTCACATAGCTGCTGCCAGGCCCCTAATCTGCCATGGGCCCCTATATACCGCCTCCTCATGCTGCTGCCAAGTCTAGAGTCTGTCATGGGTCCCTGTACGGCCTCCCATTGCTGCTGTCTCCATCGCCACACTCTGCCATGTGCCACTTTCAGGTCTCTTCACACTGCTGGTGTGTTTAATTTTTTGACATAGGGTGCAGGCAGATTACGGGCCTCACATAGCTGCTGCCAGGCCCCTAATCTGCCATGGGCCCCTATATACCGCCTCCTCATGCTGCTGCCAAGTCCAGAGTCTCTCATGGGTCCCTGTACGGCCTCCCATTGCTGCTGTCTCCATCGCCACACTCTGCTGCCATGTGCCACTTTCAGGTCTCTTCACACTGCTGGTGTGTTAAATTTTTTGACATAGGGTGCAGGCAGATTACGGGCCTCACATAGCTGCTGCCAGGCCCCTAATCTGCCATGGGCCCCTATATACCGCCTCCTCATGCTGCTGCCAAGTCTAGAGTCTGTCATGGGTCCCTGTACGGCCTCCCATTGCTGCTGTCTCCATCGCCACACTCTGCCATGTGCCACTTTCAGGTCTCTTCACACTGCTGGTGTGTTAAATTTTTTGACATAGGGTGCAGGCAGATTACGGGCCTCACATAGCTGCTGCCAGGCCCCTAATCTGCCATAGGCCCCTATATACCGCCTCCTCATGCTGCTGCCAAGTCCAGAGTCTCTCATGGGTCCCTGTACGGCCTCCCATTGCTGCTGTCTCCATCGCCACACTCTGCTGCCATGTGCCACTTTCAGGTCTCTTCACACTGCTGGTGTGTTAAATTTTTTGACATAGGGTGCAGGCAGATTACGGGCCTCACATAGCTGCTGCCAGGCCCCTAATCTGCCATGGGCCCCTATATACCGCCTCCTCATGCTGCTGCCAAGTCTAGAGTCTGTCATGGGTCCCTGTACGGCCTCCCATTGCTGCTGTCTCCATCGCCACACTCTGCTGCCATGTGCCACTTTCAGGTCTCTTCACACTGCTGGTGTGTTAAATTTTTTGACATAGGGTGCAGGCAGATTACGGGCCTCACATAGCTGCTGCCAGGCCCCTAATCTGCCATGGGCCCCTATATACCGCCTCCTCATGCTGCTGCCAAGTCCAGAGTCTCTCATGGGTCCCTGTACGGCCTCCCATTGCTGCTGTCTCCATCGCCACACTCTGCTGCCATGTGCCACTTTCAGGTCTCTTCACACTGCTGGTGTGTTAAATTTTTTGACATAGGGTGCAGGCAGATTACGGGCCTCACATAGCTGCTGCCAGGCCCCTAATCTGCCATGGGCCCCTATATACCGCCTCCTCATGCTTCTGCCAAGTCTAGAGTCTGTCATGGGTCCCTGTACGGCCTCCCATTGCTGCTGTCTCCATCGCCACACTCTGCCATGTGCCACTTTCAGGTCTCTTCACACTGCTGGTGTGTTAAATTTTTTGACATAGGGTGCAGGCAGATTACGGGCCTCACATAGCTGCTGCCAGGCCCCTAATCTGCCATGGGCCCCTATATACCGCCTCCTCATGCTGCTGCCAAGTCTAGAGTCTGTCATGGGTCCCTGTACGGCCTCCCATTGCTGCTGTCTCCATCGCCACACTCTGCCATGTGCCACTTTCAGGTCTCTTCACACTGCTGGTGTGTTAAATTTTTTGACATAGGGTGCAGGCAGATTACGGGCCTCACATAGCTGCTGCCAGGCCCCTAATCTGCCATGGGCCCCTATATACCGCCTCCTCATGCTGCTGCCAAGTCTAGAGTCTGTCATGGGTCCCTGTACGGCCTCCCATTGCTGCTGTCTCCATCGCCACACTCTGCTGCCATGTGCCACTTTCAGGTCTCTTCACACTGCTGGTGTGTTAAATTTTTTGACATAGGGTGCAGGCAGATTACGGGCCTCACATAGCTGCTGCCAGGCCCCTAATCTGCCATGGGCCCCTATATACCGCCTCCTCATGCTGCTGCCAAGTCCAGAGTCTCTCATGGGTCCCTGTACGGCCTCCCATTGCTGCTGTCTCCATCGCCACACTCTGCTGCCATGTGCCACTTTCAGGTCTCTTCACACTGCTGGTGTGTTAAATTTTTTGACATAGGGTGCAGGCAGATTACGGGCCTCACATAGCTGCTGCCAGGCCCCTAATCTGCCATGGGCCCCTATATACCGCCTCCTCATGCTGCTGCCAAGTCTAGAGTCTGTCATGGGTCCCTGTACGGCCTCCCATTGCTGCTGTCTCCATCGCCACACTCTGCCATGTGCCACTTTCAGGTCTCTTCACACTGCTGGTGTGTTAAATTTTTTGACATAGGGTGCAGGCAGATTACGGGCCTCACATAGCTGCTGCCAGGCCCCTAATCTGCCATAGGCCCCTATATACCGCCTCCTCATGCTGCTGCCAAGTCCAGAGTCTCTCATGGGTCCCTGTACGGCCTCCCATTGCTGCTGTCTCCATCGCCACACTCTGCTGCCATGTGCCACTTTCAGGTCTCTTCACACTGCTGGTGTGTTAAATTTTTTGACATAGGGTGCAGGCAGATTACGGGCCTCACATAGCTGCTGCCAGGCCCCTAATCTGCCATGGGCCCCTATATACCGCCTCCTCATGCTGCTGCCAAGTCTAGAGTCTGTCATGGGTCCCTGTACGGCCTCCCATTGCTGCTGTCTCCATCGCCACACTCTGCCATGTGCCACTTTCAGGTCTCTTCACACTGCTGGTGTGTTAAATTTTTTGACATAGGGTGCAGGCAGATTACGGGCCTCACATAGCTGCTGCCAGGCCCCTAATCTGCCATAGGCCCCTATATACCGCCTCCTCATGCTGCTGCCAAGTCCAGAGTCTCTCATGGGTCCCTGTACGGCCTCCCATTGCTGCTGTCTCCATCGCCACACTCTGCTGCCATGTGCCACTTTCAGGTCTCTTCACACTGCTGGTGTGTTAAATTTTTTGACATAGGGTGCAGGCAGATTACGGGCCTCACATAGCTGCTGCCAGGCCCCTAATCTGCCATGGGCCCCTATATACCGCCTCCTCATGCTGCTGCCAAGTCCAGAGTCTCTCATGGGTCCCTGTACGGCCTCCCATTGCTGCTGTCTCCATCGCCACACTCTGCTGCCATGTGCCACTTTCAGGTCTCTTCACACTGCTGGTGTGTTTAATTTTTTGACATAGGGTGCAGGCAGATTACGGGCCTCACATAGCTGCTGCCAGGCCCCTAATCTGCCATGGGCCCCTATATACCGCCTCCTCATGCTGCTGCCAAGTCCAGAGTCTCTCATGGGTCCCTGTACGGCCTCCCATTGCTGCTGTCTCCATCGCCACACTCTGCTGCCATGTGCCACTTTCAGGTCTCTTCACACTGCTGGTGTGTTAAATTTTTTGACATAGGGTGCAGGCAGATTACGGGCCTCACATAGCTGCTGCCAGGCCCCTAATCTGCCATGGGCCCCTATATACCGCCTCCTCATGCTGCTGCCAAGTCTAGAGTCTGTCATGGGTCCCTGTACGGCCTCCCATTGCTGCTGTCTCCATCGCCACACTCTGCCATGTGCCACTTTCAGGTCTCTTCACACTGCTGGTGTGTTAAATTTTTTGACATAGGGTGCAGGCAGATTACGGGCCTCACATAGCTGCTGCCAGGCCCCTAATCTGCCATGGGCCCCTATATACCGCCTCCTCATGCTGCTGCCAAGTCTAGAGTCTGTCATGGGTCCCTGTACGGCCTCCCATTGCTGCTGTCTCCATCGCCACACTCTGCCATGTGCCACTTTCAGGTCTCTTCACACTGCTGGTGTGTTAAATTTTTTGACATAGGGTGCAGGCAGATTACGGGCCTCACATAGCTGCTGCCAGGCCCCTAATCTGCCATGGGCCCCTATATACCGCCTCCTCATGCTGCTGCCAAGTCTAGAGTCTGTCATGGGTCCCTGTACGGCCTCCCATTGCTGCTGTCTCCATCGCCACACTCTGCTGCCATGTGCCACTTTCAGGTCTCTTCACACTGCTGGTGTGTTAAATTTTTTGACATAGGGTGCAGGCAGATTACGGGCCTCACATAGCTGCTGCCAGGCCCCTAATCTGCCATGGGCCCCTATATACCGCCTCCTCATGCTGCTGCCAAGTCCAGAGTCTCTCATGGGTCCCTGTACGGCCTCCCATTGCTGCTGTCTCCATCGCCACACTCTGCTGCCATGTGCCACTTTCAGGTCTCTTCACACTGCTGGTGTGTTAAATTTTTTGACATAGGGTGCAGGCAGATTACGGGCCTCACATAGCTGCTGCCAGGCCCCTAATCTGCCATGGGCCCCTATATACCGCCTCCTCATGCTGCTGCCAAGTCTAGAGTCTGTCATGGGTCCCTGTACGGCCTCCCATTGCTGCTGTCTCCATCGCCACACTCTGCCATGTGCCACTTTCAGGTCTCTTCACACTGCTGGTGTGTTAAATTTTTTGACATAGGGTGCAGGCAGATTACGGGCCTCACATAGCTGCTGCCAGGCCCCTAATCTGCCATAGGCCCCTATATACCGCCTCCTCATGCTGCTGCCAAGTCCAGAGTCTCTCATGGGTCCCTGTACGGCCTCCCATTGCTGCTGTCTCCATCGCCACACTCTGCTGCCATGTGCCACTTTCAGGTCTCTTCACACTGCTGGTGTGTTAAATTTTTTGACATAGGGTGCAGGCAGATTACGGGCCTCACATAGCTGCTGCCAGGCCCCTAATCTGCCATGGGCCCCTATATACCGCCTCCTCATGCTGCTGCCAAGTCTAGAGTCTGTCATGGGTCCCTGTACGGCCTCCCATTGCTGCTGTCTCCATCGCCACACTCTGCCATGTGCCACTTTCAGGTCTCTTCACACTGCTGGTGTGTTAAATTTTTTGACATAGGGTGCAGGCAGATTACGGGCCTCACATAGCTGCTGCCAGGCCCCTAATCTGCCATAGGCCCCTATATACCGCCTCCTCATGCTGCTGCCAAGTCCAGAGTCTCTCATGGGTCCCTGTACGGCCTCCCATTGCTGCTGTCTCCATCGCCACACTCTGCTGCCATGTGCCACTTTCAGGTCTCTTCACACTGCTGGTGTGTTAAATTTTTTGACATAGGGTGCAGGCAGATTACGGGCCTCACATAGCTGCTGCCAGGCCCCTAATCTGCCATGGGCCCCTATATACCGCCTCCTCATGCTGCTGCCAAGTCCAGAGTCTCTCATGGGTCCCTGTACGGCCTCCCATTGCTGCTGTCTCCATCGCCACACTCTGCTGCCATGTGCCACTTTCAGGTCTCTTCACACTGCTGGTGTGTTTAATTTTTTGACATAGGGTGCAGGCAGATTACGGGCCTCACATAGCTGCTGCCAGGCCCCTAATCTGCCATGGGCCCCTATATACCGCCTCCTCATGCTGCTGCCAAGTCCAGAGTCTCTCATGGGTCCCTGTACGGCCTCCCATTGCTGCTGTCTCCATCGCCACACTCTGCTGCCATGTGCCACTTTCAGGTCTCTTCACACTGCTGGTGTGTTAAATTTTTTGACATAGGGTGCAGGCAGATTACGGGCCTCACATAGCTGCTGCCAGGCCCCTAATCTGCCATGGGCCCCTATATACCGCCTCCTCATGCTGCTGCCAAGTCTAGAGTCTCTCATGGGTCCCTGTACGGCCTCCCATTGCTGCTGTCTCCATCGCCACACTCTGCTGCCATGTGCCACTTTCAGGTCTCTTCACACTGCTGGTGTGTTAAATTTTTTGACATAGGGTGCAGGCAGATTACGGGCCTCACATAGCTGCTGCCAGGCCCCTAATCTGCCATGGGCCCCTATATACCGCCTCCTCATGCTGCTGCCAAGTCTAGAGTCTGTCATGGGTCCCTGTACGGCCTCCCATTGCTGCTGTCTCCATCGCCACACTCTGCCATGTGCCACTTTCAGGTCTCTTCACACTGCTGGTGTGTTAAATTTTTTGACATAGGGTGCAGGCAGATTACGGGCCTCACATAGCTGCTGCCAGGCCCCTAATCTGCCATAGGCCCCTATATACCGCCTCCTCATGCTGCTGCCAAGTCCAGAGTCTCTCATGGGTCCCTGTACGGCCTCCCATTGCTGCTGTCTCCATCGCCACACTCTGCTGCCATGTGCCACTTTCAGGTCTCTTCACACTGCTGGTGTGTTAAATTTTTTGACATAGGGTGCAGGCAGATTACGGGCCTCACATAGCTGCTGCCAGGCCCCTAATCTGCCATGGGCCCCTATATACCGCCTCCTCATGCTGCTGCCAAGTCTAGAGTCTCTCATGGGTCCCTGTACGGCCTCCCATTGCTGCTGTCTCCATCGCCACACTCTGCTGCCATGTGCCACTTTCAGGTCTCTTCACACTGCTGGTGTGTTAAATTTTTTGACATAGGGTGCAGGCAGATTACGGGCCTCACATAGCTGCTGCCAGGCCCCTAATCTGCCATGGGCCCCTATATACCGCCTCCTCATGCTGCTGCCAAGTCTAGAGTCTGTCATGGGTCCCTGTACGGCCTCCCATTGCTGCTGTCTCCATCGCCACACTCTGCTGCCATGTGCCACTTTCAGGTCTCTTCACACTGCTGGTGTGTTAAATTTTTTGACATAGGGTGCAGGCAGATTACGGGCCTCACATAGCTGCTGCCAGGCCCCTAATCTGCCATGGGCCCCTATATACCGCCTCCTCATGCTGCTGCCAAGTCTAGAGTCTGTCATGGGTCCCTGTACGGCCTCCCATTGCTGCTGTCTCCATCGCCACACTCTGCTGCCATGTGCCACTTTCAGGTCTCTTCACACTGCTGGTGTGTTAAATTTTTTGACATAGGGTGCAGGCAGATTACGGGCCTCACATAGCTGCTGCCAGGCCCCTAATCTGCCATGGGCCCCTATATACCGCCTCCTCATGCTGCTGCCAAGTCTAGAGTCTCTCATGGGTCCCTGTACGGCCTCCCATTGCTGCTGTCTCCATCGCCACACTCTGCTGCCATGTGCCACTTTCAGGTCTCTTCACACTGCTGGTGTGTTTAATTTTTTGACATAGGGTGCAGGCAGATTACGGGCCTCACATAGCTGCTGCCAGGCCCCTAATCTGCCATGGGCCCCTATATACCGCCTCCTCATGCTGCTGCCAAGTCTAGAGTCTGTCATGGGTCCCTGTACGGCCTCCCATTGCTGCTGTCTCCATCGCCACACTCTGCTGCCATGTGCCACTTTCAGGTCTCTTCACACTGCTGGTGTGTTAAATTTTTTGACATAGGGTGCAGGCAGATTACGGGCCTCACATAGCTGCTGCCAGGCCCCTAATCTGCCATGGGCCCCTATATACCGCCTCCTCATGCTGCTGCCAAGTCTAGAGTCTGTCATGGGTCCCTGTACGGCCTCCCATTGCTGCTGTCTCCATCGCCACACTCTGCTGCCATGTGCCACTTTCAGGTCTCTTCACACTGCTGGTGTGTTAAATTTTTTGACATAGGGTGCAGGCAGATTACGGGCCTCACATAGCTGCTGCCAGGCCCCTAATCTGCCATGGGCCCCTATATACCGCCTCCTCATGCTGCTGCCAAGTCCAGAGTCTCTCATGGGTCCCTGTACGGCCTCCCATTGCTGCTGTCTCCATCGCCACACTCTGCTGCCATGTGCCACTTTCAGGTCTCTTCACACTGCTGGTGTGTTAAATTTTTTGACATAGGGTGCAGGCAGATTACGGGCCTCACATAGCTGCTGCCAGGCCCCTAATCTGCCATGGGCCCCTATATACCGCCTCCTCATGCTGCTGCCAAGTCTAGAGTCTGTCATGGGTCCCTGTACGGCCTCCCATTGCTGCTGTCTCCATCGCCACACTCTGCCATGTGCCACTTTCAGGTCTCTTCACACTGCTGGTGTGTTAAATTTTTTGACATAGGGTGCAGGCAGATTACGGGCCTCACATAGCTGCTGCCAGGCCCCTAATCTGCCATAGGCCCCTATATACCGCCTCCTCATGCTGCTGCCAAGTCCAGAGTCTCTCATGGGTCCCTGTACGGCCTCCCATTGCTGCTGTCTCCATCGCCACACTCTGCTGCCATGTGCCACTTTCAGGTCTCTTCACACTGCTGGTGTGTTAAATTTTTTGACATAGGGTGCAGGCAGATTACGGGCCTCACATAGCTGCTGCCAGGCCCCTAATCTGCCATGGGCCCCTATATACCGCCTCCTCATGCTGCTGCCAAGTCTAGAGTCTGTCATGGGTCCCTGTACGGCCTCCCATTGCTGCTGTCTCCATCGCCACACTCTGCTGCCATGTGCCACTTTCAGGTCTCTTCACACTGCTGGTGTGTTAAATTTTTTGACATAGGGTGCAGGCAGATTACGGGCCTCACATAGCTGCTGCCAGGCCCCTAATCTGCCATGGGCCCCTATATACCGCCTCCTCATGCTGCTGCCAAGTCCAGAGTCTCTCATGGGTCCCTGTACGGCCTCCCATTGCTGCTGTCTCCATCGCCACACTCTGCTGCCATGTGCCACTTTCAGGTCTCTTCACACTGCTGGTGTGTTAAATTTTTTGACATAGGGTGCTGGCAGATTACGGGCCTCCCATTGCTGCTGCCAGACATGTAATCTGCCATGGGCCCCCGTACCGACTCCTCATGCTGTGACGTTGCAACAAGGTGTAATTCAACCCTACATATGTTAGACCGCCTTTACGAACAGCTAAAGGCCATCACAGATTTCCTGATGTTAAAAGCGGATAAAGGTACTCCCTGTGTAACTTAGATGTCAGCCATTGTCAGCTCATGTGTGACACCTGCGCTTGCTCAGGCCCTTTGAGGAGGCCACGCTATTCGTGAGTCGGCAGGACTATGGGATGAATGAGGTCAAATCGGCCATGGGCCCCCGTACCGCCTGTTCACGCTGATGCTGGTCCCACAGTGTGACCTGGGTCCCTGTACGGCCTCCCATTGCTTCCACTCTGCCATGTGCCACTTTGAAATCTCCTCACACTCCTGCGGTTGTCCATTTTGTCATAGGTTGCTGGCAGATTACAGGCCTTCCATAGGTGCCACCAAGCCCCATATCGGCCATGGGCCCCCGTACCGCCTGGTCACGCTGCTGCTGGGCCCACAGTGTGACCTGGGTCCCTGTACCGCCTCCCATTGCTCCCACTCTGCCATGTGCCACTTTCAGGTCTCCTCACGCTCCTGCTGGTTTCCATTTTGTCATAGGTTGCTGTATGGCCTCCCATTGCTGCTGCCTCCACCGCCACACTGTGGCTCCAAACACTGGTTTTGGCCCCGTGACTGGCCAAAGGAGTGAAGTGTGCAGTGATTCTAAGATCGACGGCACTCATCTGCATGTCATACTGACAGACAGTATTATTTCTCTTCCCCAGCAGACTCCAAGGGCATTTAAATTAAAGGTACAGTGTTCTGCACTAATATTAAGTCTCTCTGAAGCCTAGAAACACCCTTTTTTAAGTTAAATTCACAGCGAATTTATTCGACTCGAATCGAATATTGTCCACGAATTCGCCGAATCAGTCGAATCGAATTTTTCATTTCTTCGCTCATCTCTAATGGTCATAATCAAACCAACCTTGAAAATAGTGACTGGAGATAAATTTGGAGTTTAACCAGTTGATGTGGGACAATGCTGGTAGCTTTCTTAAAGCTGCTTACAAGTTACAATCTGATTGCTCAAATGCCCTTTATATTTGCAAAAAACTATGCATTTTAGGGATGTACCTTATTGGATATAAATTAATTAGCCACTGATCTTATGCTCCAATTACACATATTTTTATCTAAACTACTTTTACAGCAAATGTGATGGAAACTTTGTTTTCGTGAACAAAAATGGATATTTTCTTCTCCTGTACAGTGAATCCTTCAAAGCATCTTACAAAGCAAGGCTTGCAAGTGATCTCTTTAGACAAAAGTCCTTACAGCCCTGCTTCCACTCATAAGTCACATACGTTGGTGGTATTTTTGTAAGAGAAGATGTATTGATGTTCTTGATACTTTTAAGAAGTCAACCGGAGACTGAATCCTCCTTAAATGTATCCAAATAATGGCCTTGTGCCTGGGAAGGTTCCCACTCATACAGGTCATGATGTAACTCATAGGTGTCACATTCAGCTGGGCTTGTTCCATAACTTTGGAAACACTTTGCCACTCATCCATCCAAGCAGCTTTTTCAGTTCTAAGGAGTATCAGGAACACTGCAGCTGAGAAAGCTAACCTAAAAACAATTTTTTTTTAAATCAGGTCTTTTTTTATTGAAGTTTGGATTCATGTACATACAAAGTTATACAATCCCAACCTCCATCAGGGGATAGCTTTAGTAATAACAATTTTCAACAATGCAGTACATATGGAGTAAATATCAAAGCATACAGAAGACATAAGTACAAATCCCAAACCACAATGTTTTCCATGTTTTTTAGAAAAAGAAAAATTTACGTAGGAATACAAAATACCAAAAAAAATAAAAATACAAAACCAGAACAGTCAAAACAAACCATTCTGAACCAAGCTTCCTCAACCTATCCATGATTAATACAATAGATAAAAGTCCAATGTCCGCAAGAAATAAACATTTGGTACACATATAGCTCCAATACCTGTCTCAGAGCTGATGAGACACCAGCTATATCACAGCAAACCTGAAGAGATTCCTCCACTCAATACTCTGTCCCTGACTAGTTGGATTGGCACTAATCCCGGTGTACCCAACCAAGCATCCCACATAGTTGTGAATTTCTGGGCACATCCTCTATGTTGATAGATTAATTTCTCTCTGATTAGGGTATCGTTAACAGCTTTAATCCATTGGGCATGAGAAGGGGAGGTAGGATATAACCATTTCTGGGCTATGAGTTTCCGAGCAATAAACAGCACTCGAAGGATCGCAGTATAGGTATGGGGAGTATATAGCTACTCTTCTATAGCTCCCAGCAGACTAATCTTAGGATCCAGGGGAAGATTAAGAATCCAAATACTATTGATCATCATTATAATGTAGGTCCAGTATCTTACCAATTTAGGGCATCTCCATAGCATATGAATAAGCGTACCATTATTAATTTCACACCTTGGACACAGGGGGAATCCCTCCTATTCCAGTCGTACAATCTTTGAGGAGTGTGGTAAGTATGGTGAATGATAAAAAGCTTCTGGGTTGGAGATAAAGAGACTTTAATTATATTTTCTAGTACCGTGGAATGTTCCTCATCTGCGATAGTGTCTAAATCAACTGACCATTGTGCCCTACAATTAAGGGACATCGCCTTAGAGACCCTGTGCACAAGGGATTGGTACAACAAGGATATTTGACCCTTTCTAGAGGTTGAGGACACAGTTAGATTAAGTACCACTGGCTCGACCAATAACCATATAGAGATTTTAGATGCAGACATAGCATGTCTAAGCTGCAGGTACTGAAAAAAAAAGTGATTAGGTAAGTCATATTCGAGCTGCAAGGTTCGAAAGTCCTTCAGTAGTTGACCATGATACAGTTGTGGTATATATCTGATTCCCAACACTATCCAGCCAGAAAAACCCTGCAACTTCTGCAACTCATAGTAGTTAGTATTATAGAAGATGTGAGTGAATGAGGTATAGCCAGAATAATTAAAATGAGGTTTAGCTTTAGACCAAATTTTATCAATCAGTGCTAGGGTAGGGTATTGAGACAAAGCTCCAAAGTCACCCGCCTCCAGACATTCTATCAAATTATCATTGGAGAGAACACTCACCAGGAGTGGCCTAATGGTGTCAGCAATGCTTCCGTCTTGCCAGGCAGTAAGTTGTTGAAACTACGCAGCCATATAATAATAAAATGGATTAGGAACCGCCAACCCCCCAACCTCCCTAGATTCCTGTAGAGTTTCTAATTTATACGAGGGGATCGCTTTTTCCAAATCAAAGAGCGAAACACAGTATCAAATTGCTTGAAAACATACATGGGAATCCAAATTGGTGCATTATGCAGGGCATATAGCAGCTGAGGGGCCCAGATCATTATTATTAGGTTACACCTTCCAACCACCGAGAGCAGTAATTTGTACCAACTAACTGTTTTCTGTCTGAACCTAAGAAATAGAGGGTGGAGGTTTAGCTGGACATATTTAGACAGGGTAGGATGTACATGTATGCCCAAATAATGGAAGGAATCTACCACCTGAATTTGGAATGCAACCTGCGGTAGGGGAGTTGGCATCAGGTCCAAGGGTAGCAAGGTGGATTTATCCCAATTAATCCTAAAACCATAAAAAGATCCAAATGTATCGATAAGGGTCATCAGTCTTGGTGAGGAAGGCCGCAATGCACTCACCACTTCCCGAGAGAAGGAAGGCATCAGAGGCACCAGAGCCAGCTGGTCTGCACCAGAGAGATGTGGGGGAGAAGAGGATGTTCTGGAGGTGAATGTACCTTATGTGGTGTGTGTGCATATTTTCGCAGCTTTACAGCTGCATCCACTTGACAGTCTTTTGCAGCACGCTGTGGGAGCAGCGTCCCGCCATGTTGTGTAGGCCGCACAGAAGAAGAACCTTCCTCCTGGTCATAGTCACAGAGCTCCGGAGCAGTGGAAAGGGAGGCAGGATGGATCACCACATAGCTGTAGTAGTATTCCGTAATGGTACCGCCAATTTCTAAATCGCACTACAGGATCATAGGCAGGATTCTGTTGGAGCTGTGGAACAGTGTGTCTGCTCACATGGCTGGCCAAGCCATGCCCCCGCAAATAAACATTAAATTTGAAAGTAGATATATCACCTCCTCTAGTTAGGCTGCTAGGTAAAATTTATTTTTTTGCCACACTGTAGTGAGTGGAGCAAAATTGATTGTGATGATCTGCTCAGGGTCTCCTGAGCTGAGAATTTGATTCCTGCCACCTGCCTTTGAAAGAAGTTTAGATTCAACTGCATTAGATTCAAATAATTAGTGTGAATATTTACCATGCCCCAGCCAATCCCTGGAAGGAGGCATTCAGAAGGTGGATGGGGAGGTGAAAATGAACAGTGTGAATATTTATCATGCCCCAGCCAATCCCTGAAAAAAGGCACCTAGAAGTTGGTTGGGGAAGTGAAAAATGTTTAAGATGCCTTGTCAGAGTGTTCTTTTCCTCCAGGAATGGTTCCAGTTCCCTTGGAGGTAACTGAGACAAGAAATTGCAGTCTGAGCCTCAGCAGCTGTTGGGCTGAGGGCCTGCAGAAGATTGCTGATGGATTTTTGCTGGAGGGCATTGTACTTGCAACAGCTTTCTAGGCAGCCAGGGGGAGCTAGACTCCAATTGTTAGCTAGGGCTGAGTAGCAGTCTAGGAGTAATAGCTAGCAGGGGTCAAACTTTGGCCAGAGCTGAGAGGCTCTGCAGACCAGCTCTCTGGAATTTCCCCCTGCTCTAGAGCTTTGAATAAAGGTCTAGAAGCAGTTGGTGGATCTGAGGAGTGGCTGATCTACACTTTTGAGAGAGCATGGACAATCCCCAACAGGAGGCTTGGCAAGGGGCCAGGGCAACCCTCAAAAGTGATTGAGCCTGCTCAGCAGCAGGAGAGGTGGAAGAAAGTTTGGGTGGAAGATGGAGAGGAAGTGAGAGGCTGGAGAACAAAAGCCTGTGAGGGGAGGCCAGATGGAGAGGGGCTCACCTGCAGGCTGAGGACCTTGGAAGGCTGAAAACTTGGGACTTCACTGGCAGGGAAGCAGCTGCTCAACTAGAAGGCCTGGTAGCAGCGTCCGACTCACTGGCAGCACAGGAGAGGGACCAAGTGAGTAAACCTACACCCCCTGGGCCAGTAAGGGGAAAGGAGCACTCTGGTGGGAAATTGGATTAGCCTTTTACTTGGACTGTTCACACTGTAGTAGCAGACACTGGATCCCTGCCCATGGATTCACCCAGTACAGCTGGATGAGGAGAGGAGTCATCTAGAGTTTGGGATGGTAGATGCTGGCTAGCTCTCCAAAAGAGACATATAGTTCAGTAAGATTATCCTCTGTTGCCATACCCATGGGCATCCCATACACCCCTTACCCCATCCAAGTTCTAAATCCCCCTAATAAAACTTCAAAACAAAGCTCACGGACTTTCTCCTGATGCAAGTCTGAGTAAAGGAAATGCATGTTGCCTGGCTGTACAGGACTATAGGGGGGACCAAAATCTACAGCAACTCCTAAGGAGGTAATGCTACATATTGAAGTCCTGGTCTGAGGACCTACCTGTGGATGCTGGGTGGGAGACAGCTCCTGCGGCACTGTGAATAAAGACCTTGCTGGGAATGTTTTGTTGAGCAAATGCCAGAAGTACCAGAAGTGGCTATATGGACAACTGCTGTAGGGTCCTATATATACTGGCCATTTGCTGTCTCCAGGGAAAGCTGCTATTAGATTAGTGAAAAGATTTTTACCCCTCTTATTGCTGTTGATCGGTTTGGAGTATACTATGATCCTCAACCCCTCTCCTGTAAAAGTTGTTCAGCAATAAATACTAAAACGACATCCCATAGACAGAGCCTGAATTTTCTGCGTATGTGGGACTGTGCTTGTGTGACTGACAGCCTCTGTACTATTATGGGAGACCTGGGTACATTCTCAGCAGCCCTTCCAGTGGTAATAGCTACGTAGAAATAAGAACATTTTTCAGATTCCAATGATTTGCCCATTTTGCTGTGATCCAGTTGTGCCAAGATTTTTTCACCTTTTTTAAATCTCAGTATAGAATTTGACAGATTCTTTTATTTTTTTTTCTTCTGGATTAGCAAAAAAATGCTATTATCTACACACACACAACTTTGCCTGCAATTGGAGAGAAAGGTTGTGCTAAGAATGTTGGGGTGAGTTCTATTGTTCTACTTTTCAGTTATTTAGTGGCACTGACACCATCAGCTTCTTGAAGGGAGCTGGTGACAATGAAGAAGACAAAATTTTGGAAATAATTGTACAGATTTAGCTAGGCTGCAGAGTATACGAGTGCCCTATAACAGATCTATCACATCATAATTAAATCAAAAGAAACAGCAGAGCCAAGAAGTGTTTGAAGTATTTTGGAACCAAATGATTTGCTCTGATAACGGAAAAAAGGAAAAAATTACTAAAACCGGTTTTGGAAAAAAAGTATTTAAGGAAAACCTTGCTATTAATGTTGTAAATTGGATGATATTTTGTTTGCTAAATAATTTTGTACCAATTGCAAAAAACTGCAGTGTTTTTGCCCATGAAATATAATTTTGATCTTTTTCATCTTTTTTATTCCATCTCAGAGCTGCTGCTTTCCTTAAACCACCCCCTCCCCACTGCTTGCATTGCTGAACACCACTCTGATCACCAGAACTTGTCCTTCCAAGTCTGCAGAGAAACTGACACTTCCAGGAGTGTCAATCTCCTGAGATCTCCTCAGCAATCTTCCACTATCAATAAACTTCTTTAAATTAGTATTTAAAATATACTGTATATATTTCAAATCAAATCTTTGTTATTTTGTGGAAATAACATGGTGTGGTGAATTTCTGCTGGTCACAGGCTGTGTCACACCCCTCCAGCCTGTTTCTTAGAATAAGAGGGAGGTGAAGCCACCATTTATCTACATGTAATATCCCACCCCCTATTGTGTTTAGCTAGTTATTGGGCATGGAGGAGGAGGGAGGGAGTGGGCTTTCATTTACCACTGTGTATACACCCACATGTGCGACTCTATAGTAACATGGCCTGCTCAGATGTGATAGGAAGGAAATGCTCAGCATAGAAACTCACTGAAAAATGAGCATGTGCAGAGATGCCACTACAGCTGCCAAATCCCCAGCTGAATTGGGGACATGGATGCAAAATGGAGATAGAGAGCAGGAGGATCAAACAGATTTTTTGTAGAATACAGAAAACAAATCCCATAGTGACTGAGATGACCAGCATGTAACACAGCATTTAATGATAGTTTTTTATGATGTGGGTGACACTTTAAAGACACTGTAACTTAAGTCTGTAGTGTACTCATCCATGGGGAAATGTTGCAGAGATGTACTGTATTGGGATGTACTGACTGGTTGTGGATGAGATGTATTTCACTAAGGTTTCCTATATATACATGGTAAGGGGCTTTAGCAATTATAGCTAATGTGGAGAAAACAAACTTTTTTGGGTTCTCAAAATCTTAATAAGTTCTGTTCTGATCTGGTTGCTATAAGGCCTCCATTCCTCGGTCCAGATCTTAGCAGACCTCATTATTAATCTCAGATGTTCACAGACCTTTATATACAATCATGGCCAAAAATACTGGCACCCAGGGGCGGACTGACAACTCATGGGGCCACCGGGCAATAGGGGATCATGGGGCCCGTGTCCTTGCCCAAACTCAAAAAACCCTATGAAAAAGGTACCAGGGGCATCTCATGGGGCCCCCTATTGACCCCGGGCCCTCAGGCAGTGCTCGAGTTTCCAAATGGTCAGTCCGCCCCCGCTGGCACCCCTGCATTTCTGTCAGATAATGCACCACTTCGCCCAAGGAAATTGTTGTAATTACAAATGTTTAGGCATTCTCATATTTATTTTGTTTGTTTGTATTGGTATGACACAAAAAAGTGGAGAAACAGCAAGCAAAATCTGACACATTCCAAAAATGGACTGGACAAAATTATTGGTGCCGGTTTAAAAATGTAAGAAAAACTTGCATTCCAAGTTTGTGATGCCTTTGTAATTAAACTCACCTGTATCAATTAACAGGTGCTGACAATATACTAATCACACTGGCAATCAGTTAAAATGGTGAAAAATCGACTCAACCTTTGTTTTGTTTGTTTCTGTGTGCCACAGGGAGCATGGAGAAGAGAAGGAGCAGCAAAGAATTGTCTGAGGATTTGAGAACAAAAATTGTAAAAAGCATGGACAATCTCAAGGTTACAAGTACATTTCCAGAGATCTTAATGTTCCTGTGTCCACTGTGCGCAACATTATCAAGTTTACAGCCCATGGCACTGTAGCTAATCACCCTGGATGTGGAAGAAAGAGAAAAATTGATCAATCATTGACTGCAACAAAGGATTGTTTGGTGAATAAAGAACCTCGATCAACTTCCAGAGAAATTCAAACTGACCTTTAGGCACAGGGTACAACTGTGTCATCTTGCGTCATACGTCACCATCTGAATGAAAAGGAACGCTATGGTAGGAGACCCCGGAGGACCCCACTACTGACACACAAACATAAAAAAGCCAGATTGGAGTTTAAAAAAACTTACATGAGGAAACCAAAATCCTTTTGGGAGAATGTGCTGTGGACAGATGAAACACTATTACAGCATTTTGGTAAAGCCCATCATTTTGCTGTTTTCAGAAAAAGAAATAAGGCCTTTAACTGCTTGCCAACTGTGCTATAGATGAAAGATGGCTACAGCGCAGTTGTCTAGTTCTGGGAGGGTGTCCATGGACGTCCTCCCAGAACACGCCCCCTGCGCGCCTCCGGCTCTGTTGGTGATCGCTGTGTCCTACGGACACAGATGATCACGTGATAAGATAAAAGGCCAATCACAGCGGCCTTTTACCATGTGATCAGCTGTGTCCAATGACACAGCTGATCACAATGTAAATAGAGTTGCCAGTTATTGGCTGCAATTTCTTCACACTGTCAAAGCGTGAAGAAAGTACTGCCGATACTGGCAGATGTGACAGGGGAGATCTGCATTAATAATCAGTGCCGCCCAGCAGTGCCACCCATCAGTGCCCAGCAGTGTCACAGTCAGGGATCGTTCCCTCGCTGACGCACATCTATGCGCCGGATTCCTGTCAGCTGTGGCGGTGTGAGTGCGCATGCGTGGGAGCATGCGGTTACGCGCATGTGCACTGGCGTGCACAATATCGCAAGGCGGGCTATTTAAATTACCAATACAGTTTAGCCTATGCCTTCTGGTCTACAATGTCCTGTACTTCATAACCTGATTCTGTTGCCTGTATCTGATCTGACCCTAACTAAGAAAGAACTTCGCCTGCACCGACCCGGCTTATCCCTGACTGTCCGCTTGCCTGCTCCCTTGTACCTGATCTGCCCGATTGATCCTCACCCGGCTTGTCTGACACTGCTGCACCTATGTTCCTGTATCTACACCTGGCCTGTATCCTCGTTGCCTCCATACCTACCTGCTGCTGCACTTACGTTCCTGCATCCGTACCTGGCCTGTATCCTGGTTACCGCCATACCTATCTGCTGCTGCACCTACGTTTCTGCATCCGCACCTGGCCTGTATCCTGGTTACCGCGATACCTACCTGCTGCACCTACGTTCCTGGATCCGCACCTAGCCTGTATCCTGGTTACCGCCATACATACCTGCTGCTGCACCTACGCTCCTGTATCCGCACCTGGACTGCATCCGGATCTTCCAGGTCATCACCTGCCTACAGTCATCTCAAGACCCCCCAGGCACTCGTGCCACTCCTGGCTCGGCGCCCTCTGTCCCCACTATCAGGGGCTCTGAGCGGGAGTAGTAAGAGGATGTTTCCTCTCCTCGTCAGGCTCCCCAACCAGGTACGTGACAGCCACCCATTAGTGCTGCCCAGCAGTACCACCTGTCAGTGCCGCCCAGCAGTGGCACCCAGCAGTGCTGCCTATCAGTGCAGCCTCATCAACGCACATCAGTGAAGGAGAAAAATGTTATAATAGAAACAAAGAAAACCTGTTTTTTTTCAAATGTTTTGCACTTTTTCCATTTATATTGCAAAAAATAAAACACGCAGTGGTGATTAAATACCACCAAAAGAAATCTCTATTTGTGTGAAAAAAATGATAAAAATTTCATAAGGGTTCAATGTAGCATAACCGTGCTATTCAATGCGCAAGTGCTGAAAGCTGAAAAATTGGCCTGGGCAGGAAGGGGGTAGAAGTGCCCAGTAGGCAAGTGGTTAAAGAAAAGAATGCAGTTCCTATAGTCAAACATGATGGAGGTTCACTGATGTTTGCTGGTTGCTTTGCTGCTTCAGGCACTGGATGTCTTAACCATGTGCATGTCATTATGAAATCTGAAGACTACCAAAGAATTCTGGGGTGCAATGTAAGGCCCAGTGTCAGAAAGTTGGGTCTCTGTCAGAGGTCATGAGTCTTACAGCAGGACAATGACTCAAAACACACATCAAAAAAGCACCCAGAAATGGTTTCAGGCAAAGCACTGGAGAGTACTGAACTGGTCAGCAATGAGTCCAGATCTCAATCCCATAGAGCACCTGTGTAGAGATCTCAAAACAGCATTTGGGAAAAGGAACCCTTCCAATCTGAGAGACCTGGAGCAGTTGACAAAAGAAGAGTGGTCCAAAATACATAACAACATATTCCATTCCCCTTTTATAGAATAAAATCTGCTACAAAATGACAGGTGCACTTTGGAAGAACCCTGACTGTTTTGGTTTAAACCTTTGCAATTCATAATCCTGGCCAAGAAGCAGCTTGCTCAACAGTAAGAAGTTTATTTTCACAAGTCGTCTAAAGAAAGAAAATGAAGCTGCAATCAGCTATTTCAGTCTCTATTATTATCCCAGGAAGCTGGAAGAAGCCGCAAGGAGGACATTTTTTTTCAAAACCTTGTACTTTTCCAGTGCCAATTCCCAGTTCACCGAGGAGATCGGGCAATATGCTATGCAATGAAATCATTATTCTACAGGTGTACTATCGCCTTGTAGTCTCACTGCAAAGAGCGAGAACTAATTATACCTGACCGCTCTGTAAGATCTCAGATTTCAGTATCATAAATTTCAACTGCTCATTCTGCTGGGGTTTTTTTTTTCTTTATCCAATTCACCCACTCAATAAACGCACTACACACACACACTAGAGCATTGTTTAAAAAGCTTCCAACTGAATACATGTGATAATGAGGACAGATGTTTTTCATGAAGAGTGATACCACATACTGTAATGGTCTTGTTTATTAGAAATCCCATTACACTTCTCCCAGCAAAAAGTAATTATTTCCTCTAATTCAAAGTGCACTACACTATAGCCCATTAATGTTCATGCAAGGCGGTGTTTTTAATTTTAACGTGCTTTAAAAGCAATTTAAACTCATACTTTCACTTTCCAGTACAGTAAATACACAGGAAAAGTCTTGTTTAATAGAGTGGACTGGGCTAATGTTATTTTAATGTTCTTCAAGTAAATGTATCATTTTGGAAAAAAGAATATTTGGCTACAAATTTTAGGAATAGCCCTCTGCCAGTAATAAAACAAGATTATTGCCAGGTATGTATTTAACAGAATAGGTAATGATCAGACAAAGAGTATCTGGAACTTGCAGTTTACAAAAAAGTTATAAGCAATTCATGCAAAACAAGGTCAGGATGGCAAAAAATGCATACATGTAGCCACCCTGCCATAAGCAGGAATGTCTTTTACATTTAGTCTGTATACAAGGGGTACTGAATTAAAATTCATGGAGGTCCGGTTGGTAACATTTTCTTCCAGCAGAGGTCCGAATCTCATTTTTCTTTTATTACTCTTTCACATCACAGCCTCTAATTAATGTCCTCAGTTGCCCCTTTCTCATCACAAACCCTCATACATCACAACTCCCTTTCACGTCATAGCCCCCCAACATTATAGCCCTGCTTACATCACAGCCCCCCTTCACATCACAGTCCCTCCTTGATATCACAGTCCCCCTTGCAATCATAACCCCCCACATCACAGTTTCCCGCCTGCTGACATCACAGACCCTTCATATCACAGCTCCCCCCTCTCACATCACAGCCCCCCATATTACAGCTCCCCCTCTAACATCACAGTTCCCTCATATTACAGCTCTCCTTCTCACATCACAGCCCCCCCCCCCAGTATTACAGCTCCCTCCTTTGACATCACAACTCCCCCGTATCACAGCCCCCCATTTCACAGCTCCCCCCACCCTCGCTCCACAGCCCCCCATATTACAGCTCCTCCCTCTCACTTCACAGGCCCGCATATCATAGCTCCACTCTCAACCCCCCCCATTTCACAGCCACCCATATCACAGCTCCCCCCTTTCACTTCACAGCCCCCCATATCACAGCTCCTCCCTTCTAACAGCCCCCCATATCACAGCTCCTCCCTTCTAACAGCCCCCCATATCACAGCTCCCCCCTTTCACTTCACAGCCCCCCATATCACAGCTCCTCCCTTCTAACAGCCTCCCATATCACAGCTCGCCTACATCACAGCCCCCCATATCATAGTTCCTCCTCTCACAGCCCCCTCCCATATCACAGATCCCCCCTCTGACATCACAACCCCCTCCCCCCATATTCTTCCCCCTACATTAACTCAGCATTGTGGAGGGCGGGAGGAATGGCAGAGTGGACTCCTGTTCTGTATGTACTCACAGGCTCCACCATCATCGCCACTGCTGTTGAAGTCACAGCAGGGAAGATGGGGGGAGGAATGGAAAGAAGGACTCCTCTTCTGAATGTACCAACTTGCCGCTGCTGAACTCAGAGCAGGGAAGAGGGCAGGAGGCACAGAAGGTCTCTACTGAGCACGTGAGCTGCCCAACTCTTCTTGTTAAAAGGGGAGTGAACCGCTTGTTAATATGAAAGGTTGGCTCCCCTCCCCCGCTCCCCCCTGTAGAACTGCAGTGCCTCCTGCTCTCCTCCCTGCTCTGAGTTCAGCGGTGATGGCAGCAAGCCAGTACATTCAGCAGAGGAGTCCTTCCTTCCATTCCTCCCTCCCTCTTCCCTGCTATGACTTCAACAGCAGCGGTGACTACAGCAGTGGCAGGCAAGTGCACACAGAATAGGAGTTCACCCTGCCATTCCTCCCGATTTCAAACAGCTGCAGTGGCGGGAGGAGAGGAGTCCACTCAGGCTGCTAAGTGGTGTGGCCATGGTCTGGACAGGACTGTCACCCGGTCTGTATTTGGACCGCGATCCGCCATTTAGTGATGCCTGCACTAGGAGTTTCTTTGCCAGTGGTGCATTATAAGAAATGGTATAAACAGGCCTAAGCTCCTGGCCTAAACACATCCAAGTCTCCTCAGGCAGGAAAAATGGGAAAATGTAACCACCCCCCTATCGGCATTCCACAGTCTCCTTCCTATCAGACACCCCAAACTCCCCCGTTAGGTGGAGAAGGAGACGGGTCTAATAGCAGCGCACTCAAAATGATTGTAATGTTTGTGGCATGCAATAAAATAATACCAATACTTGTGATACACTGTAGCATGCACAAATATTGGGGGAAGAAAAAAATGTCTCTGGGTTGGTTATGTCACTAAAATGAAAAAAATGTCCCCAAGTTGGTGGTGTTACTGGAATGAAAAACTATTTGGGACTCACTGATGCAAACTATGGCCTGGGGAGGGTGAATGTGATGGAGCTGCTTCCTTAGGCCTGCCTGCCTGAGGAGACCTGAATGTGTTTAGGCCTGGAGCTTATGCCTGATGCTGTTGGCTGTATGATTGTTTGATTCTCCTGCAGAAGATTGGGAACAGAATCCCTGAGGAGGGACCTACTGGAGATGTCTGCAGTGCCTTTACGCTGGAACCTCCTATGTAGTTGCTGGTTGACTCTACTGGAGACAGAAGGCCCTTCTGTCTCCTATCTGATGTATACATACTCCATGAAGATGGTGCCTTGCCTGAAGCTGAGCCCGAGGCTTTTGCATTCCATGACAGTGCAAACTACTGTTCCTTTTCTGCATTGAGTCTGCTGCACAAATGTTCTCTGTAAGTGATTGTTCACACCCCAGAAATCAATCAATGGTGGTCTTCACCAGCTGTTTTCACCCTGAAAACCCCAAACTACCATGTGGGAACTGTGAGCATTACACATAGTTGCAGGGAGGCTGCATCATAAGGCATGATTTTTGCTTTGGCCTATGTACAACCCTGTCTGGCCACCATTGCAGTTCAAGGGGGTAGGCTCAACCACCTATTTGTAAACCCCCCCATTTGGAACGATCCATTATTGTCTCAGTAAAGGTTTGGGTGTCACACCAGGATTAAGGGTTAATCCTGAACAGTTCTCACATGTTCTGTTAATACAGAGTATCATTAAATTCTGCTGTATAGACTGAAGTTATATTTCAGTGGTTTGCACACTGGCCTAATGATGTTCTTCTGGGTACTAACTATGAATTATCTGCAGTATTGACATTGCTAATATTAAATTGTGCTTTGCCAAGTGATTTCAAATTACGCAGACTTCAATCTAATCAGCTAACAACACTTGAGTAAGGCTTAATATATATGAGTGAAGCTGGTTAAAGGAGTTCAGACCTGCAGGTCTATTTATCACTGGGGAGATGGAGGTTCTTGGTCATGCAGTTCCTTTTTTATTTTAATCTACTGCATAGCATTGGAACACTTATTGCAAATGATCACGTATATTACTGAGACAGCAGAACATGCATATATAATTTTGAATTAATTTTACTGATTGTTGGAACCCCAAGCAGTAGCTTTGCACAGCTATTGGCATAGAGGAAGTTTTAAAAAGGAGGGGGGATTCAGCAAAGCCACATTAAGACAAAAGGGGGTAGGGGGCAACAACAAAAATAATGGGCCTCTCATCATAAATCAGATATTATTATTATACAGTATTTATATAGTGCCAACAGTTCGCTCTGCGCTGTACATTACAATGGGTGACAATACATGAGACAGTACAATAACAATACAATGCGATACACGAGTGGTTCGAGGGCCCTGCTCCTTGGAGCTTACAATCTAGGAGGGAGGGGATAGTGGTACAGGAGGAAAAGCTGTGGGGGATGGAGTGGTAGGAAGAGTGGAGAAGACCGGCAATTAGCAGAGGGTGGGGTAGGCTTCCCTGAAGAGGTGGGTTTTCAGGGTACGCCTAAAGGAGAGGAGAGTAGGTGATAGTCTGATGGATTGGGGTAGGGAGTTCCAGAGGATGGGTGATGCCCTGGAGAAGTCCTGGAGGCCGGCATGGGAGGAGGAGACCAGGGAACTAGAGAGAAGGAGATCTTGTGAGGAGTGGAGAGTGCGTTTTGGGTGGTATTTGGATATCAGGTCGGTGATGTAGTTTGGGGCAGAGTTATGGACAGCTTTGTACGTCAGTGTTAGCATTTTGAATTTGATCTGTTGGGCAATCGGAAGCCAGTGGAGGGATTGGCAGAGGGGGGTGGCGGAAATGGAGCATTGGGTAAGGTGGATGAGTCTGGCTGCCGTATTCGGGATCGACTAAAGCAGGGATAGCCTGTAGTGAGGCAGGCCAGTGAGGAGGGAGTATATATGTATCTTAGACACGTGTATGTTAACCTTTTTAAGGGCAAAATGTAATGCATGGAAAACAGCATGTTAATGTATGATAGGCAATTTTTTTCGCATGACACTCCCAACGTACTAGTGTGACTAGTGTGGCATACATACCTTTCAACATTTCAAGGAGGAAACGAGGTACACCTTGCCCAGCATACAATTTTCCCATGGAGATATAAGGGGCAGCATGGGGAAAATTGGTGTGGCCACATTGCTCTAAATATTGGCTATACCTTAAAGAGCTGCGGTTAAATAGAGTCTGTAATGAGCCTACTTACAATAAACACTGTACAGATTTGTTGCTGTCCTAGTACCCACAAAACACTTGTGGAAGTCTGACGGATCGCTTTTCAGAGAGTGGTACAAGCAGTCCTGGGACAAGGTCATGCAGTGCCCAGGCAAAAATGGGAAACTGTGCCCACCCCCCACCAGCTCCCCACGACACCCTAAACTCCCCCCGTTGGGTGGAGAAGGGGAAGGAGCTAATAGCACCAATATGTTTGTAATGTTTGTGTCATGCAATGAAAGAGTACCAATAATTGTGGTACACTACAGGAAAATTAAAAGTTTAAGATTGGTGCCCAAGTGCTGGGCGAAGGAAAAATGTCCCTGGGTTGGTGGTGTCACTGAAAGAGTAAAAGGTCCTGTGTCAGTGGTATCATAGAAATTAAAAAATGGCCCTGAGTTACTGGTATTACTGGAAGGAAAAAATGCCCCTAAGATGGTGATATCACTGGAATGAAAAAATGTCCCTTACTCAGTGGTGTCACTGAAAGGAACAAATGGCCTTGAGTCGGTGGTGTCACTGAAAAGAAAAGAAGTCCCTCAGTTGGTGGTGTCACTGGAAGAAAAAAATTGTTCCTGAGTCAACATCTGAGAAACACCATAAGAAAGCTTTTTTTTTCATCCAGTCTTTATCTATACACTTACATGGTATAGTAGCAGAAGACCTACACTTGTCACGGTAGCCCACACAGAGCAAACGGTCAACAGTACAGCACTATAAGTGCATAAATAATCATACATAGTTTAAACAGTGAAAATGAGGACAAGGAGAATCAATCTCCTGCACCTCAGGAACAGAATCTATGCATCACAGTTTATTAAGAACTTGGCTTGGATATATGGTTACCAAATGCTACCTGACCGTTGACTTCTCCACTTAGGCCCTTTACAGTTTACTGCTTCCACTTAAGAGTGAAAGTGAAAGAAAATCCAAAATTCTGAGATGTCACCAGAACAGGAATAGAGAGGAAATTTTCCAATGGGCACACTAGTTCTGGTCCACCAAGGATACCCTCAGTTTGGAGGGATTTCCTCCCACTTCCTGTTTTTATTATGGGACAGGAAGTGAAAGGGAAATATCCCCAATGGGTCACAAATGCAAAAAAAACCCTTATAACCCTCCCTTACTAGTTAAAAAATTAAAATAAAAAATGTTGCCTTTAGGTCTCCATTTAACCTCTTCCTTTCCAATAAACGGCCGGATGGGAGTGCTGCTGATGCGGGTGGACATTTCTTAACGTCCCCCCACATCCATTGCCTGTGGGCGTTCCCTGGGAGCGTGTGGCACAGCGATCGGTGCCTGCTGTGTCCTGCGGAACAGCGATCGCTGTACGGGACCTCTGTGTGAGGTCCCGATTCATGTGATCACTGATTGGCCAATCAGTGATCACATGAATAGTAGTAAACAAGTTGTCACTTCCTGACATCATTGCTTACTACTTGTGAAATCTGTGAATGGTCACAGAGGTCACATGGTACAAGGCTATTCATAACAGCCTTTAACCATGTGACAAGCTGTGACCAATCCCGGCTTGCACAGTATTTCTCAATGGCTGCAGGAATGCAGCCAGAGAGAAGGAGAAATTATTGCTTTTACAGCCTTTATGGATGTAAAAGCAATCAGTGTAAAAAAAGAAAAAAAAATCTTCATCACCTCCCACAAGTAGTACAGTGTCACTATGGTGACACTGTACTTCTAGGGTGACAGTATGTTTAAAAAAACCCCATAAATAATAATATAAAAAATAAAATAAAAATGTAAAAATAAATTTAGAAAAATTATAGTTTTTGGTTATAAACTAATTTGGGTTTTTTTTTTACTAAAAAGATAGATGAATACATTTTGGCCAAGATTTATGAAGAAAGATTATTTATGTGCAAAATTTTATAAAAAAAAAAAAAAACACTTTTTTTTTCAAAATGTTTTTACTTTTTCATTTATATATATATATATAAAAAAATCCCAGTAGTGAATAAATACCACCAAAATAAAGTTTTATCTGTCTCAAAAAATGCTAAAAAATTAATATGGGTACAGTGTTGCATGACCGCACAATTGTCATTCAAAGTGTGATAGCGCTGAAAGCTGAAAATTGGCCTGGACTGGAAGGGGGTGAAAGTGTCTGCACTTGAAGTGGTTTATCTTGTCTTGCATGCAGACACCTCATTCCTAATGCATATACCAAGTTATTTAAAGCAAGAGAATTGGCTCTTACAAATCTACCTGAAAAGGACATTACAGGAATGCATATTAAATAATTTCTGAGAAGCAGACAATTGGATACCTGCATCAGCAGTGTGAGCGATATGAGGGAAACCCTCTACAGGAAAAAGACATAAAAAGGATTTATTTGACAGGCGATGATACCTTATCTGAAATGGTAGGGATAAAAATGCAAGAGAATGGATTTTTCTTACTCTGCTTTCAATGCAATGCATTTTCTTTGATACATTGCATTACAAAGTGCACTTCTCCTATTCAGAGCAAAGCAGGAAACACTCTTATGTATTCTAATTGTTGATCACTTGGCCATGGCAGTATTGTACACTGCACTAAATGGGAAACTAAGCATAAAATAGATTGAACTTTAGTAGGCGGTTAGCATACAATTACCCAAGGAACAAGATTGTGAAGAAAAATGAGAGTCAATGAACATTGTATTATGTTAGGTCTGAAATATATGAGGACTGACCTATAGGAAGCATAGAATAAAAGGAGAGCCATTGCCTTTGCAGACAACCTGGTGTTATTAAATGAAACAAGGAAACTGATTGGTTGTGTAGCACTACCCCTTTAGGAGTCGCTGAGTTTTGGGTCCCCCTACACTCTACACAGCCAGGCAACACGCATTTTCTTCCACACTCTGTACACTGGAGACAGCAAACACTCCTTGAGCTTGGTTTTGTTGTTTTATTAAGGGGTTTAAAACTTGGATGGGGTTGAGGGGTGTATGGGATGCCCAAGGAAACTGCGAACTTGAGGACAAACTCCTTAGCAACTATGTACAGATGTGGACAAAACTAGTCTCTCCTTTAGGAGCCTTCCAGCTCTCTTGTGTACCTCCTTAGGCCTCAGATGAATCTTCCTCTTCACCCAGCTACACTGAGGGTATTCCCTGGGCAAGGGGGCCCAGAAACTGCAAATGTAGCACAGCAGCGCGGGATGAGAAGCTAGTTGGGTTTTCCACCTGACTGCCCTCTCCCCCTATGCGGCCCAGGGTGTGTAAGAGTACACACACTGTCCATTCTGATATCTTAATGGGTTGGTGGCTGCCTTCAGGCCTTTTGCTGGGCTGGTACCTTCCCTGCTGCTCAGGATATCCTCCCCGGAAGATTGTGTACAGTGGAGATCCTCTTCTCCAACACTTGCCTGTAGGTAGGCCCCTTACCTGGGCCCCCTCCCAGGCTCCACCTTCCAGCCTCTCACTCCATCTTCCACCAGACACTGCTTTGACTCTCTTAGGCTCTGTGATTCTTAAGTGTTGCCTTGGTTCCCATGCCCAACCTCCTGCCAGGGGATTGGCAAAGACCCCTTAAGCATGCAAATCCGAGCTTCCTTCCCTCCATTCCTCCTCCAGAAAGGTTTCTGCAGAGGTGGGAGGGCTCCAGAAGCTCTGACCTTCAGAACCTCCCTAGCCTGTTGTGAGGTGAACTCCTGCCTCACTCACAAACTGACTCATCCCAGGCTGCTACTCAGCCTCTGCCTAGAAAAATAAAACAATAAACTGTTATCCAACTAAGCTAGAGGGCGTTATAGTTGTTTAACAAATGGGTTCCTTTCATAAATTATTCTGTGGCCCCTTTGGCCAGCATTCAAATATCTATTGGATAGTTGGCACAAGAACAAAAGAACTGTACAGGGAGGTTTATTTAAAATGGAACTGAATCATCAATGTAACCATTTTCCAAAGCAGTAACATTCTAGGGTAATCAATCTCAATGGAACTGTCAAGCCATCAAATGGCTAGAGCCATGGCTGATCACACGAGCAGCACCATGGCAATTGTGGATCAAACAGAGGCTAAGATGGAAGCTTCCTTGGCTGAAAAGGATAGAAGGGTTTAATGTTACGAAGACACTTACATCGGAGAGAAAGCATTAACACAGCAGCAGTCTGTTCTTTACACAAGAAGGACATAACCCTTTTGGCTACCTTTGAGGACTAATGCCCCGTACACATGATAAGAAAATCATCCGAAAAAGTTCACGGAACCACTGATCGAATGATTTTCTCTTCTTTGATAAGCATAATGGCCTAATGAGATAATGAAACCAGAATTCTGCATATTGTATTTTATGTATCACTATTTATGTATATAGGTAATGTAATAAACTATATTATACTCATTGCTGGTAATTGTTGTGTATATCACTTGTTCTGGCCGGAAGGGCGTGGCTACAAGGTCACACGCACACTGCATCACTTCCACTGTACGGAAGATGTTAACACTACGTATTGCCCGACGAACGATTTTTTAGATTGGTTAATGTGGGCCACGATTTCGATCAACGAACAAACATCTCTCGGTCGTCAAATGACCGATCGGACGATTTTCAAATCGTGTATTCCCACCTCAAGTTACATAGGTGGCTTTAACGTCGTCTTGTTACTGAGAGACTGACACATTTGCTGGCCTAATTAGGTGAGAGCTACACAGACGATTTTTAGTAGTTCAAAAATCACTACTAATTAATGTCTAGCCTAATGGCAAATAAATCACTAAGTGGATGGAAAAAACTAAGCAGATGGAAAAAAAAGGCTCCCTGTGGAGTAAGTTACATTAGTTGTATGTAGTAGCAATGGCTTGCATGGTCACACAAATCTCTATTCAAGTGCTAAAAGGTGCTACTGCATTATTCCTTGTGGAGTCATTTGTTCCATCTGTTCAGCAACCTATAGCTAATGAAACATTTAAAGCAGGACTGCAGGTAAATGGAAAATTGTATCAAATACTTACTGTAATTTTCCTTTCCTGGTGCCAATTCATGGCAGCATACATGTGGTAGTATTCTGCCATGTTGGTGCCAGGAAAGCAGAATATTGTATGAAATACTTACTGTCATTTTCCTTTCCTGGAGCCAATCCATGGCAGCATACTACTGCATTTTTTGTTTTGTACTCTATAGATATAAGTTACCTCTATTGATGATAACCGTAGGTCTGGATCATTGCTACGTAGGTTAAAAAACATAGAGTCCTGATACTACTGTCAGTGCTTAACTTCTAATGCTACGGCTCTCATACATTGAAGGGTTCCTGTTGTTCACCCTCCCTTTCCTCTCTCCTTGCACACTCACAACACACTTTGTACTCTGTTTACAGAATACAAGGTACAAGGAGTTCTGTGAATGGACAAGAGGAGATCCCACCCCTCCTCACACCTTGTGGAGAGAGTAATGCTGCATGCCCATGGATCACTAGAGATGGCTCTTGTCGAGAACTAGCAGATCCTTGTCAGTGATTCTGAATACTGTAACCACACGCCATGTGCGAGCAACAGCAGCAGCTGTCAACGGTGGCTGTCAGATTTCTACTATGTACAAATCAATGGCCAGTGCCACCCCTGTTTGCATTTAAAAACTCATCTTACAGGTTACATGTGAATAGAGCCTCTGAAGGACTGTGGACACAGACTGTGTGCATCCATGGATAGCAACTCTGCTGCATTTCTGGCCGCATACAAACTGAGTGAAGCTTTTATTTGGCCTGTATGTATTTGGCCATAGCATAGCTGAATACAGCTGCATCCAGAGGTAGTATTTGGAAAACTTATCTGCACCCCATGGCCCTGGGAATATAGCCTACATATCAGGATACCTTCGCTGTATGAGACACACAACGGGAATTGGAAGGGAAAGTGAAGTTTCTCTTTAAAATATGGGTCAGGACCCAAATTAGTTCGGGGATGTGTTTGTGGTGGGTCACCTGTAGGCAGGTGGTCTATTTTCTCCACACTAGGTGGTGCTTGTCTGAAGCAGTACTGCAGCTCCATGGGAAGTTAGGGAAAACTTGGTTTCTCTATGGTTCCCCTAGTTTTATGGAGCAGCATTCCAGTTTTGTTACACTGCATCTAGGTAACCTTGGTGGCCATCTTTGGTCACGCAGAGTCTTTTTAGGTCCCTGCCCCCATGTGCACTCACAAAGTGACTAGTGTATGGAGAGCATACCCATCTGTCAGGGACAGCACTAGCAGTAGGGATAGGCTTCGGGGGATAGGGAAAGCTAAGGGCCTACATCTGCACTTCAGCAAGCTCCCCATTGGGTCGGACAGGCCAGACCACATTTCACCCTCCTTGGCAAGTGCTTTATTCAGTTCGGGCCTACTAGTGCTGACTCTCCGCTACAATGACTTTAAGTTCCCAGTCAGGTGAGCTCCTCTGCCGGGCTGTTGTACTGTTTGCAAGTTCTTCAATACATTGGTTACTACATTCCGGCCTGTGTGTGTTTTCTGCCACCGCGCCTCACTGCACCTACCCAACACACCACTGGACTGTGTAATGTAGTTTGTCCAAGTGGGAAATTGGTGGATCAGTGATGAGTGACATAGCACACCAACTATGACTGACACATATGCAGAACTGGAGTGTACAAAGAGGGGGGTTAGAGGGAATTACAGACAAATTCTGAACTCTGTTATATAGTGGACAACAAGAGGCTTGATACCAAGTCAAGTGCAGGTACTTGCATTGCTTATGCATTCTCTCATGTATTATGAATAAAAAGCTGCATTATATTAATTCTTTAATTCCTGCCTGGAGTTCTGCTTTGTTTTTGTACATGTATATACAGCTATTTTCCAAGTATGGATATTCTGACATTTTGGTAATAATTCTCTTCTTGAGTCCAAGTATGGTAATCATTTTGATATTTGGGTCCTGAGATTAAAAAAGCTTAAGAACCCCTGCTACAGATCAATGATAAGACATGGGGAAAGTGGGGGTGTAGGTTTGACTACAGGTGCTGGTTCAGAGACTCCAAAGGTTTTGTTACCATTCAAGCAGAGCAGGCTCCTCAAAGTATTAAAATGGAACTACACGGCATCTGAGCAGCACAAACCAAAAACACTATTTAATTTATTTTTAATATTCAAAGCAAACTCATCCACCCATCCATGTTTCCATTCTTTATTTTGCTGAGAAATCACTTTGAAAAACACCCTCCTAGCATTTATGGCCACTTGAGTATTCATGTAGCATTTATTTTCTGGAATCCATCTGCCCTTAGCAAGGGCATGCAGACAGGAGGGTGTGGATAGCTGAGAAAACCCCTCCTAAAGACTTCTGGGATGTATGACATCATTTGCCTAGGCCAGAAGGCAGGAAGTGACTGCCAAAATGTAAAGAAAAAGTCTAAAACAAATAAATATGATATACTTTCCTATCTACTTACTAAAGCTACCATCATAAGGATTACAAATATTCAATGTTGATTGACAGAGAGAAGTTCTGCTTAAGGTGAGTATACAAGTCAGTGATTGGTACAGGCAGCTCAGCACACTCACCAGTCAATGAGCAGACCATATTATCGCAGGTTGGAAGTCAGATACTGCACTATCCAACACAAGAAAAAAACAATGCAGGCAGATTAGGAGTTTCTGCCAGAAGTTTTGCCTGAATATAAACTGAGCTGACTAAATTACAGGTGATTTCTATATTACTCATTACATAGTTACATAGTTAGTCTGGATGAAAAAAGACAAAAGTCCATCCAGTTAAACCATTAAAAAAAAAAGTTATAATCCTATACCCACAGTTGATCCAGAGAAAGGCAAAAAAACCCCAGCAAAGTATGATTCAATTTGCTCCTGCAGGAAAAAAAAATCCTTCCTGATCCCCCGAGAGGCAATCGGACATTCCCTGGATCAACTTTAATCATTAAATCTTGGATCATTAAAAGCCTGCTTCTGTGTTTGATTGACAAAGCATAAAAACAGCTACTACTGAATTACTTGTCATTAAAAGCAGCCTAGAATGTGTTTTCCCACCAGCCATCAGGAAGATATGGAAACAGAATATGCCAACATTTAGAGGTCATCACATCCAGGACCAGATGATGAATGCACATACACCACAGCTGCGAGACATCCAGCAATGTTGAAGGCATTATACATATTAGAACTCCAGGGTAATGAATAAGAAGAATATTGTTTTTAAAATGAGTTGTTGAAATCATTAAATATGACCGATTTACATTTTTCTGTCTTCCCAGAAGGATTGCAGTTGATACGCAGCCCACCATCTGACACATTGGAAATGTTGTGTCTGTGCTTACACCCACTACTGTGTTACGTTGAGCTCAGTTTACATAGATCAAACCGAGGAAACTCTGATTGCATAGAAGCAGAACTTTCTTTAGGGCCCTTTCCCATGGGAAACATCTGTTCTAATCAGTAGGGGATCCATCAACAGTTCCCCCGCTAAATCTTAACGATGAGACATTGATCTCCTGTTCAGATCTACTGTACCTGAAAAGCTGACAGGCAAGTGTGATTAGATGCATGACAGGACCAACATCATTATATCATAACGCTCCGGGATACTTGGGAAGCTGACCAGGTGGTGAATTCAAGCCCATCATATTGATGTCACAACAGGAATGGTCCACCAATGTTGCCCTCCTGACATTGAGGAATCTTAAAAACATAAAAAAACAAAGGGTGCAAAGGCCTAGTGAATGACCATTATAATTTATTGAATGTAAAAACAAGTGAGTGCATACTCACAAAAACCAATGAATGAAAGTATAGTATGAAGCCACAATAGTGATCCAGAGGATGGCACTCGCAGGGTCCTTGCATGAATCAGACTACTTCCGACACGTTTTGAGGGTAATGCCCTTTTCTTCAGAGCAGAAAAAAGAAAATCCTATTGATGAAGTCAGGAGCTCCAGACATAATGCGTACAGGGGCGGAGCCTAGCTTATGAGCTGATGACATCATCATGCAGCCATATTGGGATTGCCGAGTGGTGAGACCGGTACATTACCATTGCCACTACTTAATGTGAAATTGCTGTTTTAAGCACATGTGGTGCTTTCCTTTTGTAAGTGTTTTTATCATTTTACTTGGATTTGAATAAATACAGAGAGCTCTAATAGTTTCCCCTTTTCTTTCTTAACTGAACTTCCATACTTATCTCAGCTGTGTAAAAATCAGAGAGGTTTTAAAAGAGAAGTATGGGAATATTTTTTATTTAAAAATCATATGACCGGAATCAGTGGTGCACATCTCAAAGGAATTCACAAGGGTAAACATACTGCCTGTAATATCTGTAAACTGGAGCATGCCTAGAGTCTTGGCCCATAAACTGCTCAATTATTTTGCTTAATTTAATTTGTTTGCTCTTATTTTTTTATTTTTTTTTCTACAAATAACTGTGACTCACAATTGTATGTGGTATAACTGCCATCGAAATGATACAGGCTGCTTACGGTATGGCAAATTATTTCTGAAAATGTCTTATAATCACGCACTGATGTCTTAGTTGGTTATTGTATAACCATATGTGACCCTGTTCTTTGTTTATGTGAAAATAACAATAAAAAGATATTGAAATTAAAAATCATACTTACCTAGGTGGATGCTGCATCCGTTCCCCACCGGCTCTAATGCCCCGTTCACGCGATAAGAAAATCATACGAAAAATTTTGCGGAACCACTGATCGAATGGTTTTCTCTTCATTGATGAGCAGGATGTTTTAGCCGATAACGATATTCTGAACGAAAAAATATGGTTCAACAACAGTGAAAAATGTCGTTTCGCATACAAACGGACGTTTTTCTATGCGGTGGTATGACGGTCGTACGAAACTAAATCTATCAAGCGCTATCACGCATGAGGGGAAACAGAAGATGACTCGGATGTTTATGTCCAAGGAATCTTCATAAACATGAACGAAAAATCCAAATGTTAAAAGTAGATTGGCCTAATGAGATAATGAAACCAGAATTCTGCATATTATATTTATGTATCACTATTTATGTATATAGGTAATGTAATAAACTATATTATACTCATTGCTGGTCATTGATGTGTATATCACTCATTCTGGCTGGAAGGGCGTGGCTACAAGGTCACATGCACACTGCATCACTTATTTTATTTATTTCAGGTACTTATATAGCACCGTCAATGTACGCAGCGCTTTACATATATATTGTACATTCACATCAGTCCCTAACCCTCAAGGGGTGTACAATCTAAGGTCCCTAACTTACATTCATACATACACATACAAGGGTCAATTTAGACAGGAGTCAATTCACCTACCAGCATGTCTTTGGAATGTGGGAGGAAACCGGAGTACCCGGAGGAAACCCACGCAGTCACAGGGAGAACATGCAAACTCCAGGCAGGTGGTGCCGTGGCTGGGATTCAAACTGACGACCCGAGTACTGCCAGGCGGAAGTGCTAACCATTTAGCCACTGTGCTGCCCCATCACTTCCACTTGTACGGAAGATGTCAACACTATGTATTGCCCGACAAACAATTTTTTTAGATTGGTTAATGTGGGCCACGAGTTCGACCGACGAACGCCTCTCGGTCGTCGGATGAGTGATCGGTCGATTTTCTAATTGTGTATTCCCACCTTAAGTTTGAGAATTCAGTGATTACATGACTGCTGATCGCTGAGTTCTCACAGCCGCTCTGAGCAGAGAGCGGTGACTGTCAGTCACCACTGTCTGCTTTGACCCCCCCGCTCTCTGGAGTGCTGGGCTGTGGAGGGGGGAGTGGCTGGCTCAGGTTCTCAGCGGCTCACTGAGAGGCTGAGCCAGGTGCCGCTCCAGACTCTGGGGTGGATCCAGACTTTAACGTCAGGATCTTCTACCAGCTTGGGCCGACTGAGGGACGTCAGCTTCAGCCCACTGTCAGCTAAAAACAGGTCACAGAAGTGCAGAATGAACTGCCCTCCTGTTAGAGGTCTAGGGTCCTCATAACATGTAAAGGTAATCATGCGGTTTATTTTGGCAACTCTCTCCAGCTGATGGTTCCTGGTGGAACTAATGTCTAGTTCGGATTTTTAGAGCCCATTCACACTTGTGCAACTTGCCATGCGACTTTGGGGTCCAAAGTCGTATCCCATGTTTCCCAATTAGTACCATTCATATCTGTGCGACTTCAAGTCACAGCGACTTAAAAGTAGTTCCTGCACTACGTTTGTCCGACTTTCATGCAATATGAGGCCCATAGACTTCAATGTAAACCCTCCAAAGTTGCATGAAAGTTCCACCTGAATGATATACATGAGACTTGAGTACAACTTTGTACAGCACAAACAATCATCCTTGGCCAAAGTCTCACCAAAGTCACACTCATCCAAAGTCGCATCAAACTCGCAAAGATGCATAAAGTTGCACTGTCAAGTCACAATGAAAATTGCACGATTTTCAAGTTGCACGAGTGTGAATGGAGCTTTAAGGTAGCTTCTGGTGTTTGCCATTAGATTGGAACACGCTGAGTTTGTTTGGTTGCTTTTCCCTCTTCGCAGAAATTGCAATGCGTGTTTGAGGAAACTGAATGTACTTTTTAACAGAATGATTATTAAAAATAATGCTCTAATACTGTCTTGCTAGGCCCACATGTCTGACCACAATATACTGTCCATGGCTATATTTAGTATTTTTCAAGGTGGGGTTGCTGTCATTTCTAAGTAATGTTATTTGGACAGTTTGGATGAAATTACTGCTTAGTGGAGTCTTTCTTCAAAGTGGCCCTCATGGTTTTAAAGGCTAAGTTCACCTTTTTAGGCAGAATTAAATTTTTCATAAATTTTGTAATGTCTGTTCTACCCAAGCCATCCCAATGTGCATATCTCTCATTTACCTAGTCCATGGCAGCTTTGAATCTGCACCTCTCTGTTCAAAATTAAAAAAAAATGCTTTCTTATTCCATCACTTCCTGTCGTATCATGTGTCCATACAAAAAACTTCATATCCCATCATGCACTGCCTTACTGCATTGCAGAATAGGGTGTGTGTTACCTCTCTGGACCACACCTCCCTCATTACTATACCACCACTTTCCTACTTCTTACTTTAAGGTAGCTGTGCACTATACGGTCTGATTGTACAATCTCCTTTAGATCTACCATCAGCTTTGCAGTGAAGGACCTGTCTGATTTGATACAAATTAAATAGATTGTTCAGGTGGGAGCTCTTATTCCATATCAGGGTGTGTTTTTCTGAGGTCAGCTGCTGAAGTACTACCTTCTAATGGTTTTCATGGACGAATACCAGGAAGTGATGAAGTAGTTTTCTATAGGTGACACTGGAGGCTGAGGTAGGGTCTGTCCTAGAATAACAGAGGTACATTAACAATGTATTGGTACATTCTGTTGCTTCAGCCTCCAAAAAAAATTGTCACCATTCAACTCTTCCAGAAATTTTGGATGCCTGTGTTCCCCACTGAGCACCGTGGTTCCATCCTTTGACCCCTACATCAGTGCTGTGTCCTTGAGAGAAGGTTGGAGATGAGGGCTGCTTGAGAGGTGAGTATAAACGCTATTCTATAGCATGACCCTTTATTTTTTTATCCTTTTTGAATATAACAAGTTTTTTTTCTTATGTTGCAAAATCTAAATTAGCATGTATATTAAAGTACATAGTACATCATGTAGACTTTGCAGCGTTGTTGCATCTTCTAACAAGACAGCCAAAAGCCAAAGTTCACTTCCACCTTAGCATAGTAATCACAATCCATCCATTTGCTGTCAATGTCTGGACAGCTATGAGGAGGACAGAGGAAAAGTCAGCAAGAAAAGGTCAAGACAATTGCTCTGGGCCCCAGGCTTCAGACATTCCCAGTGCAGCTGTCAACTGAAATATATTCATACAATCTGATATATACACGATGCAAAATATGTATCCCATATAGCTTATAAATCATGTAACAACACACTGTACATGTGCAGTCATGGAAAACAATCCCATGTGGTCAAAATCAAACATGATGAATGCAATATCACATTTCTTTTAGTGACATAGTTAAATAACAAATGAGTACAACTCAATATCATCTGGTTGTCAGACTAATGAAGACTGCTCAATACAGTGACTTACTACATAAGACCATTTTTTGCCTGTAGGCATTAAAGCTAAATTCCAGGAATTCAGCCACTTTGTAAAATGTGAAGGCACACTATGAGTTAAGTACAAGGAGGTGCATGACATCTCTGGGACTTCTCTCTATTATTTATATCTGAGATGATAGATTCACACAGAGCAGCTATGCCTGCCCCTCCCCTCTGCTGCCCATTCACAGAAGCCTTTGTATTTTGTGATTGTGTTCACATAATACCAAGGTTTCTGTGACTTGGCAAGAGGAGGGGTGGAAAGGGGAGGGGCAGGCATAGCAGCTGCAGTGAATCTACTGTTGACGATGCTGAGATCAGAGTGATCAGCATCGGGCTCTCAGAAATACAGCAATAGCTGTCTTCCAGGAGTATTGCAAACCTGTCAGATAAAAAAATAATAGAGATAAGTCCAGGAGATGTGATGCACCTCTTTGGATTTAACTAAAAGTGTGCCTTCACTTTTTACAAAGGAACAGAATTTCTAGAATTTAACTTTAAACTGGACCTGAAGACTTAAGCAGACATCTGAGAAATGTATTTTTTGCCTTGAATTCCTCCAGAAAATTAGCAGTGCACTTCCTGATATGTGATGATAAAAACAAGCAAGAAAAAAGAGAAACACTGTCAGCGCAAAAACTACCACCAATTGAAAATTCATAATAAAAGTCCATGAAGTCCAATAATTAGAGCTGCATAAAGGTCGATGGGACACTTTGGGCAAGCTTTCTATAGTATTGTAGGAGAACTCTTGTGTAAATATAAAAGAAAAGAAGCGCCTCTAAGTGCAGCAGAACCACTTTTAATTAGTACCAAATGTAGAACAACTCACATATATTCATAGTAAAACAAGCTTATAAGGTGCAGTCTCTTGGAAGTAGAGGAACGGCTGTTGAGGCATGCATAGTGACGCATTTCAGAGCATGCGCTAACCTCTAAGGGCGGAAGCGTGCTCCTTTGTCAAGCTGTGATGATCCGAAACGCGTCGCTATGCAAGCTGGTCTTTGACGCCATCACGCCGACGTCGAGCCTCAACGTGCGTTCAAGACGCCATCTTCAGGGGTTTACATATGCCGGCTGGCTTCTTCCTCCTGCCACCACAATTTCCTGGGCACAGACACGGCTCTCAAAGCCGGGACACAGACGTTCCTCTACTTCCATGAGACTGCACCTTATAAGCTTGTTTTACAATGAATATATGTGAGTTGTTCTACATTTGGTACTATTTAAAAGTGGTTCTGCTGCACTTAGAGGCACTTTTTTTCTTTTTCTGATATGTGATGATACCCAGGCATTCCTTTGCCTTAAGCCTCATAGCTGTGCATCCGCTGTGATATCATCTAAGGCAGTGTTTCTCAACCTTTCTTCAGTCACAGCACCTTTTAATAGTATGCAAAATCTCGAGGCAACCAATCTAAAATGTAAAGAAATGTTACTTCTCACCATTGCGATGACAATGCACACAACGGCCTTGATAAAATGAAGTGCATATCAGAAACCCCCATCACATCAAAGTCCGCTCATCAAATCACAGTTCCCTTCAATACATGAGAGCTCGCCATCACATCAGATACCTCCTTTCACAGTGTCTCTTCATTACTTTCAAGTCCCCTCAATACAGAATCCTCTCATCACATCATGATCCCCTCATCACAGAATTCTCCTATTATGTAAGACCCCCCCCTCCATTCATCAGAGCACCCCCCTATACATTACAGTCCCCTGTCACAGAGCTCCCACATTTCAGAGTCCCCACTTCCCATCAGAGCTTAACTTTATAGCTCTCAGCAGCATGACAGAGGACAGGGGAGAAGAGGAGGTCTGCACAGAGGTGTACTTCCATCCTCTCCTGAATGCTGGGCGTGACCCTGCATGCCTGATGACTGGATCAGTACCAGGAGTTGCCATGGTTCGGATGGGCCAGCACTATAGGAATGAATGACACTGAGCGTCCTGGCCCAAGTGCTTCATTGGTTGTTATGGTGCTGATGGCCAGGCAAACTATGTTCTGTGTTTGTGGTACCACACGGAAACCCAAATGGCACGCTGGTTGAGAAACCCCAATCTAAAGCACTGCTGCCTGTGTCTACTAGTCTCACAAGAGTTGGAAGATGCAGAGTCCTGTGCATACTCAGAGAAGCCTCAGCAGAAGGGTCTTGAGGGTCTTGACTCCCCATTAGCAGTGTCCTATGTATACTCACAGAAGCCTTAGTAGAGGGTACGGTTGCCACCTCATCCCTTTAAACTCAAACACATATTAATTACACAGGTTCTGAGGCTAAGTTATTCTAAATAAGGTACTAAGTGAGTTTAATTACCACCTTAAGCAGCCACAGAACCTGTGTAATTAATATGTGTTCGGTTTAAAGGAATGAAGTGGCAACCCTAGTAGCAGGGTCCTAAGCCCCCACTACCAGTGTCCTAAGCATTTTTTACTGGCCAAAAATGTAATTATATTTTTTTTAAATGCAATAAAAAATACCTCCAAATGCAGGGCCTTTCATTTTTGAATTGACCATCTGCCCAGAGCTTTCTTTTAAAGGACATAAATGATTGGAAAACCTAAAGAATAAAGTATTTCCGCTGTGTATTTGTTGGATTGAGCAGTAGGTAAAGATTACAGGTCAGTCCTCTTTGAATTGTGACAAAATGCCAATTCAGGGAAAGGGAGGGTTTACTGCAAACTGGACTAGCACTGCATGTAATATTTAATTGGGATTCAACATTCCAAAAAGTTGGACAGCACTGGTGATATAACTAACAATGTAGGCAATGTTGGTATTCCTCCAGCTGTGCAAGTTACAATACAAACTCAACTACATATCAGCTGATCTAATCATTGCAGAGCTGTCCTTTGTGCTGAAACTGGAAAATTGAGGATAAGGAGCCCTCTGCTGGTGAGTACTTAAACAGCAGACAATTTACTGTGTAGTCAAAACTTATTTTTTTTTTAATTTTGAATAAGTTAAAGAAGAATTAGAACCACTTTAAAATCAATATTGCTGTTTGTATCCCCACAAGTTTTTTTGCCCTCTCTATTTGTCCTGGTGACCATTGTTACTGATCCAGAAAGCAATGGGTACACTCTAAGAGGGGAATTTCTCGCCCTTTGTAGTGATTTCCCCCCCACTTCCTGTTGCATCTCTGCTACAGGAACTGAAGGAAAATTTTCCCAACAGGACACAGGCTGCAAAAAAAAAAAAAAAAAAAGAGGATTAACTCCTTAATGTTCTATTCAAACTTAAAAAAAAGAATTAGCTATAAATATACTATAGGATTACTGAGCCCATAATTAAGGTGGTTTTTTCACCAATATCTGGTGAGTGCGGTATGTGATCTTAGCACAAACAGGTGTGAACACTAGCCAAGGGTCTTGGAATAAGGACTTTCAATTTTATTCTACTCACCATATTCTATTTTTTGGAGTGGGACTATTTAATTAATATTTTTTTGTATGATATCTATTTGTATTTTTTATTATATATTCTTTTGAGTGTTTATTTATTTGTGCTGTTTTGATGTTTTTTGTTATTTTATTAGTGTTGACTAAGGAGCAGTAGCATTTATTTGGGAATTATTTCACAATATAATTTTTGGCGCTGGTGATTTTTTGTATAAATAAATATACTATAAACAGAAGTAGTAAATATATGATTACATATGCAATAGAAATATACATTTTGAACATGTTGCACAGGCTTTCAAGTTATGTCAAAAAGTGAGTGCGTTTACAGCACATTTGTGGTGCTTTTCTATGGAAGTGAATGGACGTATTGCAAAGTGTCAACGCCTGCCAATCTCTGCAGGCAACATTAAGGCAGCATTAAATGTGGCTAGTCTTGTTGCAAAGCAATGCTAATGCTGCCATGTGCACACCTCCAGCCACTCCTTGTCTTAGCATTTGTGAGTTGTCTTGATAGACAGTTGGGAAGTGGTAAAATCATGACCCAACCACCTATTCCTAATGCCTGTGTGAATGAGGTCTAAGAGTTCATTTACATTAGCAGTTAGGAGGCGGTAAAACTACATGACAGAGCCATGTTTTCACTGCCCTTTAACTGCTCCCCTTTGGCCTCATGCACACTGGTAACGTTAGCTGTGTAAAGTCATGTTAAAAACAAGTTTTTCAGCTTATTTTAGCGTTTTTGCATTAATGTTTAGCAGCGTTTTCCCGCGTTTTTCTGCATTTACATTTATTAGTGTTTTTGTTACCAAAAAAAATGTATTTTTGGTCAAAAAAGTCCAAAAATGCAGTTTTGCAGCATTTTACCAAGTTTTTCAGCGTTAGAGCGGTTTTACAGCTACAAAACTCCTCTAGAAACCCACTAGTCCTGGGGTTTTCTTCCCAGCCAAAAAACGTCCCTGCCAAAAAATGTTGATTACAGTCTATGTGTGCATGGAAACATAGGATAACATACTGGGGGGGGGGGGGGGGGTTTACTGGCTGTAGAAAAAAAAAATCAAAAGCCAAAAACAGCCCCTGTAAAAATGTCCAGTGTGCATGAGGACTCAGTGGCCGGCGATATACACATGCAACAGCCGTGACATTTCACTTTTCAGCCACCGCAGGAATTGCACCCCCTGTTGCGTTCAGTGGACACTACAGCCCATTGAATTTAAATAGGGCCATACCAACCGCCCCGCAGTTACGTACAATTCACAAGGTTGCACTGCGCTAGTCTGATATTAGGGGTTGAATCACCTCCTTACTACCTGTCCAGACCAAATGTCCAGTGATCCAAATGTGAATCACTCTTTAAAGAGCAACACAAGTGTAAATGAAGCATTCACCCTATACAAAACTGCCTTCCTCACCTACACCTCCTCCCTCCATGCTGCCAAACAAGCCTACTTCGTAACCCTCATCAATACCCTCTCCTCCAGTCCTCGCCGGCTCTCCTCTACTTTTAACTCCCTACTCTCTCCCCCCCTCCTCCACCCAGTACCTCACTCACCGCCCACGAGATTGCTAACCACTTCCAAAACAAGATCGACGCAATCTGTAGGGACATCGCCAATGCTCAAACGTCCACCCCACCTAGCCTCCCTCCCATGATAACCCCCTCAACACTCCCCTCCTCTGACCTCGCAACTGCCCAGACTCCACCCCACCCAACATCCCGCACACTAAAACCCCCCCAACATTCCACTCCTTCGATCTTGCTACCACTGAAGAGGTCACTAAGGTCTTCTCCGAAGCCCACCTCACCACCTGCCCCCTTGACCCTGTCCCCACACAACTCCAGAGCCACAAAGCTGAACTGAGGTCACCCTCCTCCTCCATCCTACGCTCCCTCACCCACATCTTCAATCTCTCCCTCTTTACTGGCGCATTCCCCTCCCCCCTAAAGCACGCGCACATCACCCTCATACTCAAAAAACCCTCCATGGACCCCACTGACCTGAACAACCTTAGACCCATCTCCCTGCTGCCATTTACATCCAAACTCCTCGAGCGCTTGGTCTATAATCGCCTAAGCTCCCACCTCAACGACAACAACCTCCTTGATCCACTACAGTCTGGCTTCCATCCCCTACACTCCACCAAAACCTCCTTACTCAAACTCACCAACGACCTGCTAACCGCCAAAACTAATGGCCACTACTCAGTGCTCCTACTCCTCGGCCTTTCCACGGCCTTCAACACAGTTGACCACCCCCTCCTCCTTAAAAAAACTACACTTCCTTAACGACATTCCATGTGAAGGTTGACTGACATATACTGTTGACAGATGTATCATTCACCTTACTTTACCGTCTACATTTTTCATGTACTTGCAATCTACTCTTTTCTATTTCCTCTCTTTCTTATATTAATATACTTTTCTGTATTGTACTTTTCAAAAGTGCCTTGTTTTTGTTGTAAGTATCACTTGAAACTGTACTGTTGGTTTACAGTCTACTTTTGCAAAATAAAACCGTTTGTAAACAAATAAAAACTACATTCCCTCAGCATCAGAGACACCGCTCTCTCCTGGCTCTCCTCCTATCTATCCCAGCACTCCTTCAGCGTTACCTATAACGCTACCACCTCCCCCTCTCTCCCTCCCCCTCTCTGTTGGGGTCCCCCAAGGCTCTGTTCTCGGGCCCTTTCTCTTCTCCATCTACACCTCCTCCCTTGGCCAACTGATACACTCCCACTGCTTCAACTACCACCACTATGCCGATGACACGTAAATCTACCTCTCTACCGCTCACCTCACCCCTTCAGTCTCTGCCCGAATCACCTGCCTACTAAACGCCATATCAGACTGGATGTCACTCCGCTTCCTCAAATTGAACCTTTCCAAAACCGAGCTCCTAGTTTTCCCCCCAGCCCATGCCCCCCCCTCCCACCTCGCCATCACGACCAATAACGCCACCATCAGTCCCACCCCGCAAGCCAAAGTTCTAGGTGTCACTCTAGACTCCAACCTATCCTTCCAACCCCATGTCCAATCGCTGGCAAATTCATGCAGGCTCCACCTCCGCAACATCTCCAAAATATGCTCGTTCCTAACCCCAGACACTACTAAACAACTCATTCACTCCCTTATTATCTCACGATTCGACTACTGCAACTCCCTCCTCACCGGCCTACCTTAACACAGACTATCCCCACTTCAGTCTATCCTGAACTCAGCGGCCAGACTCATCCACCTTACCAACCGCTCCGTATCCGCCACCCCCCTCTGTCATTCCCTCCACTGGCTTACGATTGCCCAATGCATTAAATTCAAACTACTAACACTGACGTACAAATCTATTCATAACATTTCCCCAAACTACCTCACCGACCTGATATCCAAAAACCACCCAACACGTACTCTTTGCTCCTCACAAGACCTCCTACTCTCCAGTTCCTTGGTCTCCTCCTCCCATGCCCGACTCCAGGACTTCTCCAGGTCTCCCCCCATCCTCTGGAACTCACTACCCCAATCCATCAGACTGTCATCTACCCTCCTCAACTTTAGGAGCACCCTGAAAACTCATCTCTTCAGGGAAGCCTACCCCGCCCTCACCTAACAGCCGATCTCCTCGTACCACTCCATCACCCACAGCCATTTCCTCCTGTACCACTATCCCCTCCCTCCTAGATTGTAAGCTTCAAGGAGCAGGGCCCTCGAACCCCTCTAGTATTGTATTGTATTGTTACTGTATTGTCTCATGTTCTGTCCCCCACTATAATGTACAGCGCTGAGTAAACTTTTTGGCACTATATAAATACTGTATAATAATAATAATAATAATAATGAGGCATAAGGGAGTTAAGACAATTCACTCCATAAATTGTGGCATTCATAGCAGACAGGAATTTGCTTGGCACATGGCTGGATAATTGAAATTAATATTCACAGCATTTTTGAGTGAAGATTCTATACTCCTTTAATAAATCAGCCTCACTGTATCATTTTTATTCAGAATAAAAAGTGGGCAGCCATAAATGCCCATTACATATTGTGCTGTCTACACTATAGTTGTACTTTACTGCTTCTTCTCACAATGTAATGCCTAGTACACACGATGAGAAAATCGGATGACCAGTGCTCTGCTGGACATTGATAGAAGTCACAAGACTGCTCTAACTGCTGATGAAGGTATTTAGCAGTTTATATTTACTAAAGTAATTGCATTTCCATGTTCTGTGTAATGTGGGAGACCAGATATAGTGAATGCAGGGTCCTGGGTTTAGTAACACTTTAAAAGCTCCCACTAGTGTTGAAGAAAATGATAGAATTCATATTAAAAATCATCTTAAGGTGAAAACATATTGTTTTAAACATAACCTCTCATTGGGTGTTTCTATTGTTAAAGCGGTTGTAAAGGCTCAAGGTTCTGTACCTTCATGCATTCTATGCATGAAGGTAAAAAAACCTTCTGTGTGCAGCTACCCCCCAGCCCCCCCCCCCACGAATCCTTACCTGAGCCCCCTCCAATCCAGCGATGTTTACAAGAGCCTCTGCTGTAAGGGGACTCTCCCTCCTCATTGGCTGAGACAGAAGCGGGAGCCCATTAGCTCCCGCTGCTGTCAATCACAGCCAGTGAGCCAATGAGGAGAGAGCGGGGGGGGGCATGCCACGGCTCTATGTGTCTTATGGATGCATAGAGCAATGTCTCAGGGGCGAGCACACAGTGGTGCCCACAGGGCAGGTGGCTTTCTATGGGGGCACTGCTCGAGGAGAAGGAGCCAGGAGTGCAGGAGGAGACCCGAAAAGAAGAGAATCGGGGCTGCACAGAGCAGGTAACTATAACATGTTTGTTATTTAAAAAACAAACAAACAAGCTTTAGTATCGCTTTAACTTTTTTCTGAAAAAGCTAGTTGCCTAGATATGCTGGCCTTGTAGTTTTAGTAGTTTGTGACCCAACTGACCAGGAAAAATGGAAAATTGTATCAAATACTTACCATAATTTTCCTTTCCTGGTGCCAATCCATGGCAGAATACATGTGATTCACATATATGCTGCCATGTTGGGGTCAGGAAAATGCAAAATTGTATCAAATACTCACTGCAATTTTTCTTTCCTGATGCCAATCCATGGCAGCATACATGTGAATCACATGCATGCTGCCATGTTGGCATCAGGAAAATCAGTTAAGTAAGAAAGTTTACAAATTCTGAAAGTCCAAAGTCCTTTGGTCCACATGTAGCTGAAGGTCAGATGCAGGGATTAGTGACCTCGGAGGTAAAACAATTCCCTCTAATACAACCGATTTTATCCTCCATAATTAGTATAATCAGTGTGTAGAATAGCTTCTTTTCAGAAAAAAAATGATTTAAATGAGACTTAGAATTGTACAACACATCCTATGGTAACCGTATGACAACCAATGGTGACTCTAGGAACGATACTGTATATGGGGGGGCACATAGGATACCACAGTGAAAACTAGGGGGGCACTATTGATTTTGCCACTAGATCATACCACAAAAAAAATGAAATAAGTATATATAAATAAGATTACAAAATACAAGAGTAATGCGGTGTGCAATGTTACCTTTTTATTGTACTAACCTAACATTTCCACCAGTGATGATTAACTGCTGAGATTTTGAGGGACTGCAGACATACTACAGAGATGGTCAGAGACTGTGGGTATACTAAAGGAGATGGTCACAGACTGCGGACATGATACAGGAGATGTTCAGAGACTGCAGACATAATACACGAGATGTTCAGAGACTGCAGACATACTACAGGAGATAGTCAGAGACTACAGACATGATAGAGGAGATGATCAGTGACTGCAGACATACAACAGGAAATGACCAGAGACTGCTGACATACAACAGGAGATGGTCAGAGACTGTAGACATACAACAGTAGATGGTCAGAGACTGCATACATACAACAGGAGATGATCATAAACTGCAACATACTACAGGAGATGGTCAGAAACTTCCGACATACTACAGTAGATGGTCAGAGACTTCAGACATGCTACAGTAGAATTTCAGAGACTTCAGACATGCCACAGGAGACTGCAGACATACTACAGGAGATGGTCAGAGACTGCAGGCATGATGATGGTCAGAGACTGCAGACATGATACAGGAGATGGTCAGAGACTGCAGGCATACTACAGGAGATGGTCAGAGACTGCAGACATGATACAAGAGATGGTCAGAGACTGCAGATATGATACAGGAGATGGTCAAAGACTACAGGCATACTACAGGAGATGGTCAGAGACTGCAGAGATGATGCAGGAGATGTTCAGACTCTGCGGGCAAGGTACAGGAGATGGTCAGAGACTGCAGGCATACTAGAGGAGATGGTCAGAGACTTCAGGCATGATACAGGAGATGGTCAGAGACTTCAGGCATGATACAGGAGATGGTCAGAGATTGCAGACATGATACAAGAGATGGTCATGCTCTGTAAGTAAGCGCTGGCTGAGCAGATGGCCATGGATAGCCGCTCCGAGGTGCTGTCATTCACACAGTCACTATGCACCTGTGGGAATGTAGCCTTATACAATGACCCCTGCTCTTAGCTCCAGCACTGCCTCAGCCACTAAGCAGAGGAATGCACAAAGGTAACAGATGATGCTAGCAGCAGCACACAGGGCGCACAGTGCCTACTGCCTGCAGTCTTAGACAGCTCCCCTGCACACTCTCCCCTCTCCTGACATGCCTTGACACCTTTATATCTTTCCTCAACTCCCTGCAAAGTAAACCCTCCTGACATGAACCGCCACCAGCAGCTTTCCTCCTCAAACAAGTTTCCAAACATCCACTCAGCCCACATCCCTTTCTTTGGGACAATGTCATCCTTCCATGCCCGGCACGATTTCCCCCCCATCCCACCAACTCAAACTGGTCGGATGGGGGAGAAAGCAGGAGAAAGCAGGGAGGAGGCAGGCTCTACCTAGAGGAAGCAGTCCCCATGAGTTTTCCCTCGCCCAGACTCCCATCCCATCGGATCCATTGGTGTGTTTACTGGGTGCGCTGGATCCGGAGTTATACCCCCCCGGTATCTATATCATGGTTATTCGTATCTTGTATTTGGTGAGAAAACGAATAGCTAGATATTGACTGTCTAGTACGATACCTACTAAGAAACGTTGGGTGGAATATGTTAAATCTCTCCCTTTACGGGAACAACCTACTTACCGTCATCGTAATGCTTTGTGTAAATATGAGCTTATTTGGTAAAGTTGGTTAGATACGTGAGGACTGGCCCCTTCAAGGTTGATAATGAATAGACGTTTGCAAATATGAGACATAATGGCTACTTTATTGCTAAGATAAGGCCTGGGTACTCACTTGCAGTTGTTGTTGTCTTTTTCCTTCCTTTTTGTATGTTGTTTTTCCCCCTTTTTTTTCCTTCCTATTTTTTTTCTCTTTTTCTCTTCTCTTTTTCTTATAAAAAAAGACAATTCTTCTTTTCGCTTTTCTTTTCCTATTTTCCTTCTATTTTGTAAGATGTTGATTATTACGACATTGGTTATCCATAGCAATGGGCTCTTATATGTGCACTTTGACTGTGTGTGATCTATATATGCAATGTATACCACTACCTGTACTCATCTACAAGATTGCTCCATGTCCTATTATTTGCTCATGTACTTCTTTTCAATAAAAAAAAGTTTGGATTAATAAAAAAAAAAAAGATGGGGACCTTAGAGTGTGAGTTCCTCCAGGGCAGGGCTGCTGTGAATGTACAATGTGTAAAGCTCTGTGTAAATTGTACTTGTAATAAATAAATATATGATGCATCCTATCAGTAACAAGAACACAGAATCCCCCCTATAATTCCCCTTTTCACTCCGGGCCATCTAGATGCAGTGCATCCCTCCCAGTTGTTTTTAAAGGATGCTGCGACCTGTCAGGAGGGACAGGTCATAGCATCCCTGAACATACAGGGCACTAAATGTGAGTACAACTGAGTACAATGTTTGGCCCTGTCCAGTCACAACCTGCCATAGACCTGGACAAGCTGTGGGACCGGGCTCTACACCTGTCCATCCTGAGTGCATGAAAATGCTGGGACGAACTCAATGCTTCTATATGGCTCCATGTACAAGGGGCCTTATAAAGTTTTATTGTCTTGTGATCCTGCCAGTAAGTCTGGTATTTTTCAGCTTCATTCACAAGACCTGGCCAAGCAGCCAAAGTGACAGAGAGCTGAGACAAACCAGGTGGAACTTGGGAAATCTGTCCAGCAAGGAGGTAGATGTTCTCTGGGCTGCAGTTGGAAATGTGTATCCAGTGTGTGAAGGAGATATCTTGCAGGCCTCAACACGACTTTGGAGATTTCTCTGCTGAGCCACAGTTGTTAAAATGGAACTACACTGCATCTGAGCAGCACAAACCAAAAACACCATTTAATTCATTTTTAATATTCAAACCAAACTCCCCCATCCATCCATATCTCCATGTTTTATTTTGCTGAGAAATCACTTTGAAAAACACCCTTCTAGCATTTCTGGCCACTACCTTAAGTAAGGACAGTTGAATTTACTTCTTGGAATTTTGAAACCACCTGCCTTCAACTCAGGCAGCTGATAAAGCCCCTCCTTCCCTCCTAAAGACTCCTGGGGTGTATGACATCATCTGCCTAGGCATGGAAACCAGAAGAAATGTAGAAAGAGGATAAGGATTTAAAATAGTGTTGATTAAGAGAGTGAAGTTCCTCTTTAATCAGGTCCCAGGGGAGGTGCCACCTTTATCTTTGGGTCTTCAATGCTGTTTCAGCTAGGGTAACGGGGGATCAGCCTCCTGCTTCTTGAAGGAGGTAAAAAAAAAAAGCAGTGACATTATCTGCAGTTTTCTGTGTATTGAGAGTGAACAGACAAGCTATACTTCAATACCCTATTGACTTCCATCAGAAGGGGGAGTGGGAGTTCCAGCAACACCCAATGGACTGAAACTGATCACAGTGGCAGATGGGAGTTTTTTTTGCAGCGGGAGGCTGAAGTGAGCATATTTTCCCGTCAAATCTGCTTATAGCTAGAGCCAATGTTTCAGGCGAACAATTGGAAGACTGGCAAGAGAAAAAGAGAGGGAGCCAGAGAGCGTGGGAACTGGAATTGGGTCAATATCACTGGAAGCCTTGCGCTGCTTCCATATTACAGCAGTACTGCTGGGTGAACCATGGTGCAAAGCCACACAGAACCAAAACAGATGATTCCCTACATGCAGTGAGACTTCCAGCCACTGGTTCTGGTGAGAGAGCCTTGCGGCCATGGTCTATTGCCACTAGAGAGAGTCTGAGCTTTTAGGAACTGACTACATAGCTGCTCTATAGCCCTTTACTGCCAGCAGGCCTTACTGTGACTGTTCTCATGTGCACCTATGGTATAATTAGGCTCCAACATTAGCCAGCTGAAGATTCAGGACTAAAGACTGCCCAGTTACTGTTGCAACACAGAGATCTTTGCTAGTGCTAAATTGAGGGGTACCTTTCAAGGGATACCACACAGGACTTTCTCTTTGGGTGCACCCTAAGCAGTTGCAATATCCTTATTAACAACACAGTAAAGTACTGTTTGATGCTGATTTTGCTGATTTATGCGGTAATTCCAGTCTAGTGTTACAGAACTCTAATCTAAGCTACTTTGGCCATAGTAATTCCACTGCCTAGCAGTCTGTATCTATACTCATCTCCTGTACATTTATTTATGCTCAGACTACCATTTACTTCAACTCATACTAATACATTGAGTTCTTTCATCACTAAACAGTCTCATGTTCACTTTCCAGTGTTAGCTCACCACCAAACCAAAGGTATCTGTGCTTGTGACTCTTTGAGAGTCTGCAGAGATTTCCATTCAACCAGCTGTGCCAGTGAGGCTGAGGGTGTTGTTGGAGTTGAACAGAGAATTCAAGTTACCAAGAGGCTCCATAGGGGTTAAGGCTACATGTGGGATTTGTCCAAGATATATCTCTTCTGACTGTAAGTAACCTAAACAACGAGCAAGAGATTTAGAACAGCCAGTTGAGTGGTGCTGAGAGCAAAATGGACGACTGGGGTTAATTGTGGTGGCCAAGATCCCTGGTGACAATTGGACTGAGGAAGAGGTCCAGCGAACAGTGATGACATTGACCCTTGATCAGTGAGTGGTTGTATTGGACTTGAAAGTAAATTAAGCTACCCCCCACACATATGTACTGTTGGAGTGGAGGAGAGACATTCCAGCATGTTTCCAAGGGTCTAGCCTTCACATGACTAATGAAGTTGAGGCAAACCTAATCCTGCTGCAAGTACCAGACAGCAGTCCAGAAAGTTCCAGTCAGAATGCATCAGGACTAGAAGCAGTTGCTACAGCCCCCACCTCAAATTCTGGGTTTCCCTCGGCCTCCTCTTTTACAGATGTGGGAAGGCTGGTGGAGAACTTTGTGAGGAATGCATCCGTCCCCATCAACCATGGGTACAGGAAATTTCAGTTCTTTTCAGGTAGAGTGCCTGCTCCATCTGGAGAAGAGGATTTGAAACATGGATGGATCAGGCATCTCAGGCACTGGAAGAGTGGAATATCCCAGAAACAAAGAATCAATGAGACCTAAGGCAACCCACCACTGAAGTAATTTAAATTTGGAAATTTCTACAGCAGAGCAATTATAGTTGCTGACCATGGCTGACCATTTTTTGACAGTGGAGGAGTCAACCTTAGGGTGTCAATACGCTCTGGTATTCATGAACCACTTTTCAAAGTTTGCTATTGTGGACCCCACCCGCAATCAAACTACAGCCAAACTTTTCTGGCTGCATGTTGTTCAACCATATGGGTGCCCAAAGTGGATTCTATCTGATTAAGGCCCTAATTTTGAGTCACAAGTCTTTATAGAGTTATGTCGGCTGAGTGGGATTTCACACACTGCTCCATACCATCCACAATGGAATGGTGCATGTGAGCACTGCAACCAAACCCAGCTGAACACTGTGGAACAAAGGCACAGTAATCTTTGGTCACAATATGGGACTTTAACAACACGGTCCAAAGGGTGGCAAGACATACTCCTTTTTTTATGTTTGGGCGGTGTGGCAGGTGCCTATAGACTTGTAGCATCTCCCGACCCTTGAAGCATGGAGGTAACCTCAAGAGACAGGATGGGCTAACATTTCACTTCTGGGCGTAGATTACCTAAGCAATAGTGAGATGTGAACAGATGGGTGCCAGTCACTTTAAGAAGCAAAAAGAAGGAGCTTATTGACTTTGCCTCAAAACCCCTGGAATAGAGGAAAGAGGGAGTTCAGAAAACTCATTACAGGCCTGCAGACTCAATAGCATAAAAAGAAGAGACACCATTACAGAGAAGAGCCTTTATGCCAGGTTCAACTTATGCACGTTGCGATTGATGCATTTTTCCAGCACATTTTGCATTGCATTTTTTTAAATGCGGTTTTGAAGTTTGTTGTTAGGGGGAGGTGATTATTGTCATGCAGGTAAAAATGAAAAATGCAGAGCAAACACGTCAAGTGCTTGCGTTTTTGGTGCATTTCCATTGTGGAATAAAAAAAAAAAGTCCCTGACCCTTTCCAAAAAACACACCGTGGAAAACACAGAAAAGTGTACGTAAACCCATAGCAAACCATGTTACTAAACCCAGGGCCCTGCATTCACTATATCTGGTCTCTCACAGTACACAGAACATGGAAGTGCAATTATTTTAATAAATATAAAATGCTAAATACCTTTTCTCATCAGCAGTTAGAGCAGTCTTGTGACTTCTATCAGTGTCCAGCAGAGCACTGGTTAAAGCTTGTATGAGAAGTTTTCATCCTCCCCTGATTGTCCTATGAGGCTGCATAACCCCTGACCCTCTGTATGGACAGCGCTAACTGGCCCTGTGCTGATCACATGCACTCCCCCAAGAAAAAAAAAAAACCTCTCTAGGAATACACACCAAACTGAGCAAGTGCAGCGTGCCCCCATTGCTCTGTTCTATCAGCAGATGGATTAGGGACAGTAGAAGAAGGGGAGGATCAGAGAAGACAGGATCAAACAGCCTTTTTACACAATGTGGAGGATCAACCCCTTAGGTTCCACAGTGAGTATAACAAGCATGCTTTACTACATATACAGACTGATTTTACTGCTGTGGGTTTAGTAACACTTTAAATGGACTGCAGTGCGTTTCTGAAAACTGAAAACACACTGAATGACACAAGCTGATTCCAGCAATCTGTACTTTCTTAATAGCAGCTGTCTCATTAACAGGGGCGGACTGACCATTCGAGCACTCGGGCACTGCCCGAGGGCCCGGGGTCAGAAGGGGGCCCCATGAAATGCCCCTGGCACCTTTTTTATAGGCTTTTTGGGTGTGGTTTGAGTGTCGACAAGGACACAGGGGCCCCATGATCCCCTATTGCTCGGGGGCTCCATGAGTTGTCAGTCCGCCCCTGCTCCTTTAGCAACCAAAGCGTCCCCAGTAGCAGCGGCAGTAGTCTCAATTATCCCATCTTGACGCTTTTCCAAGTTCCCCACCCAGGACCTCATGTGGCAGAGTGAACTTTGGTAGTTCATCATAGACATTATCTGTTTCTCTCCTGTCCTTAGTCAGGCTCCCAGCACTGATAGGCAGCACTGATGAGCACTGTTGGGCATTGATAGGCGGCACTGATGAGGTGGCACAGATAGGCAGCACTGATGGGCACTGATAGGCAGCACTTATGAGCTGGCACTGATATGCAACAATGATGGGCATTGATAGGTGGCACTGATGGGCAGCACTGCTGGGTGGCACTGACTGATGGCACTGCTGGGTGGCACTGCTGGGCAGCACTGATGGGTGGCACTGATGGGCACTGGTGGGTGGCACTACTAGGCACTGCTGGGCACAGGTGGGTGGCACTGGAGGGTGGCACTGCTGGGCGCTGATCATCAGGGCACTGAACATCAGTGCCCTGATGATCAGTGCTGATCCGTCCTCTCACAATTGCCGGTTATTGGCAGTACTTTCCTCATGCTGTGACAGCGTGAGGAAAGTGCAGCCAATAACCAGCAACTGCATTTACCGGTGATCTGCTGTTTCATTGGATACAGCTGATCACGTGGTAAAAGGACGCTGTGATTGGCCTTTTACCACATCACGTGATCAGCTGTGTCCGGGAGATCGCCAGGTGCGCACCCCCGGGGGAGCGTGGTCTGGGAAGATGTCATTCTCTGTAAACCCTAGAGATGGCTGTGTGTGAAAATCCCAGTAGATCAGCAGTTTTTTAAATACTCAGACCAGCCCGTCTGGCACCAACAACCACGCCACATTCAAATCCACTTAAATCCCCTTTCTTCCCCATTCTGATGTTCGGTCTGAACTTCAGCAAGTCGTCTTCACCAGGTCTAGATGCCTAAATGCATTGAGTTGCTGCCATGTGATTGTCTAATTAGCAATTTGTGTTACCAAGCAATTGAACAGGTGTACCTAATAAAGTGGTTGGTGAGTGTATAAATCTTGTATAATAATAATAATTTCATGGGTGAATCTTGACTTTTTTGGTCTCTACTTTATCTTTTATTTTGTACCAGAATTGGAGATTAAAATGTGTTTGTGTGCAATACCTAATAATATTTCCTGATTCAATATTTTGGGTACTGTCATTTTTTGCCATTTCGTGGGTGCATGCAGCTTTGAGACTTGACATACTTACTTAACAAATCTTCATTTTTTATTTTTGTACAGGAACATTGGCGATGAATTGTGTTTGTGTGCACTCTAATTTTTTTAGTGCATTTTTTTTCCACGGGAATCTACAGCTGATAAAAATTGTGCAAATATTGTGCAACCCAAAAAAACTGCAACTACCATCTTTGTATTCGTCAATGCTTCTACATTCAGAAATATATTATTTTCTGGGGGAGGTCAGGTCATTTTATGGCCAAGGAGGCAGATTTTAACGCGTGTAAAAACAAAAAGGAAACATTGCTTCAGAGAGGAGACGGTTAATAGAACAATCCATGAGTGCGTGTGGATCTGCAGGGAGGGAGTGGAGGACAGGCGTCAGATCGAGGCCTGGGAATGGACTGAACTGGGAGTGAGGCTTGGATAGGGATAGGCGAGATTCCGTGGAGCACAGGGGGGCTGCTGTGAATGGCAGTGTGAACTAAGGAGTAATATTTTCAGAGGTACTTTTATTTCTATGGCACTGCGATTTTATCTTCTCTAAATCAGTATTAAACCCAAAAGCAAACATTTATTATATTGCGGCTTACTATTAATTACATGTGGTAGCTGCATTTGTTTTCTTTTATTACCATCTTTCTTGTTAGGCTGGTGAATTGTAAATTGGTTATTTTTTTTTTTAAAGAATAAGCTGTTCTGCAGACATAGCAGTTAGAGGGTTGCAGTGTGTTAAGAGTGTAATTATGCACTTTTTGTGGTATGCATGCACACATTTGCAATGTGTTCCAGTGTGGAAAAAGCCAGCAAGCTGTATTATTTTTATTTTTTTTTATTTTTTTTAAATGTACACAAAAGCACTGTAGTGGTGTAAACCAGGCACATTGGAATACATTTGTCCCCACTCACACCGGTGTAACTTGTAATGCGATTTGATAGTTTCAAATCGCATGACAATGCGCACCCTATTGTCCGCAATGAAAGCGGGCATAGCGATGCAATTCCAACTCCATCGGGGTCGCGCAAATTTTGAAAGTGCATTATATAGTCCAAAGACATGCTGGTAGGTTAATTGGCTCCTGTCTAAATTGTCCCTAGTATGTGTATGTATGAATGTGAGTTTGGGCCCTTAGATTGTACGCCCCTTGAGGGTTAGGGACTTATGTGAATGTACAATATATATGTAAAGCACTGCGTAAATTGACAGTCCTATATAAGTATTTGTAATAATAATAATAGTAGTTTTTGCAATGAATCAGAGGAAGAGCTCACTCCTGTGATGGTGGAGGACAGTAAGAGTTGGGAGTCTCTTAGCAATGTTCTACCAGCCAGGATAGGATGATGATATATCTGGGGGGGTTTCAGTCGAGCTTCATGAGCTATGTATATAGCAAGGCCAATATTCAACTTTGGTCAGAACCGCATGGCTTGTTTTTATCTACAGACACCTCTTACCATAAGCTTTTTTTTTTTTTGGTAAAGGTGAACTAGCCCTTTAGGCTAGCCATACATGTAAAGAGTTATCTGATCTACAATTTCCCTGATCAGTGCAAAACCGCATGGATGGACAGATCTCTTGCAGCTGGCTATTGTATTCTTACAGCTAACACCTGCGGCTGTCAGAATACTTGAACAGTACTGCAGCTGATTGGCTGCAGTCATTGTTTAATCAACTTACATGGGTTGAAATTTTTTTTTTTTCTTTTTGTCTGAAAATTGGACCTAAGAATAATCGGCCGATTTTCACTCTGTTAGTGGGTCAATGACACCAGCCGACTTTTTTTTTAGTTCCTCACCTTTTTGGTGATCGGGCGTGTTGGAAAATTTGTGAAAAAGCGGCCGATTTTTGACTTAATGATGGTCAAATCGTACGATCCTTTTTCTGAAAAGAATATGCACATGAGCTGTGACCTGGAAGGAACAGAAGTTTCACCTGTTATATGAGGGGGGAACTTTATGACTTGGTCGGCCGATTTTCGAAATCATTGATGGCACCATTGGATTACCAAGCGAACAATGTTTTCGATTTTCGAATAAACAATCTTTCAGAATTCGACCCATGTATGGCTTGCATTAATCTTCAATTCCTCAGTGGAGGTTTTTGAAGATATGTGGTGTCAGCAGGGCCACTGATGGACTGAATTTTATAAAAATTGGCTACAATTTAAGGTGTGAACGAATGGCTTAAAGGGTTAGTTCGCTTTTTAGCTGTGCAGTCAAGGGATCCCAATAGATGTAAATGAACTGTCCACAAGAGGTGTAAATTGCTTGATTTATTTACGTTGTACAGCTGCAAGTCCTGTTGGTCCCCCTTTTAAATGTGTTAAAAATCTCCTAATGGCAGCTTCTCCCCTGTTCTGTTTCCAGGACTCAGCAGCCATTGGATACTCACCCCTCGGCATCACAGTAGCGAGCGCCATTCCTAGTCCAAGGCCACGCATGTGCAGTGTGTGCCCTATCCCTGTGTAGCAGCGGCGGCTGAGCTCCGTGTTTCTGCTACAGGAAGAGAGAGAACATGCACTGCACATGGATGGCCTGAATAGGAACAGTGCTCCCTGCTGTGATGCTGAGGTACGAATGCCCAGCGGCTGTAACATCCTAAAAACAGGCCAGTGGAGGGCAGAAAGCTGCCATTAGGAGTTACACGACTTACAACTATGCAACTTAAATACTGTAGTTGCTAGCTTTTAATAAAAGGACACTCGCCTGTGCAGTGATCCAGCACTGTCCTCACCTGGGCCACGTCACTGGTCTTCTAGACCCTGGTTCTAACATTTACTATGGGAAGCCAGCTGTGACTCCTTGTGGCTTCACACTGTGCATGTGCGAGCTGCATCGCTCTTTGTGAATAGCCCCTCAGCCTCCTGGAACCTGTGACATGTCCCAGAAACCTACGGCCAAAGGGGTGGGGATGAACTTCCGCTCAGATCTCCTAGCTGATCTGGGTGGAATTGAGAGCGGGTAACTGTCAAAAGTAGGTACTTGTTCCTGCCCCCCTTCCAAAAAATAAAATATAAAAGTGCTCAAAAGTTGCCTGACTTGCAGTCTCTGCTCTAATTCATTCCAAAGGTGTTCTGTTGGGTTGAGGTCAGGACTGGTGTAGTCATGTTGGAAGAGGAAGGGGCCATCCCAAAATGATCCCACAAAGTTGGGAGCGTGAAATTGTCCAAAATGTCTTGATATGCTGATGCATTAAGAGTTCCCTTCACTGGAACTAAGGGGCCAAGCCCAACCCCTGAAAAATAACCCCACACCATAATCCCCCCTCCACCAAACTTTACACTTGGCACAATGCAGTCAGGCAAGTACAGTTCTCCTGGCAACCGCCAACCCAGACACATCCATCATATTGACAGGGAAGCATGATTCATCACTCCAGAGAACACTGCTCTAGAGTCCAGTGGCGTCGTGCTTTACACCACTGCATCTGATGCTTTGCATTGCACTTGGTGATGTAAGGCTTTGATGCAGCTGCTAGGCCATGGAAACCTATTCCATGAAACTCCCTACACACTGTTGTGCTAATATAAAGGCCACATGAAGTTTGTATGTCCTTCGCTATTAACTCTGCAGACAGTTGGTGACTTCTGCACACTGTGCGCTTCAGCATGTGCTGACCCCGCTCTGTCATTTACGTGGCCTACCACTGGCTGAGTGGCTGTTGTTCCCAGTTGCTTCCACTTTGTAGTAATACCACTATCAGTTGGCAGTGGAATATATTTTTATATTTTTAAAAATATATTTTTTTAAAATATATTCTTCAGATTTTTTTTTAACATATATTTTTACATATATTTGTAAATGCATTCCAAAAATGTATATACAGTCAGGTCCATAAATATTGGGACATTGACACAATTCTAACATTTTTGGCTCTATACACCACCACAAAGGATTTGAAATGAAACGAACAAGATGTGCTTTAACTGCAGACTGCCAGCTTTAATTTGAAGGTATTTACATCCAAATCAGGTGAACGGTGTAGGAATTACAACAGTTTGCATATGTGCCTCTCACTTGTTAAGGGACCAAAAGTAATGGGACAGAATAATAATCATAAATCAAACTTTCACTTTTTAATACTTGGTTGCAAATCCTTTGCAGTCAATTACAGCCTGAAGTCTGGAACGCATAGACATCACCAGACGCTGGGTTTCATCCCTGGTGATGCTCTGCCAGGCCTCTACTGCAACTGTCTTCAGTTCCTGCTTGTTCTTGGGCCATTTTCCCTTCAGTTTTGTTTTCAGCAAGTGAAAAGCATGCTCAATCGGATTCAGGTCAGGTGATTGACTTGGCCATTGCATAACATTCCACTTCTTTCCCTTAAAAAACTCTTTGGTTGCTTTTGCAGTATGCTTTGGGTCATTGTCCATCTGCACTGTGAAACGGCGTCTAATGAGTTCTGAAGCATTTGGCTGAATATGAGCAGATAATATTGCCCAAAACACTTCAGAATTCATCCTGCTGCTTTTGTCAGCAGTCACATCATCAATAAATACAAGAGAACCAGTTCCATTGGCAGCCATACATGCCCACGCCATGACACTACCACCACCATGCTTCACTGATGAGGTGGTATGCTTAGGTTCATGAGCAGTTCCTTCCTTCTCCATACTCTCCTCTTCCCATCACTCTGGTACAAGTTGATCTTGGTCTCATCTGTCCATAGGATGTTGTTCCAGAGCTGTGAAGGCTTTTTTAGATGTCGTTTGGCAAACTCTAATCTGGCCTTCCTGTTTTTGAGGCTCACCAGTGGTTTACATCTTGTGGTGAACCCTCTGTATTCACTCTGGTGAAGTCTTCTCTTGATTGTTGACTTTGACACACATACACCTACCTTCTGGAGAGTGTTCTTGATCTGGCCAACTGTTCTGAAGGGTGTTTTCTTCACCAGGGAAAGAATTCTTCGGTCATCCACCACAGCTGTTTTCTGTGGTCTTCCGGGTCTTTTGGTGTTGCTGAGCTCACCGGTGCATTCCTTCTTTTTAAGAATGTTCCAAAGAGTTGTTTTGGCCACGCCTAATGTTTTTGCTTTCTCTCTGATGGATTTGTTTTGTTTTTTTCAGCTAAAGATGGCTTGCTTCATTGATAGTGACAGCTCTTTGGATCTCATCTTGAGAGTTGACAGCAACAGATTCCAAATGCAAATAGCACACTTGAAATGAACTCTGGACCTTTTATCTGCTCATTGTAATTGGGATAATGAGGGAATAACACACACCTGGCCATGGAACAGCTGAGAAGCCAATTGTCCCATTACTTTTGGTCCCTTATCAAGTGGGAGGCACATACGCAAACTATTGTAATTCCTACACCGTTCACCTGATTTGGATGTAAATACCCTCAAATTAAAGCTGACAGTATGCAGTTAAAGCACATCTTGTTCGTTTCATTTCAAATCCATTGTGGTGGTGTATAAAGCCATAAATGTTAGAATTGTGTCGCTGTCCCAATATTTATGGACCTGACTGCATATATATATATATATATATATATATATATATATATATATATATATATGCCATGTGGGCCAGGAGGAATCCAGGACCCACTGCACCAGAATAGGGTCTAACAATGGGTCCACGAATTTCATCCCGATACCTAATGACAGTCGTTGCGACTGTCTAGCCTGTAGAGGTCTGTGCGTTTCTCCATGGATATGCCTCTGCAGACCATCACTGACCCACTCCAAAACTGTCATGCTGAACGATGTTACAGGAAGCATAATGTTCTCCACGGCTTCTCCAGACCCTTTCGTGTCTGTCACATGCGCTCAGGGTGAACCTGCCCTCAGCTGTAAAAAGCACAGGGCGCCGGTGGTGGACCTGACAATTCTGGTGTTTAATGGCAAATGCCAATCGAGCTCTATGGTGCCAGGCAGTGATCACAGGGCCCATTAGAGGATGTCAGGCCCTCAAGCCACCCTCATGAAGTCTGTTTCTGATTGTTTGGTCAGAGACATTCACACCAGTGGACGTTGGAGGTCATTCTGTAGAGCTCTGGCAGTGCTCATCCTGTTCCTCCTTGCACAGAGGAGCAGATACCGATCCTGCTGATGGATTAAATACCTTCTACAGCCCTGTCCAGCTATCATAGATTAACTGCCTGTCTCCGGGAATCTCCTCCATGCTCTTGAGACTGTGCTGGGAGACACAGCAAACCTTTAGCAATGGTCTGTGTTGATGTGCCATCCTGGAGGAGTTGGACTCCTGTGCAACCTTTGTAGGGTCCAGGTATTGCCTCATGCTACCAGTAGTGACCCTGACCCTAGCCAAATGCAAAACTAGTGAAAAACAGTCAGAAAAGATAAGTAAGGAAAAAAATTTCACTGGCCTCCATCTGTAAAATTATTCCTGTTTTGGGGGTCGTCTCATTGTTGTTCATTAACACCAAAACAGCTGAAACTGATTAACAACCCCCTCTGCTACTTAACTGACAAGGCAGTGTCCCAGGAGCTTAATTGACTTGGTGTTATACCCTTATCAAAAAGTATTCCTTTAATTTTTTTGAGCAATGTGTGTGTGTGTATGTATGTATGTATATGTGTGTGTGTGTGTGTGTGTGTGTATATGTATATATGTATGTATATGTGTATATATATATATATATATATATATATAAAATGGGGTGTTCAAGTCAAACTGGGACTTTTAATTTTACAGGTCTAAAAGGGATGCTATCTGTGGTGGTACTGCACGCAATAGAAGGTGGCACGCGTGACCTATTACCGATGGGCGGCGCACTTATCAAGGACCAGTCCAGAGACCATTAATTAAAATGGCAGCCAATAGTGTCAGTGCGTGCAAGGAGTAGAGTGTGGTGATGAAGTTTCTTGTGAACAAAGGTGTAAAACCCACAGATATCTACAGAAGACGTCAAGCACAGTACAGTGATGAGATGCTCAGCTGCAGTAAGACATTTGAATGGTGTACACATTTCAAAGATGGCCACACCTGGATAATTGACACATACATGTCGTGAAATTGCACAAGAGACAAATCTTTCTGTGGTCAGCATTTCAGCACTGTACTAGGCTGTCCAAGGATGGTTCAGGCATACTGACAAACCTTCCTATGCCAAAGCTTTCCAGACATTAGTTAAATGCTTGGAGAAGTGTATAAATGTAGCAGAGGAGTATGTTGAAAATTAAATGCAGTTTCTACTCCTTGCAATTTGTTCTTTTATGATATAAACTCAAAAGTCCCAGTTTCACTTGAATGGCCCTCGTTTTAGTTGTTTTTACATTGTGTGGTTATTTCATTCTTTTTTTTTTTTTTTAATACATATTTTTGTGAGTGGGGAAACAGCATGGAAGATACACTTTGATTTATTCTGATTAGGTGATTTCCCCTCTGTTCTTGTTCCAGAGACAACTCACCATTTTCAATTTCTCCATTGAGGAGACACAAAGCAATAAAAACCTGACAGAGGTTCTAGTCCTTGCCTACTTTCTCCAAAAAAAATTAGCTTTAGACACAGTTTAAGTATATTTTCTTTTTTTCCCCCTGACAGCATTTTTAAAATGGAAGATAACATTGACACCATTTTATTCCACAAGTCAACAAAGTTTGTGTTCAGTGACAAGTATAACTCCAACTTGCCGTGGTGTGCAGCGGGTATGACGGCTGCAGTGTATGCAGTATGGACTTTGTTTGTCTTACCAGGCTTCCGAAAAGTTCCCTGGAAACTAAAGGTATGTGCTATTTACTTGGAGATTCTCTTTGCTTAAAGGATAGTTCACTTTTCATAACATGTTACATGTTATATCCATATGCAGGGTGTAACATGTTATGAAAGCACCGGCCCCTGCTACCCACCAATCCGCCCCACTTTGACAGCTAGCAGGGGATCTTCTCCCCTCCCTGCTAGCTGTCAAATTGTTTTTAAATGTGGTTGTGCGAGGTTCTGCATGCCTGACCGCATCACTCCTCTGTGAATAAGAAATGACAAGTCCCGACAGCCCCAGGCTGCATTCACACTTGAGAGTTTTGTAGCTTGAAGCTCTAAAAAAGCTCAAACCTAAAAAAATCAATTGTTCTGTATGGTGCTTGTTCACATCTGATCGCACGAACAATCACCATAAAGAACAATTGATTTTTTAAGTTTTGAGCGTTTTTGGAGCTTCAAGCTACAAAACACTCAAGTGTGAATTCAGTCTTAGCAGCTGTCGGCTTGTAGTTCTCAAAGTACTGCCACGGCACTGTGGAGCACCGTGGTAGTTCATTGAATCTTCCTGGCAGTGTATCTGCTTGCTCGTACATCCCATACAGGCAAGAAGATATACTGATGGGTCTGCAGGAGACCTGCATGACACCAGCAATCTACTGATGGCTGGTGCATTGCTTTACAGACTCCTGCAGCAAAAAAATAATAAATGCACATTTTATTTTGCCTGCATTTATTATTTTTTACCAAAAGGTGAACTTATCCTTTAAATCCTTTTTTACAGGGGTACACTTTAACCACTGTGCCTTTCACACTTGTTCACCCCTTATGGACCAGAGCACCTATTACATTTCTACTATGGACCTGTTTATTCAGAAATTACATTGTCATCACAAAAGATAACAATGTAAGGACAAACAAGGCTTTCTTTTCACAATATTGTCATGCAATTTTTTTTTTGTTCGCAAGAAGAATAAACAAATTGTACTTTGCTTTTTTGAGAAGTGTTCATTTAAAAATAAATAGTGTTACTGCACATAAAATGCCTGTTTAAAATGACACTAAAATATGGATTCTGGTACAAAGCATTACAAAGTTACAGTATTCACAAATGAAATATATCTATATTTGTTCAGTTTTTCTCTTTCACACAAGAATGCAGTGCTGTAAACTCTTGTTCTGTGCGCATTTCCCACACCATATTCAAAACACACTGCAATTGCGATCAGCAGCAGGCGTAAAAAAAAAGGTTAATGATGCCATAAACACAGGTCACAAATGCAGTGTGTTTGTCCGTACTGGATCAAACAGAAGTACCATGTGATCTGGTTCCAATGTGATATCACACCAAACAGAACTACATGTGAATCACACAGAAATTAACAGCACATTGCTGGTGTGAACTGGCCCTAAATGGGAAATGTGTAAATATATGTTAAATGTGTAAACATATTTAATGAACTAAACAAAAACAAAAAAAAAAGTTTAAGTATTAATAGTTAATAATTAGAAACAAACAACAATAACAACAAATATCAGGAGGAAAATAACAGTTGAGGAGTGAAGGAGACTAAGGCTCGGTTCCCACTACTGTGACCTAAATGTCTCATGACTTACAGTGTGACCTTGCCAGGCGACTTCCTGGCGACTCGATGCGACTTAAGTATGACATGAAACAAGAGATCCCTGTGCTCAAATCCATACAGCTAGTGCATGCAGAAGCTGTATGGATTTGAGCACAGGGATCTCGTTTGTTGTATTGTTGGGTCAGTAGCCAGACCTGAACCTTGTAGCTCTCCCCATTGTGTCTTTTCCCCTATGCTAGCATTGTGTCCGCAGTAGCATTTGCGTAGGCAGGGCAGAGTAGGACTGGCCATAGAGGGATTACTTTGACGCAGTTGGCCAGCTTAAACATGTATTGCAATATGTGTGAACCAAATATCCCTATTTGTTGCATAGTTTGCTTGAAAGGGTATATACCAGTGTGCAGAGGGTCCTTCAGAATTTCTTAAATATGACATGATACACAACTTTGCCATTTGACTTTGTGAAGGAGTATGGGGTACATGGTACTCCTACTCATTCACCAAAAAAGTGTAAAACGTGACTAAAAACAGAAGGACAGTTTTTGACAAGTTCTTTAAATGCTTAAGGACCGCCCTATAGTAAATATACTGCTACAGGGCGGCACCTGTGCGCAAAATTATACATATATATACGTGATTTCGCATTTTCGGGTAGTGCCATTAGTACAGTGTCAGTGCTTTTTATTTATCATTGATCACTGTATTGGTGTCACTGGAGATGTCAGTGACACCAAGTTAGTTCCCCCCAGTATCAGAATATCTGCCGCAGTCCCGCTAAAAGTCACTTTTATTTGTAGGAAATAAAAAAAATCCCATTATCTATACCGCCATTTGTAAACGCTATAATTTTCATGTATACCAATTCATTTACACGTATTGCATTTTTTTTTTTTTTTAGCAAAGACAGGTCGCAGAATACATTTTGGCCTAAATTTACGATAAAATTTTATTTTTTTTTTATTTTTTTTACTGGACATGTTTAATAGCAAAAAGTCAAATATTGTTTTTTTTTCTCAAAATTGTTGGTTATGACCTAAAAATTTAAAAAAATGCACAGGCGATAAAATACCACCAAAAGAAAGCTCAATTTGTGGTAGAAAAAGGATGTAAATTTAATTTGGGTGCAGCGTTGCAATTGTCAATCAAAGTAACTGTAACGGAACCGGTACCCGACCGCACTTGGGTATATTCCGTTATCCTGCAGCTTCCCCAGTCCGAACGCCATCCACGGACCACACCCTGAAATCCCTCAGAAAAAGACAGCACCCAGCTCTTAAAACAGGAAGCCAACTACTTTTATTGTACACAAAACAACATGTTTTATACAGAGGATGGGGAAAGACAACCAGGGACAGGAAACACATCATCAGCCCACCCTATCAGTGGGAAGGGCTACAGTATAGGCAGGAAACACCTCATCACCCCTCCCCATCCAACCAGACACAGAACAATGGGATGAAACACATGGTAAAGGACAATGACCAACCCCCACACCAATACACAAACAGTACATCCCATAATAGTTGGCTGGACAGGAAGACACAGCACAATGGGGGGTAGCACATGGCAAACAGACAATGGACAGCCATGTGGCCTAGACAAAGGAACACACACTATACACAAGACTCAGACATTCACATACACACCCTGTACCCCTTAACAGGCACAGGGTGGGTTAAACATAATGAGGGGGACATGAGCTGACCAAGCGGTCCCCCCACCCCCAAAAGTCACTCCTGTCACATATCTCCCCTTTCGGCAGGAGAGTAACGCAGGAGTAGATCCCAGACGGATGTACTCTGAAGTTACTCTGCACCTCCAGTCTCTCAATGCCAGCACCCAAACAGTACCCCAAGCAAATTGTCCCACACCAAGCGCTACTCACCCAGCCAACCTCTGCCTCTCCCGTAGAACATACCTGCCGCTGGGGAGAAGTACGGACTGGTCCTTCTCCTGGAAATCCTCTCAGCCGCTGGAGAGAAGACAGGGTGGCTGGGCCGACTCCATCCTTCTGTAGGGGATCTGGGCCGACTACCCAGCATCCCTGGGGTATCCAAGTGGTGACTGTAGTTGCTAGGCAGAGGCCAGCGGCACTCTGCCCTGGTGCCAGCGCTTCTGCTGGGGACCCCACATCTGCTCCGGCTAACCGTGGGGAGGGAGGCCGACTTCCTCCCCTCCCAGACTGTGGATCTGCTGCTGGGTGCCCTGGTGCACAGATCCTGGCTTGGGAGGGAGAACAGTTTCCTCCACTCTGGCTGACTCTGGGGGAGGGAGGACAACAATCTCCTCTCCCTTCTCACCCTGGGCCTCTGAAACTACCACAGGCATGGGGCAGAGGTCCTGGACCCTCTGTCCGGTTGTCAGCGCTTCAGCTGGCGGCTCCCCGGCTGGTTCCTCATCAGTAAAAAAGTTAATCAAATTCCCAACCTCTGGAACTGGTGTTTGGGGATCGGGGCTCACCATCTCCTGTCCGTGGAACTCAGGAGACATTACCAGTGCTGGGCAGAGTTCAGTACTGTTTGGCCCTGTTGCCAGGTCTACTGCTGGTTCCTCCTCAGCTGAGAGGTCTATCAGATCCCCAGTCTCTGGAATTTCCACTGATGACTCTTGGGCATGCTGCCGAACATGTCCTAGCAGCTGCCTGTATGCCCTTTCCAGATGCAGTTCTTTCATCAGCAGGTATTGCAAATCTGGCTCAAGCTCTGAGACCCCTCTGAGACCGAACATAGCCTCTCTGCCTTCTCGCAACTCCTTCAGAGTAGGTTCTCCTTTATCGCCAAACACAAAAAGGTCTGTATGGCTCTCCCACAGCAATCCAGGCCCACCAAAGTCAAGTCCCTCAGGAGAGCACTCTGTGGACACCCCTAAATATTCCTGCTCTGCGTGCCACCGCAGAGCCCGATATCTATTGTCCAGTTCTATCTCCTGCTGGACCAGTCTGTCCAACTCAGCCACCCATTGCTCCTGGGGTTATTCTCCCAGGAATGGCATCCGTGACTTCCGATGGTCCCTGGCCCATTCCCCTGCGGTTGGGTAGCACTTGCATTTGTCCATACCAGCAGCCTGGACTGCTCCTCTCCAAAGCACCTCCCAAATCCGCTGCCTGAGCTCCAGGTACTGATCTGTAGACACAGTCCTGGGGTATGTTGCAAGGATGATCTGCAGCAGCCCTGGGAACTCTGATGCCAGGTCCATATCTCCACTGGGGTGACTGACGTCTCCTTTCCTAATCTTGAATCCCGGTGGTGGTTTGGATGTGTTTACAGCTGGAAGCACAATCCCACCGCTTGCCACCAATGTAACGGAACCGGTACCCGACCGCACTTGGGTATATTCCGTTACAGTAACGCAGCGCCGTAATGAAAAAAATGGCCTGGTCATGAAGGAGGTAAATCCTCAGGAGGGCAAGTGGTTAAAGAAAAATTGGCCCCCGAAGTAGATCCAACGCCAATCACAAAGACTGCTCCCACTGTCTGAGACCACCTGCCATCTGACAGTTCTTAAATAGCTAAAGGGTGGGGCCACCCAAATACTTCACGAGGTGACCCCACCCCCTTGTAACATCACCGACCGGGCATGCTGGGGGTCAGATTTTGATAAGTCACCCCTCGCAGACCCCCACAACCACAGCCCAGTTTTGTTGGGAAATGGCCCTTGTCCCCATCGATATGAGGACAAGGTGCTTTGGGGGGGAGCCCCCCCACCCAAAAGCACCTCCCATGTTGAGGGCATGTGGCCTGGTACAGTTCAGGAGGCAGGGGGGTGCTCGCTTGTCTCCCCCCCCCCCCCCCCTTTTTCCTGACCTGTGGGGCTGCATGTTCAGATAAGTGTCTGGTATGGATTTTGGGGGGAGCCCACACCGGTTTGTTTTTTTTTTTTTTTATTTTAGCATGGGATTTCCCTTAAAATCTATACCAGACCTGAAGGGCCTGTTATGGATAGGGAGACAACCCCCCCATGCAGTTTCTTTTTTTTTTTTTTCTTTTTTTCATTTTTAATTGCTGGCATTTTTTTTATTTACATTCAGCTGTCAGTGGGAAACCTGCTACTTAGCAACCAGCTATTCTTTACACAGAATTCGGTTCAGATGATCAGTTTTCGACCGATTCGAATTCCATTTGTTCAGAACATTAGGATTGCGTTAGAAATTTAATAAAATAAATGTAATTTAATGAAAAAAATAATGCTATTTCTGATTGGTAAAAAAGGTGTGTGTCAGATCCAAATCACATCAATATAGATGAGGATCCAACTTGGAGGTGACTTCCATTAAAGTCTATGGACACAACTCAGATAGAAGTCGCCCTGAAGTAGTACAGGAACCTTTTCTAAAGTTGGAGCGACTTCAGTAGTGCTAAATAAGACAGCTGTCATTGACTAACATGGGATTTCACATGTCATGCGACTTGGTCTCACAAGTCGGTTCCCAAGTCGCGGCAGTGAGAACCGAGCAGGTAATTGGGGCTAATTAGAGTACACCAACCGGTTATACAGACAAACCTCTTATTTATGGGGGCACTAGGAAAGGAGGAGTCAGGAGACATATTCTGTCATTTTTTTTTTGTCATTTTTCTCATTGGGGGAATTTTTTTTTTCACATTCTTTCCCTCTGACATCTATTCAAGAAATGAGGGTTTGAGATTGTTACCATCGTCTTGCCTCTGTCCCTATCTACCCTTGCCTAGTCAAAAAATGGATTGCCACAGCTTTATCACAGGCTGCATGTTCCTGACAAGTGTAGGCACAGTACAAGCCCTGGTGTCCATCATCTTACCTGCAATGCCGGTGTCAGTGGGGTGGGGTGAAAATAGAGTGGAAGTAACTAAAAGCCCATTTCAGCAGTATTGGGCCCTATAGTATCAGACTCAACATAAAGCTAATGGTGAAGGGGACAGCCAGTCAATCTGAGACCCTATGTGAGCAATCACAGTCCTTGACCACTTCAATACAAGGCACTTTTACCCCCTTCCTGCACAGACCAATTTTCAGCTTTCAGTGTTCTCACACTTTGAACAACAATTACTCAGTTGACACGTCATGCTACACTGTACCCCAACAAAACATTTAGCATTTTTTCACACAGAGCTTTCTTTTGATGGTATTTAATCACTACTGGGCTTTTTATTTTTTGCGATATAAGCAAAAAAAAGCGACGTTTTTTACAAAAAGCAAATTGTTCTAGTTTCTATTAATGACATTTTGCAAATAAGTAATTTTGCTTCATAAATATAGGCCAAAATTTATACTGCTACATTTATTTAATAACCCAGATCAGGGTATATTATTTAGTCTGTGTGCAAGTTATAGAGCTTGTAAACTATGGTATCAATCACTGAAAATTGATCACACCTGATGTACTGACAGCATTTCTTGAGACCCTAACATGCCAGGAAAGTAAAAAGACCCCCCAAAATAATCCCTTTTTGGAAAGTAGATAGTGCAAGGTATTTAATAAGAGGCATGGTGAGTTTTTTGAGGTTGTCATTTTTTTCCCACAATTCTTGGGAATATGAAGAAATGATTTTTGTTTTTTAATTGTCATATGAACAAGTTATTTCTCACACATGGCATATGCATACTTGCTATTACACCCCAAAACACATCTTGCTACTCGTCCTCAGTATAGCAATATCACATGTGTGAGACTTTTTCACAGCCTGGCCACATACAGGGACCCAAAATCCAAGTAGCACCTTCAGACGTCCTAGGGGCATAAATTACACATTTAATTTTTTGACTACCTATCACAATTTGAAGGCCCTGGAGCACCAGGGCAATTTACCCACAAATGACCCCATTTTGGAAAGCAAACAACCTAACATATTATATGAGGCATAATGAGTCTTTTTGAACATGTCATTTTTTTCCACAAGTTTTTTAAAAATTTGAAAAGAAAATTAAAACTTTTTTTTTTTATTATTATTATTATTATTATTATTATTATTATTATTATTATACAGTATTTATAAAGCGCCAATAGTTCGCTCAGCGCTGTACATTACAGAGGGGGACAGAACATGTGACAGAACAATACCAATACAATGCAAAACATGAGGGGATTGAGGGCCCTGCTCTTTCGAGCTTACAATCTAGGAGGGAGGGGATGGTGGCACAGGAGGAGATAGCTGTGGGGGATGGAGTGGTAGGAAGAGTGGAGGAGGTCGGCAAGTTAGCAGGGGGGTGGGGTAGGCTTCCCTGAAGAGATGGGTTTTCAGGGAGAGTAGGTGATAATATGATGGGTTGGGGCAGGGAGTTCGAGGATGGGTGACACCCTGGAGAAGTCCTGGAGGCGGGCATGGGAGGAGGAGACCAGGGAACTAGAGAGAAGGAGGTCTTGCGAGGAGCGGAGTGTGCGTGCTGGGCGGTACTTGGATATTAGGTCAGTGATGTAGTTCGGGGCAGTATGGTGGACAGCTTTGTACGTCAGCGTTAGGATTTTGAATTTGATCAGTTGCGCAATCGGAAGCCAGTGGAGGGAGGGATTGGCAGAGGGGGGTGGCAGAGACAGAGCGGTTGGAAAGGTGAATGAGTCTGGCAGCTGTATTCAGGATCCACTGAAGCGGGGATAGCCAGCGGTGAGGCAGGCCAGTAAGGAGGGAGTTGCAGTAGTCGAGTCGTGATATGATGAGGGAGTGGATGAGCTGTTTAGTGGTTTCTGGAGTTAGGAACGTGCGGATTTTGGCAATGTTGCGGAGGTGGAGTCTGCACGAGTTTAAGATTGGACTTGGGGCTGGAAGGATAGGTTGGAGTCCAAAATGACACCAAGTACTCTGGCCTGTGGGGCGGGTTTGATGGTAGCGTTATTCGATGTGATAGAGAAGTCAATGGGGGGTGGTGTCCGGGCTGGGGGGAAGACAGGAAACTCGGTTTTGGAGAGGTTCAGTTTAAGGAAGTGGAGCGACATCCAGTCTGATATGTCGCTCAGCAGGTGTGTGATTCGGGCGGAGACTGAGGGGGTGAGGTGGGGGGTTGAGAGATAGATTTGTGTGTCGTCGGCATAGAGGTGGTAGTTGAAGCCGTGAGAGTGTAAGAGTTGGCCAAGGGAGGAGGTGTAGATGGAGAAGAGAAGGGGCCCGAGGACAGAGCCTTGAGGAACCCCAACAGAGAGGGGGAGTGAGGGGGAGGTGGTAGCATTATAGGTAACGCTGAAAGAGCGTTGTGACAGGTAGGATGAGAGCCAGGAGAGAGCAGAATATCTGAGGCCGAGGGAGTGTAGTTTTTTGAGGAGGAGGGGGTGGTCGACTGTGTCAAAGGCCGCAGAGAGGTCAAGGAGTAGGAGCACTGAATAGTGGCCATTAGCTTTGGCGGTTAGCAGGTCGTTGGAGAGTTTGAGTAAGGCAGTTTCGGTGGAGTGTAGGGGATCGAGGAGGTTGTTGTCATTGAGGTGAGAGCATAGGCGGGTGTAGACTAGGTGCTCGAGGAGTTTAGATGTAAATGGGAGCAGGGAGATGGGTCTGAGGTCGTTCGGGTCATTGGGGTCCAGGGAGGGCTTTTTAAGTATGGGGGTGATGTGTGCATGTTTCAGAGGGGAGGGGAAAGTGCCTGAGGAGAGGGAGAGATTGAAGATATGGGTGAGGGAGCGTAGGATGGAGGGGGAGGGAGGTCGTAGGAGTTGTGAGGGGATAGGGTCGAGGGGGCAGGTGGTGAGGTGGGCATCAGAGAGGATCTTGGAGACTTCCTCGATGGTAGTAAGGTTAAAGGTGCGGAGTGTTAGGGGAGCTTCAGTATGAGGAATGTAGGGTGGGGTGGAAGAGGAGGTCAGAGCAGTGGTGGGGCCATTGGGGAGGGGTGATGAGGGGGTAGCTGAGTGAAGTGGAAGGGGGTTGGAGGGAGTTTGAGCAGCGGCGAAGTACCTGCGGGTTATGTTGAGGGGGAGGGGGGATGAGGGGGTAGCTGTGTGAGAGGGGACGGGTTGAGAGGGCGTGTGAGTTGCGGCAATGTCCTTGCGAATTGTGTCAATCTTGTTTTTGAAGTGATTGGCAATCTCAAGGGCAGTGAGTGAGGTGCTGGGTGGAGGTGGGGGTGGCGAGAGTAGAGAGTTGAAGGTGGAGAAGAGTCGGCGAGGATTGGAGGAGAGGGCCTTGATGAGGGTCAGGAAGTAGGCTTGTTTGGCAGCATGGAGGGAGGAGGTGTAGGTGTGGAAGGCAGATTTGTAGCGGGTGAAGGCTTGTTGGGATTTTGTTTTGCGCCATTGTCGCTCCAGGGCACGACTGTGTCGTTTGAGGGTTTTGGTGTGATCAGTCTGCCAGGGCTGGAGCGGTCGGGGTCTGATGTTGCGTGTGGTTAAAGGCGCTAGTGAGTCAAGGGCTGTTGGGAGCGCGTTGTTGTAGGCGGTCATAGCCAAGTCGGGGCAGGACAGGGGGAGGATGCTGTCGTGGAGTTGATCAGCTGCAGAGTGAAGGGGGGCAGGGTTAAGGTTGCGGAGGTTACGGCTGGTAGTAGTGTGACATTTGGAGGGGTAGGCGTTGGAGGACGAGGAGATAGAGAAGGTGATCAGGTTGTGGTCAGAGAGAGGGAAGGGGGTGTTAGTGAGGTTGTGGGGAATGCAGCGGTTGGAGAAGACAAGATCAAGGATATTACCGTCAGAGTGGGTGGTGGATTGTATGCACTGTGCAAGTGCAAAGGAGGAGGTTAAGTGGAGGAGACGGGCTGTGTCCGGCTTGTCGAGGTTGACAGGGATGTTGAAATCCCCAAGGATGATGGTGGGTAGCTCAGAGGAGAGGAAGAAGGGTAGCCAGGAGGAGAAGTCCTCTAGGAAGCGGGGTATGGATCCAGGAGGCCAGTATATCACAGCAATCTTCAGGGGGGTTGGGGAGAATAGTCTGACGCAGTGGGCCTCGAAGGAGGAGAAGGATAGGGAGGGGGGGTTTGGGAGGACTCGGAAGGTGCTCTGCGGTGACAGGAGCAGACCAACCCCACCACCTTTACGACCGTTGGGCCTGGGTGAGTGGGTCCAGGTGAGACCTCCGTAGGAGAGTGCAGCAGGGGAGGTAGAGTCAGTGGGCTGGATCCAGGTTTCTGTGATTGCTAGGAGGTTGAGGGAGCGGGAAACAAAGAGGTCGTGGATGGGGGTAAGCTTGTTGCACACCGATCGGGCGTTCAGGAGTGCACATGAAAACGGGGGGAGATTTTAGGGAGCAGGGGGACAGATACTAAGTTGCGGGGGTTGCGACAGGACGTGGAGGCGGGAGGGTGTTGTGCGGGTGAGGGAGGTGGTGGAGGGCCAGGATTCGGGGAGATGTCCCCCGCGGTTATGAGGAGGAGAAGGGTGAGAAAGGTGGCATGGGAGCGGGATGTGCAGGAGCGTGAGAAACTATTAGTGGAGGTGTTGGGGTCAGTGGGAGAGTGGAGTAATAGGAGGAGGTGGTGGGTGCCGTAGAGGGGTGAAGGAAGCAGTGAGGACACAATATACAATTGTTTGGGAGGAGCAGAGGGATATAGTGAATGGATTTTGGGAATGGAGGAGAGGAAAATGAGGAGGAGTGGAAGAGGCATTTTGGGGAGGTGATGAGAGCAATAGTAGGGAGATGATAGCAATGAGGGGGAGATGTACAAGTTTTGGGGTGGAGCAGAGGGGTAAAGAAATGAGATTTGGGAACAGAGGATAGTAATATGGAAAGGAGAAGAGGGGACGTATTATATAAAGGTACACAGAGTGGGACTCAGGCATGTAAGAGATGTTTCTGAGGGTGTTTGCTTGCAGTCTGTCCAGTGTGCAGTAGAGTTTCTTGCTGTTGTTGTGTCTTCCTGCTGCTTAAGTTCTCCTGCTTTAGTTCAACTGCTGTGTTTAATTGCATCGCACTCGTTCAAAGCCACACTCAATCAGAAGCAGCACCCCCATCAGAGACTGTGCCCCCCCATCAGAGATCTCCCCCCATGAGCTGATCTAAATTTATAGGGAGATGCTCAAATGAGCATTCAACTCCGCCCCAATTAGAAGCTGATAAGGCTCACATGAATAGTGGGGGATGTTTCTTAGGAACCAGGCTACAGTCATAAACCTGAGTGCACCTAGAGGTGAGGACTGGTCAACATATACACAAATATAAATACACCATTTGTTCAGAATTTAACAGGAGTCAATGCGTTTTTCTGGTTAAGAGTGGAGGTAGGAGATAGATGCAGTTACCCAGAGAAGAACTTTTTACACAAAGTTGTCTATTTATAAGATAACACATAGCATTTACATATCAATAATTACATGCCAAAATACATTCTGCTACTCATCCTGAGTATGGCAATACCACATGTGTGAGACTTTCACAGCCTGGAGACATACAGAGGCCCAAAATCCAAGTAGCACCTTCAGGCGTTCTAGAGGCACACATTTCATTTCCTGACTATCACATTTTTGGAGCACCAGGACAATGGAATTACCCACAAAATGGCCCCATTTTGTTATGCAAACACCCCAGTGTATATACTATGAGGCATAATGAGTCTTTTGAATGTGTCATTTTTTTTTTCCACACATTTTTGAAAAAATGTGGAAAGAAAATGAAAACATATTTTTTTACACAAAGGTGTCAATTTATAAGATATTGCTAAAACACAGCATGGACATAGCAAGAATTACACCCCAAAATACATTCTGCTACTTCTCCTAAGTATGGCGATTCCACATACGTGAGAATTTTTCACAGCCTAGCTAAACAAAGGGTAAACAAAAGAATACCTGTGGTTATAATGGAGCAGTTGTCCACAGAGGAGAGCACTGGTCCAGGAAGCAGGCAGAGATGGGGTCAGCAACAGCCAGATGAATAGTTCAGGCAGCATGTAGGAACATAGTCCAAAAAAGTCCTGGATCATTACAGGCAGCAGGCAGAGATATGGTCAGCACAGTCAAACTGGTGGTCCAGGCAGCAGGAAGAAACATCAGGCTTAGGGCCTTGGTCAGGTAAGACCTGGCCACAGGAGTAGAGGCTTTGTCCCACCCAACCTCTTCAAAGCCTCCAGACTAACAGACCCTGATCTGGGAATTACAAAACCCAGTGAAAGCAAAAAACAGTTTTTCTCTGCTCTGAAGCCCCTCACGTATGTGAGACCCCTGTGTTATCTTGCATTCCACTACTATAGTAGCAGGGCAAAAGTTTAGTTCAAGCAGCAGGCAAAAAATATGGTCGATTAACAGGCCAAGGTCAGCGCAGGTAGAAGACAGAAACGTGGCTTAGAAATAATCCAGACGGCAGGCAGAGGCATGGTCAGTAAGCAGGCCAGGGTCAGTTAATGTGGAAGGCAGAGGCATGGTCAATCAAGGCAGCAGGCAAATGATCAGTACAGATTTTAGAAACCGAGAAATGGCAGGCTGTTAAAAATAAGAGGAACCAATATTTTAGTGACGTGTGATAATGTCCTAAGCAGTCTCTGATGCATAGGCCCGCTTGGGAGGGACATTGAGGACAGTGAAAACTGGTGTCACTCCTAACGCCTCCTCTGCTGCACACTCGGCGTTTATTTTTTGGCGTCTTCTTCCTGCTTCTATGGGTGGAATGTTTTCTGAAAAATGTTGTTCATGAAGTCTGCTCATACAATCAATGCAAATGTTTTCTGGGGGGGATCCTTGCTGGTAGATCAGGACAGTGATGATTTCTTTTTTTAGAGCTGAGGAAGGTGGGTGGGTCTTTCCACTGACTTTTGATAGACGGCAAACCCATTGTAAATGGCCAAATGGAAAAAATTAATTGAAACTTTTTTTTTTTTTTTATACCAGTAGAGGGAATTTCTTGTTGATAAATAGGGCTGTAGCATCTGATTGTTTATAATCGTGGCTACATTCAGGTTTTTGGATGGGATCTAGTCTTCTGTGAATTTTATTCCTCCGTATCCTTTTAGGAGGACTGTTTCCTCCTCTGATTTGGTCACTGATCCACTACAATGCTTTCTACTGGTTGGTATTTCAAATTGGAATCGGTTGGTGAGAGCTCCCCGCCGCTCTCATCCATCATACTGAGAGTATTTTAAGCCTCCTCACTAGTAAAATATTTTTTGGACATTGCGGCTCTGATGATTGCAGCTGTATGACGGGTAAACTGCTGATGGGTGGCTGTGATGGGTACACTGCTGATGCTCGGCAGTGATGTTGACTCTGTGATGGGTACACTGATTAGCCTGCACTGATGGCTGTGGTGACAGGTACACTGATGGGCTGCACTGTTGAAGGCAATGACCGGTACATTGATGGATGCACTGATGGGCTGCACTGACAGGTCCACTGATGGGCTGCACTGAGGGTGGCGCACATGGGCGGTGCAATGTGAAGGACGTCATATGACACCCAGTCAGAGGGATGAGAGGGCCACCAGTCCATCAATCTGCTATAGTGGGAACGTGTTAAGCAGCAACCTCTGCTGTCTCTTCCTCAGTGAGAAATTCTGTACCTGGAGCTTAGACCCATTAACATGAGAGGTCTAACAGCGCTTCTATGAAATCATGTGGATCCCTGATCACATGAATAATGCCCAGCATTAATTAGTGTCCTGCATTGAGGAAATACAAGAGGAGCCCCATAGTGTAGTAAATCAGCACACCCTTTACTAAAAGCAAGAGGGGTTCTTACAAAATCTAAGATTGTAGCACATTGCACCACTCATCTAAGCTCCTACTGACGCATTTCGTCACAATGACCATCTAGGAGCACAAGAGCATTCTAAGCTCCACACGATGCATTCAGTCACAATAGACGCTGTACAGGGGCACAGGAGTCCTGCTAACCCAACTTGTTTTGTCACATTGGACACATGCAGGGGCACAGGTGTGATCTCATTGCAGCCACTCGGATGAGCGGTGCGACTGCGATGTGCTACAATCTTACTTGTACTTTTGTAAATACCTGTCTTTCTTGCCAATGTACTATACTGTGGAGTTCCTTATGCTGGGCATTATTACTGTGAGACCTCAGGAGGAAGAGATCCATCCATCAGGGATCCCTGTGGGTTTGTTAGATCTTTTATGTTATGGGACTACGCTTCTGGTAAGCAGTTGTGTGTGAAGGTGGTGGAGCACTGAAGCAAATTGGTAGCACTTTGTTGTTTTATGATTTTTTTATTTTTTCACATTATCTGTTTTTTTATTTATTCACCTGTATCACCTTTTTGGTTTGTACTTATTTTAATCCCTAGAAGTGAATAATTTGTTTATTATTTAGCAAATTTGTGAATATTTATATGATGTGGTTTTCAATTGGATTATTATTTTTTAATATTTGAGATTTAAGCTCGGTTCACATCTGTGCAGACGGTGCCACTGTGGGGCCTGCATAAATACTGTCAACCACAACCACCCACACAGAACAATGTGGGACCTGCAGGTGGGTGCCAGTAGTTCTAATGGCATGCCGCCCACACTAGACATCGCAACCGTAGTGGGATCCTCTGTTCGCATGAGGGCTGCAATTTACAAATAGTGCAGGGACTTGTTTCCTGCGTGTCCTGGGCTCTTGTGCCTGCACAAACTGCGGTCCGCATGGCTGCACGGGTGTGAACCTAGCTTTAACTGCTTCCCGTCCGCCCTATAGCAGAAATACTGCTACAGGGTGGCACGGGTGCGCAAAATCACGTGTATATATACGTGATTTTGCATTTCCAAGTAGGGGCTGCACGCGACCTACCAGCACCACTATTCACAGCCGCAGCTGATTACTCGCCGGCGCCCTGTGATTGCTGAGGATCTTCGATGAGGGGGAGAATTGTTAGTAAACAAAACAGCCATGCAAAGCAGTGTGCTTACAGTGAAGCACACAGACACAGCCCCATAGTAAAACACACCCAGCACACAGTTAACCTTTTGATCGCCCCTTCCTGCCCAGTGCCATTAGTACAGGGTCAGTGCTTTTTATTAGCAGTGATCACTGTATTGGTGTCACTGGGGATGTCAGTGACACCAAGTCAGTTCCCCTCAATGTCAGAATGCCCGCCGCAGTCCCACTATAAGTCGCTGATCTCCGCCATTACTAGTAAAAATTAAAATAAAAAAATCCCAGTATAAATACACCTCCAATTGTAAACACTATAACTTTCACGTAAACCAAGTTATTTACACGTATTGTTTTTTTTTTTTAAGTAAAGACATGTAGCAGAATACATTTTGGCCTAAATTTATGATGAAATTTGATTTTTTTACTGGACATGTTTAATAGCAAAAAGTCAAAAATTTTGTTTTGTTTTTTATAGTGCAAAAATAAAAACTGCACATACAATCAAATACCACCAAAAAAAAGCTCAATTTGTGGAAAAAAAGGACTTAAATTAAATTTCGGTGCAGCGTTGCATGACCGCGCAATTGCCAGTTAAAGTACTGCAGCGCCGTAACGCAAAAAATGGCCTGGCCAGGAAGGGGGGTAAATCCTCTGGAGGGCAAGTGGTTAAATTAACAGCGCAACACATTTGTTTGTTTTTTTATATATATATTTTGTATCCGGATGTCAGTAAGTGCTGCTGTTTGGCTGTACTTTGACTTTCTTTTTGCTGTATGGGCACTTAGTGCTGGTTTTTCACTTTTAGCATAGTTCTGTTGGGCCTTCATATGAAAGGCACCCACCTCTTCCATAGGCATGTTTCCTTAAAGTGGTACTTAACCCAGGACCCTGCATTCACTATATCTGGTCTCCCCGGACCCTGCATTCACTATATCTGGTCTCCCACAGTACACACAACATGGAAATGCAATTATTTTAGTAAATATAAACTGCTAAACACCTTTTCTCATAGGCAATATATAGCAGTTGTGTGACTTCTATCAGCATCCAGGTGAGCACTGTTAAAGCTTGTAGGAGGAGTTTTCATTCTCCCCTGATTATCCTATGAGGCTGCATAACCCCTGACCCTCTGTCTGGACAGTGCTGATTGGCCCATGCACCCTCCCAAGAAAAAAATAAAACCTGTCTAGCAATACATGCCAGGCCGAGCATGTACAGAGTGATTCTTAGAGCTCTGTACTATCAGCAGATGGATTGGGGGCAGTAGAAGCTGGGGAGGATCAGAGAAGACAGCCTTTTTACTCAATGCGGAGGTTTAACCGCTTAGTTTCCACAGTGAGTATAACAAGCATGCTTTACTGCATATACAGACTGATTTTACTGTTATGGGTTTAGTAACACTTTAAGTCCAGCTGCCTTCAGGCCCTCAGCCATAACTCCTGCTGATGCCCAGCAGTAGCAACATCTCTGAAACATCTCTGAAAATCTCTGAGAGAGAGCACCAGGGAAGAAGAGCTCTGATCAGATGCTCCCAAATATGCACTATATTGCCAAAAGTATTGGGATGCCTGCTTTACACACATATAAATGGCATCCCAATGTTAGTCTGTAGGGTTCAGTATTGAGTTGGCTCACCCTTTGTAGCTATAACAGCTTCAACTCTTCTGGGAAGGCTGTCCACAAGGTTCAGGAGTGTCTATGGGAATGTCTGACCATTCTTCCAGAAGCAAATTTGTGAGGTCAGGCACTTATCTCAGATGAGAAGGTCTGGCCCACAGTCTTTGCTCTAAATCATCCCAAAGGTGTTGAGGTCAGAACTCTGTGCAATCCAGTCAAGTTCCTCCACCCCAAACTCACTTATCCATGTCTTTATGCACTTTGCTTTGTGCACTGGTGCACAGTCATGTTGGAACAGGAAGGGGCCATCCCCAAACTGTTCCCACAAAGTTGGGAGCATGAAATTGTCAAACATGTCTTGGTATGCTGACACCCTAAGAGTTCCCTTCACTGGAACGAAGGGACCAAGCCCATTCCTGAAAAACACCCCCACACCATAATCCCCCCTCCACCAAACTTTACACTGGGCACAATGCAGTCAGGCAAGTACTGTCCTCTGGCAACCACCAAACCCAGACACTTCCATCAGATTGCCAGACAGAGAAGCGTGATTGGTCACTCCAGAGAACACATCTCTACTGCTCTAGAGTCTAGTGGTGGCATGCTTTACACCACTGCATCCGCCACTTTGGTGATGTAAGGCTTGGATGCAGCTGCTTGGCCATGGAAACCCATTCCATGAAGCTCTCTACACACTGTTGTTGTGCTAATCTGAAGGTCACATGAAGTTTGGAGGTCTTTAGCTATTGACTCTGCAGACATTGTGCGCTTCAGCATGCACTGACCCTGCTCTGTCATTTTACATGGCCTACCACTTGCTGTTGTTCCCAGTTGCTTCCACTTTGTTATAACACGACTAACAGTTGAGCGTGGAATATTTAGTAGCAAGGAAATTTCACAGATGGACATATTGCTAAAGTGGCAAACAATCACGGTACCACGCTTGAATTCACTGAGCTGAGAGCGACCCATTCTCTCACAAATGTTTGTAGAAGCAGTCTGCATGCCTAGGTGCTTGATTTTATACACCTGTGGCCATGGAGGTAATTGGAACACCTGAATCCAGTGATTTGGAAGGGTGTCCCAGTACTATTGGAAATATAGTGTCTCCCCATCCACACCTTCTGGGTCAGCCACGCAGGGATTGGCTAAAATCAGATAACTATTTACAATCCTGTGACTGATCCTCCCACACCATTTGTGGAATATTCTTCCAGAGGCAGGCAGAAGCAATCGCCTGCCAAGTTTAGGGGTAAACCTGGTCAGACCTAAATAGTAAATTGCAGTTCAGTTGAGTATAGCAGAGCAATATACTAAATTTTGCCAGCCCAGGGCAGAGGCGCTACATCTAATTTGATAAGATATCTATTTCCGTCACTGTGTTGTACATCTAATAAATTCAATAAATTAGAATTGGTGTTAACACGTACAGAAATTACTACAGAACTGAAGTAGTTATCACATAGAATCCCAGGGCATTTGCAGAGCTGGAAAGCAGAAAGTGTAGGGTCTAGAGGAGGAGTGGAGTCAGTTACCAGAGTCTGCTGAATGCTAAGACCAGGGGAGGCGCAGATGAGGGGGTGCTGCAGCTGCACTGATAGGTGCAGGATTTGGCAGAGGAGTTCTATTCTCCTCTCTGCTGCCGACTGCTGAGACAAGAGGGTGCAAGGGCCACATGAGATGACCTGGAGGGCCGGATTGGGCCCACAGTCCTTGTGTTTGACACCTGTGGCCTAACTGTGTGTGTGTGTGTATATATATATATATATATATATATATATATATATATATATATATATATATATATATATAATATATTGAGCGTCATACAAGATATTAAGAGATTAAGCATATTTGAGCATCTTATCATTACCAGTCAGAATCCAGCATTTGGCTAATCAACTGGGAGTATAAAGCTAGGGGTTGAAGTTGGAGATGTGTAATTAGTTTAGTTACAAATCTAAATTCTGTAAAAATTTTCATTATTTGGATATATCAGAATTTCCAAATCGCAATAGTAACAAATTTAAATAAATCGAAAAAAATTGTAATGATGCAAATTACTGTACTATTTAACCCTCCCTCCTAGATTGTAAGCTCCAAGGAGCAGGGCCCTCCTATCCCTCTTGTATTGAACTGTATTGTTGCTGTATTGTCTCCCATTATAGTGTAAAGCGCTGAGCAAACCGTTGGCGCTATATACCGGTACATCCTGTATAATAATAATCATAATGGAAGGAATAGTGGCCCATCATTGGTATCAGCAGGAGGAATCGTGCCTCATTGTTGGTATCAGTGGGAGGATTATTGCCCTATTGATGGTGTCAGTCGGACAAATAGTGCCCCATCATTGGTATCAATGGAATTAATTGTGCACCATCCTTGGTGTCAGTGGGAGGAACAGTGCCCAATCCTCCTATGTCTATGGGATGAATAGTGCCCCATAGTTGGTGTCAGTAGGTGGCATAGTGGCTTGTATGAGTGGGAGGAACAGTGCCCCAAGGGCCATATAAATTCATGCAAAGGGCCGCAGTTTGGAGACCACTGGTCTATACCATGCACAGTTCCCAAAATCATGGGAACATTGGAGCTGCTTAGCACTACAGAGCTTATTGCAAATTCTGTTTTTTTTTTTTTTACGTTTTACAGAATATCATTTTTGCATTTAGGGATAGACATTAATCCCGGTTTGTAATTTGCATGTTTTCTTGCACAGGTTCCTTATCTACCTTCTGGAAAAGCTCAGACAGCTAACGTGCTGAAACTTTTGCAAGGTCGGAAAGGCCTATTGGTTGATCTGGGATCAGGAGATGGAAGATTGGTAAAGTATGCTTATTTATTTTATAGAACTAGTTAATCTTGTTTCACATTGGTGGAATAGGGACAAACCGCCTGAGATGCAAGATGGGGCTGTGAGATTATACAGTCTTCTTGAAAATGGGCTGAGGGGTTTCCCCTCATTTCCTGTTTTTGCTATGGGACAGGAAGTGAAAAGAAATCTCCCCAAAGGGGACACAAATGGCACAATTTAAAAAAAAAAAAAAAAAAAATACCAGGTTATAACCCTCCCATATGCTGTCCAGAATGAATAAAAAAAGTTATGCCTTTAGTTCTACTTCAACGGCTTCCCAGCAGCCCTATAGCAGAAATACTACTACAGGGCGGCAGGGGTGTGCAAAATCACATATATACATGATTTGCATTTCCAGGTAGGGTATTTCCAGTATTTCTGGCCACGGCTGTCAATCACCGGGTCCTGGCCGGTGATTACTGAGGATCTTCGACGGGGAGGAAGGCTGCTTTGTTTACTAACAGTTGTCCTCCCTGTCGGCTCGGCTGTGCACAGCCATCCAGAGCTGTGTGCTTACAGTGAAGCCCCAACACACCGCCCCCCAGTAATAAAAACACTCCCTACACACAGTTAACCCTTTGAGCAGCCTCATGTTATCCCCTTCCAGCCCAGTGCCATTACTACAGTGTCAGTGCTTTTTTTTTTTTTTTTTTAGCACTGATCACTGTATTGGTGTCACTGGGGATGTCAGTGACACCAAGTCAGCTCCCCCCCAGTGTCAGACTGCCCACTGATTGCTGCCATTACTAGTAAAATTTCCAGTATATATACCACCATTTGTAAACGCTGTAACTTTCACATAAACCAATTCATTTACACGTATTGTGATTTTATTTTTAATAGCAAAGATATGTACCAGAATACATTTTGGCCTAAATTTATGCTGAAGTTTTGATTTTTTTAAAATTTTTTACAGAACATGTTTAATGGAAAAAAGTCAAAAATATTTTTTTTTTTTTCAAAATTGTTGGTCCTTTTCTTTTTTTTTCTTTAAAGCGCAAAAAATAAACGTACAGGCGATCAAATACCACTGAAAGAAAGCTCAATTTGTGGGGGAAAAAGGACACAAATTTCATTTGGGTGCAGCGTTGCATGACCGCGCAATTGTCAGTTAAAGTAACTCAGTGCCATAATGCAAAAAATGGCCTGGTCAGGAAGGGGGGGGGGGGGAATCCTCAGGACGGCAAGTGGTTAATATTTATTAGAACAGAAACTATATAGCTGAAATTAGATACAATACATACCATAAATATAATAAAAGAAACCATAGTTGGTCCTTTCTGTGAACTTACAATGACATTATGTAGTTTTATCTTTGTGGGATCCCAAAGCCTTCAGTAGCTCTTTGCAGTTTGCACTGATTTTGGAATGATTGATAACCTTTTCAGCAAAAAACAAGCTTTTTTCGTATGAAAACATATGACTTTGCTAGCCCCGCTTGCCTCCTTCCCCATTTTAGCTAAACTGTATTGTATGGTTTAGAATTTGAAGACGGTAAAATGGTTTAGAAGAAAAATTATTTTTAAGAGTGAGTCAACCCAAAATTGTTAATGCACGCCAACCGCCGAGCTAGACAATGGTGCATATTTTTAAAGTTAATCGTTCCATTGTAAAATAATGTGTAGTACTTAATCAGAAGCTGTGCAGATCTTACTGAAAGGAACACGAACATTTTGTCCATTAGGGTTTACTCACTACATCTGTATGGGCCTTGCACTGAAGATTCATGAAAAAAGTTGTTTTATATGGTTTTATACCAAGAGTAAATAGAGCTCATTTTCATGTGTTCTGAAGAGCAATCCCCAGTGGATCACTTTTCAGAAGGCATTTGCCAGGTGATGATGAAGCCATATGTTGCCTCCTCCCTGCCTGTTTTAACCCCTAAAAGACTGCAATGCAACTGTGTGCATTGCACGCAGTTGCAGCACAGTCCCATGTGCTTGAATTGATTGTGTTTGGCGGATGGTACTGCCTACCAAATGTGAAGTAAGAAGAACCATCCTTCATTTTGTAAGGCAGAAGATATATATATATATATATATATATATATATATATATATATATATATATATATATATATATATATATATATATATATATATACAGTGGGGATCGAAAGTTTGGGCACCCCAGCTACAAATTTGTATTAATGTGCATAAAGAAGCCAAGGAAAGATGGAAAAATCTCCAAAAGGCATCAAATTACAGATTAGACATTCTTATAATATGTCAACAAAAGTTAGATTTTATTTCCATCATTTACACTTTCAAAATAACAGAAAACAAAAAAATGGCGTCTGCAAAAGTTTGGGCACCCTGCAGAATTTATAGCATGCACTGCCCCCTTTGCCAAGCTGAGACCTGCGTGTCATGGATTGTTCTCAATCATCGTCTGGGAAGTCCAGGTGATGTCAATCTCAAAGGTTTTAAATGCCCAGACTCATCTGACCTTGCCCCAACAATCAGCACCATGGGTTCTTCTAAGCAGTTGTCTAGAAAACTGAAACTGAAAATAGTTGACGCTCACAAAGCTGGAGAAGGCTATAAGAAGATAGCAAAGCGTTTTCAGATGTCAATATCCTCTATTCAGAATGTAATTAAGAAATGGCAGTCATCAGGAACAGTGGAAGTTAAAGCAAGATCTGGAAGACCAAGAAAAATATCAGACAGAACAGCTCGCAGGATTGTGAGAAAAACAATTCAAAACCCACGTTTGACTGCACGATCCCTCCAGAAAGATCTGGCAGACACTGGAGTTGTGGTACACTATTCCACTATAAAGAGATACTTGTACAAATATGGTCTTCATGGAAGAGTCATCAGAAGAAAACCTCTTCTATGTCCTCACCACAAAAATCATCGTTTGAACTTTGCAAATGAACATATAGACAAGCCTGATGCATTTTGGAAACAAGTTCTGTGGACCGATGAGGTTAAAATTGAACTTTTTGGCCGGAATGAGCAAAGGTACGTTTGGAGAAGAAGGGGCACAGAATTTAATGAAAAGAACCTCTGTCCAACTGTTAAGCATGGGGTTGGATCAATCATGCTTTGGGGTTGTGTTGCAGCCAGTGGCACAGGGAACATCTCATGAGTAGAAGGAAAAATGGATTCAATAAAATTTCAGCAAGTTTTGGATGGTAACTTGATGCCATCTGTGAAAAAGCTGAAGTTAAAGAGAGGATGGCTTCTACAAATGGATAATGATCCTAAACACACCTCGAAATCCACGGGGGATTACATCAAGAGGCGTAAACTGAAGGTTTTGCCATGGCCTTCACAATCTCCTGACATCAACATAATTGAAAATCTATGGATAGACCTTAAAAGAGCAGTGCGTGACAGACAGCCCAGAAATCTCAAAGAACTGGAAGACTTTTGTAAGGAAGAATGGGCAAAGATACCTCAAACAAGAATTGAAAGACTCTTGGCTGGCTACAAAAAGCGTTTACAAGCTGTGATACTTGCCAAAGGGGGCAGTACAAGATATTAACTCTGCAGGGTGCCCAAACTTTTGCAGATGCCATTTTTTTGTTTTCTGTTTTTTTGAAAGTGTAAATGATGGAAATAAAATCTAACTTTTGTTGACATATTATAAGAATGTCTAATCTGTAATTTGATGCCTTTTGGAGATTTTTCCATCTTTCCTTGGCTTCTTTATGCACATTAATACAAATTTGTAGCTGGGGTGCCCAAACTTTCGATCCCCACTGTGTGTGTGTGTGTGTGTGTGTGTGTGTGTGTGTGTGTGTGTGTATATATATATATATATATATATATATATATATAAATAAATATAACACAGGGAGGTAAGTGAGCGCTAAAATGGCTAGCCGCTGAAACACCAAAAAGGTACCAAAAAACCTTCCAAAGTAACAATATAAATAAGGGTGCAGCGCTTAACATATGAATATCACACATATGATGATTGTAAATAAATATGAAAAGTGCAAATGCAATGAATAAAATAAATAAATCACAGTGTCAAATTAAATTCAAAGTGACTGATGGTGTGCAAATAGTGGTATTATACTTATAAGTCCATAAAATGATCAAGTGATGACACTACAATACATATTGTCACTATAAAGTGACCGCTGGTGCTGAATAAAGTGGCAATAATGACAGATAAATGTCCAACAAGTGATAAATGGAATCCAATTATGATCTCAAACGCTGGAGATCGATATCATCTATCCAATGATATGGTGATGTGCCAGGTAATGTAAGAATTGCGCACTCACCAGATGTGCAATCAAATCACACATTTAGAGATATAAACTCTCAATAGTCAGCTGGAGGTCCCTCTAAGGAAATGTGCAGCCTGGTCTGGAGTTCCCACTGGTTCATCTGCAGTCAGCAATACCTCTGCCGTCCTCTTTGTACAGCTCTGTGGGTTGTTGGGCCCTTTATGTATTGTAAGTATAATACCACTCTTTGCACACCATCAGTGTATTAGATGAGATTGTCAACTTATGTTGTTACAGTAAAACTATACTATTACTAAGTAGCCCAATGCAGGGGGCCACTTCTTAAGTAGTATTTATTATTACAGGTTCTTGCAGCTGCATCTCTGGGATTTCAAGGTACAGGCTATGAGTTAAATCCCTTCTTGACAAATTGGGCCACAGCTAAGGCTTGGTGGAAAGGCATCTCTAAAGACCAGGCCAGTTTCCTCAGGGAGGATTTTTGGTTGGTAAGAAAAGCTCTTTGTCCTGTATGCAGTGCTTTTGGGGGACTGTATACAGACGAATAACTGTTCATACTTGTCAAAGCAGGACTGCATTGCACCCATGAAAGCAATGGTTTAAAAATGTTAAGTCTCTCTCAAACATGCTTTAGCTTGTGTAAAAGCAGTGTGAACAGAAAGCTCTGACAAAGCATTTGCAGAGCGATTAGCAAGCTTTGTTGAGACTTTTAAAATACCATTTAGCTCCAGTTTGTAAATGTTAAACACTGATCCTAATAGGGGTGCTGATTGCCACTAAATAAAAAACAATGCTGCTAGCAAGCTTCAGCATGTCTTGAAGATTGATGAAAGCCTGCTAGAAGCTTGCTTAAAGTGGCAATTAAAACTCCCATTAGGATCTGTGATCATTTACAAACTTGAGCTGAATGGTACTTTTTAAAAGCGTCAACAAAATTTGCTGAAAGCTCTGTGGATGCTTTGTCAAAGCTTACTGTTCACACTGCTCTTATACAGCTGAAGTGAAGCAGGCCTTAGGGCTCATTTAGTCCTGCACACTGGACATTTTTACAGCGGCTGTTTTGGGAATTTGATGTATTTTTCTACAGCTAGTAAACCCCCCAGCATGTTATCCTATGCGTCCATGCGCACATAGACTGTAATCTATGTGTGCATGGCTGGGACGTTTTTTGGCTGGAAAAAACCCAGGACTAGTGGGTTTCTGGAGGAGTTTTCTAGTTGTAAAAACGCTCTTAATGCTAAAAAATGCGGCAAAATGCGGTAAAATGCCGCAAACTGGCTAAAAAAAGCTGAAAATCTCACGTTTTTAACGTGAGTTTACACAGCTAACATTACCAGTGTTATCTAAACGTCCTGTGTGCATGAGGGCTTACACTGTACTTGCTTCAACTTTAACACACATTAAAGTGTCTACCGCTTCAATATGCTTTATATGTTTTTGATGCTTCTGTGATGCTTCAATGATGCATTGGTGGTGCTTTGATGATGCATTGGTGGTGCTTTTTTTCAAGCTTTAATAAAGCTTGGCAAATGGTGTGTGTGTGTGTGTGTGTGTGTGTGTGTGTGTGTGTGTGTGTGTTGATTTTTGTTTTTTTAAAGGGGCTCAGTAGAACCACAGCTTGGTAGTACCTGCACTCAGCTGATCCCCAGCTCATTAGTATCCCTGTCCAGCAGATCCCTAGCTCATGTTATACCCTTTTTCAGCAGATCACCAGCTTATGAGTACCCTCGTTCAGCAGATCCCCTGCTCAGTAGTACCCCCAGCTCTGCTGCTCTCCTACTCCGTAGTAACCCCCGGCTTTGCTGGTCCTTTTGGTTTGCTGATCATGCTCTCTCTCCAGTCCCCGCACACCTCACACTATAATGCTCCCATGCTGCGCACCATGTGTGACAACTACTAGTTTCTCCTGCTCTGGCCCCCAGCTCTGCTGATTTTCTAACACTCAGTCCTCTCTCCGGTCCCTGCTCACCTTCTGCTATAGTGTTCCCATGTTGCACATCACATGTGCCGTCTGCTACTTGCTCCACTCCAGTCCAAACCCCGCTCACCTTCCTGCTGGTCCACCCTGCCCACCAGATGTGATGTCTGCACCAGGCACTTCCACAATGTATACACATGAAAAGGAGGTGACTGCTGGCAACATCTTTCTGGTTCACTTGTTGGTTTCCCAGTACATCCTGGGATATCTCATACCTGCAATGCCTACAAAACAAAGCGAAGCTAAAGCTCAAAAAAAGCCTCTCAAAAGCTACAGGTGCTGTAAGCAAGCTTTGTCATAGACGTCTATGGAGGCTTTTAAGATGCTTTGAAGCACCAAGAAAGCAACATGGGATATTATTATTATTATTATTATACAGCATTTATAAAGCGCCAATAGTTCGCTCAGCGCTGTAATATATATAATAGATATAATTTTTGAACAGAGGCAAAGCAAGCACAACGTGTAAACAGGACTGTAAGGTAATCATATGATTTAGTGACGGGCTTTGGCTGGCATTAAGAGTACCTCAAAAAAGTGTGTCCAATGCCACATTTTGAAGAATATGTAAATCAGCCCTTACTGTGAATAGATGCACTAACCAGTGGCTATATATATAGTTCACACTGCCTGTCCTTCACCATGATCCAGTTAATCATTGGCAATATCATCTAATGGTGACACTATGGACTTTAGGCATTTGTGTATCCATTCACCAAGGATGTATTGTGGCATCACTGATGTGCTGTTGAAGTGATTGTCTACACCAATCTTTCTCAATGAGGATTCAGTGGAACCCTTGGTTTCTTCCAGAGGTTGCTAGGGGTTCCTTGAGCAATTACTGTCTCTCCAGCACTGACAGCAACGATCTTTTTAGCTACAGGATCTGTAACCATGAGCCCTAGAAATAGTAAGTTCCATGAGACCTGAAAGTTATTTCAAGGATTCCTCCATGTTGAAAGGGTTGAGAAAGGCTGGTCTACACCATCTCGGCACTCCTCCACTCTAGCATCCCACAAATGCAGATGTCTATGTAGACTAAAAATGATCCCATTAATCATTAGAATGGCACATAGTTAGGTCATTACAGTTCGGTTTTGATGTGTTCATGGAACACTACTGCCAGGATACAAATCATAATATATGTATCATATCATGCTGTATGTATTTACTGCTTCTTCTATCTGGTCATGAACTGCAGCATTACCTGCAATGAACAGTAAATTAATATAGGTGAGTAAATAATCAACATTTAGTGATCCTTGTCCCTCCATTTGCATTTGGTGTTTTTACCTAGTAGTAGTTAGTCGCATTCCACTGGACTTTTTCTATAAAGACATTTCATAGCTCATCCAAGCCACTTCTTCAGTTCTAACTTGAATAGGCTTGAATAAGCTATGAAACTTTGTCAGCATTACAGAACAATAACTACTATTAGATTTACCAAGACATGGATAAGTGAATCTTCACAAAGTTTGCATCTTTTTCTTAGCTTTTTATTTCTTTTTTTGCTAAAATCATGTCAACCTCCTGTAAAAAAAAAAAACAGCCAAGTGTACTAGGATGCACAAACATGTGGGCCCTCAGCTATGCCATGCTAGCCCAATGTCGCCTTTAGCATTACACAGATGCTTTACAACATTGGTACCCAAGACCATCGCCAGTGTGGGAATGCAGGAGGTGTCTTTTTGTGTACCCTATGTGCAAGTGAGGAGAAAAGGTTGAGACACAGGACTAAGCGACCACTGTGGCACTGTTCTCCCCACTGATACCAATGATGGGGCACTGTTCTCCCCACTGATACCAATGATGGGGTACTATTCCTCCCACTGATACCAATGGTGGGGCACTATTCCTCCTCCCCACTGACACCAATGATGGGGCACTATTCTCCCCACTGACACCAATGATGGGGCACTATTCTCCCCACTGATACCAATGATGGGGCGCACTTCCTGCCACTGACACCAATGATGGGGCGCAATTCCTGCCACTGACACCAATGATGGGGTGCTATTCCTCCCACTGACACGAATGATGGGGTGCTATTCCTCCCACTGATACCAATGATGGGCCGCAATTCCTCCCACTGACACTAATGATGGGGCACGATTCTTCCCACTGACACCAATGATGGGGCACTATTCCTCCCTCTGACTAATGATGGGGCACTATTCCTCCCACTGACACCAATGATGAGGCACTACTCCTCCCACTGACACCAATGATGGGGCACTATTCCTCCCACTGATACCAATGATGGGGCACTATTCCTCTCACTGACACTAATGATGGGGCACCATTCCTCCCACTGATACCAATGATGGGGCACTATTCCTCCCACTGACACCAATGATGGGGCACTATTCCTCCCACTGACACCAATGATGAGGCACTACTCCTCCCACTGACACCAATGATGGGGCACTATTTCATCCACTGACTAATGATGGGGCACTATTTCATCCACTGACTAATGATGGGGCACTATTTCATCCACTGACTAATGATGGGGCACTATTTCATCCACTGACTAATGATGGGGCACTATTTCATCCACTGACTAATGATGGGGCACTATTTCATCCACTGACTAATGATGGGGCACTATTCCTCCCACTGACTAATGATGGGGCACTATTCCTCCCACTGACTAATGATGGGGCACTATTCCTCACACACTGACACTAATGATGGGGCACCATCATTGGTGTCAGTGGGAGGAATAGTGTCCCATCATTGGTATCAGTGGATGAAATAGTGCCCCATCATTGGTGTCAGTGGGAGGAATAGCACCCCATCATTGGAATACCATACTGAAATAGCATACCATATTGAAATCAAATCTGATGTTTTTTCATTTTTATTTGGTGTGCGTTGGAAGAGGGGTAGTCTTATACGGCGAGTATAGCTCAAACCCTATATTTTAACAGGAAAAGTAGGGGGTCGTCTTATACGCCCAGTCGTCTTATACGCCGGAAAATACGGTACCTTTTTTTCCCCCCTTTTATATAAGTGATCGCATACCTTCTGTTCTCAGCTGCAAAAGGAGCACAGGGATGAGAAACAGCAGTACACTGATCTTTCCAGTGAATGGCTGTGCAGAGGGAGGGGGGGTGTGTCAGCAGAGGTCTGATCATTGGAGGAGAGAACACAGCATTCCCAGCACAGCTAGAGAACTGACTACACTGCATTCTCCTGCTTAGTGTGGCTAGTTTTTAATAGGAAAGCAGAGGGACTGGCAGGAACAGCAGGGATTTCACTCAAAGGAAACAGGACACTTTTTCATACAAGTACATGGTACAGCAGGCACAAAAGTTGGGTTTACATACTCTAAAAAAAAATACCAAACAAAGCTTTATTTTAACCACTTAAGTATTATCACTGATCACTGTATTCGTGTCACTGGTGATGTCAGTGGAAGTTATTCCATTGCCCCCAGTGCCAGTTAGTGTCAGATTGCGTGCCACATTATTGCAGTCTCATTATAATTCACTGATTACCACCTTTAGTTGTTTAAAAAAAAAATTCCAATATATGCCATAGTTTGTAGATGCTAAAACTTTCATGCAAACCAATCAATATACACTTGTTACAATTTTGGTTTCACCAAAGACATGTAACAGAATAGATTTTGGCCAAAATTTACGAAGAAATTTGATTTTTAATTTTTTTTTTCTTGTTGAAATTTTTTATTAGTTTAACAGGTAACAAAGTATGTATCAGAAGCAATGCAGACCATCATAGTAAATCAGTTGTACAATGTTTGCATAGATGGGCATAATCCTAGGTTACAACAGGGATATTGTACATCCTTGCATTGATAGGATACCAATGGTACAATGAAGAATATTTTAATAGTGGCCTCAAGGGCCTGCCAAGTAAACCAAGGAAGATTTCTCCTGGCACTCTCCACTGGTTAGTGTTGCTGCATGATAGTCGCACTAGAGGTTGGGCCCAAATTGCAGTGTACATAAGAAATTGCTAGGCCATGCTGTTGGAGGGTCATAGCGAGAGTTTCCTTATGGATGCTAGGTCCAAGGGCAGCCTGCTATTAAGTTTTTGGGCTTATTCTATGAGAGGATGTCAGGAGCAACAAAATATACACATACTGGAAAGTAGAACTAAACTTAGGGTAAATGCTGTTATGTGATCTCCACCTAAAACTGTCTCCTTGTTGTCTCTCAAGACCTTAAATCTTAAGCGACATAGTCGTGGACTGGAGCAATTGTGGCATAAAACCAAATCTTAGCAAGCATTCACCCTATATAAATCTGCTTTCTTAACATACAATTCCTTCCTTCATGCTGCCAAACAAGCCTACTTTGTCACTCTTATTAATACCTTGTCATCCAGTCCTCGTCGTCTCTTCTCTACTTTTAACTCTCTACTTTCTCCACCTCCACCCAGTAACTCGCTCGCTGCTTACGAGATTGCAAATAATTTCAAAAACAAGATTGATGCAATTCCTAGGGGCATCTCTGCTACACAGACATCCATCCCACTTAGCATACCTTATACTAAACCTCCATCAACACTTTCCTCTTTTGACCTTGCTACTACTGAAAAGGTCACTAAAGTTTTCTCAGAAGCCCGTCTCACCATGTGCCCCCTGGATCCTGTCCCCTCACAACAACTACGGTCACCCTCTTCTTCTGTCTTATGCTCCCTCACTAACATCTTCAATCTCTCCCTCTCTAATGGTACCTTCCCCACCCCTCTAAAGCATGCACAGATCACTCCCATACTTAAAAAAACCATGCTGGACCCCACCAACCTGAACAACTTAAGACCCATCTCCCTGCTTCTGTTTACCTCTAAACTCTTAGAACTCTTAGTCTACAATTGCCTGAGCTCCTATTTCACTGACAACAACCTTCTTGACAACAACCCTTTACAGTCTGGCTTTCGATCACTCCACTGAAACCGCCCTACTAAAACTCACTAATGTTCTACTAACTACTAAAACCAATGGCCACTACTCTATACTCTTACTACTTGACCTCTCTGAGGCTTTTGATACTGTTGACCATCCCCTCCTCAAAAAAACCTCTCTCCACTTCCTCATTCTATAGGGGTTCCTCAAGGTTCTGTCCTTGGACCCCTTCTCTTCTCCATCTACAGTTCTTCCTTTGGTTACTTGCTAAACTCCCATGGCTTTACGTATCATCTCAGCATTGACTCCACTTCCTCAAACTAACTCTTGCCGAAACAAAGCTTATACTATTTTCCCCAGCCCGTGCTACCTCCCCTGACTTCTCCATCAAGATCAATAATACAACCATCAGTCCCTCCCCTCATGCCAGGGTGCTAGGTGTAATCCTAGACTTCCATCTGTCCTTTCAGCCCCAAATCCAATTGCTGTCCAAATCTTGTAGACTTCACCGCCGCAACATCTCCAAGATACGCCCTTTCTTAACCTCTGAAACCACTAAGCAACTTATTCACTCCCTTGTTATCTCTCACCTTGACTATTGTAACTCCCTCCTCATTGGCTTACCTCATCGCAGGCTATCCCCTCTTCAGTCTATTATGAATGCTGGTGCCAGACTCATCCACCTTACTAACCATTCTGTATCTGCCACCCCTCTCTGCCAATCCCTCCACTGGCTTCCCATTGCCCAACAAATAAAATTAAAAACATTAACAATAACACATAAAGCCATTTATAACTCTGCCCCAAACTACATCACCAATCTTGTCTCCAAATATCACCCAAACTGTCCTCTCCACTCCTCGCATGACCTCCTGCTCTCTAGCTCCCTTGTCTCCTCCTCCCATGCTCGTCTCCAGAACTTCTCCAGAGCCTCCCCCATCCTCTGGATCTCTCTACCCCAATCTATCCATCGCCTACTCTGCCCACTTTTAGGCTATCTCTGAAAACTTATCTCTTCAGGGAAACCTATCCCACCTTCAGCTAATAACAGAATCTTCTATTCCTCCTACCAGTCCATCCCCCACAGTTATTACCTTTTTGTACCACCAGCCCCTCCCTCTTAGATTGTAAACTCCAAGGAGCAAGGCCCTCCTTAACCCTCTTGTATTGAACTGTATCATTACTGTATTGTCTCCCTTTTATATTGTAAAGCGCTGAGCAAACTGTTGGCGCTGGTAATAGGTACATATGGCCCATGAATTAGGTCAGATTACCAAGGCATAAGCACTATTGCTTCAAAATTGGGCGGTAGACATATCTTAATCCATTGCTGCCAGGTTTTATCAAATTTGACCACCTGGTCTTCTTCCAGGGCTTCCATTTTTTCATGGATCAGAGTGCGGTTCATTCTGTGTTTGGTTTCAGCCACAACCAAGGAGGACTTCCAGACTCTAACTATCGTCTGTTTTGCTGCTGTTAGAAGAAGGATCGAGAGCTTTAATTGCATAAACATTACAAATGCTGGACGCAGGTTGAGGACGGCAATTGTAGGGTCCAGCTAGAGGGGTAGATCAAGCACCGTGGAGGCAAGTGTAAAGACAGCTTTCCATAAGTCTTCGACCATGGGACAATCCCACCAGATGTGTATGTATGCACATTCTAGTTGGGACCAGATACCATCTGTTAGCACTCTGTAGTTTGGCCTTGACTGCCACCATGTTAGGCGAGGAAGACTGGGTTGTTGACCATATTTCGGACTAGTGTCCAAAGTGTGGCCGAGGTCTCTTTACCACTTAGCTACGAAGGTATGGGAGGCAGCGTCTGGTTTAGTTATTAATTGATTGTAGAGGGTTGATGAGACCTCTTGTGTGTGGGTCGCTTTTGCAGCTATGTTTGAACCTAGTAAGTTGGTTTAGTAAATTTCCAGCATGTGTGAATGGCAAGTAAAATTTTTAATTTTGTAGGTAGCGGTACATTCCGACCGTGGAAGACCATATGTCTCGCATAGGGCTGGGAAGGATTGAAAGGACATAGCGGTGGTCAGGTTGTGTAAGCGGCTGAGGCCTGATGTGGTCCACACCCAGAATGACACGGGAGACTCCCAGGCTGGGTAGAAGGCTGGGTTTCTGAGAAACAATAGAAGTGGATTATGCATGGACTGAAGTTCATAGGTTGTCTTTAGTTTATCCTAGATTAAAATGCTTTGTGACAGGGTTTCTGAAGCTAGCATGGTCAGCTGATAAAGGGTCAGATTTACCTGAAATTTTTTTTTTTTTATTGGATAGGTTTTTATAGAAGAAAGTAAAAAATGTGTTTTGGCTTTTTTTGTGTTTATATCACGAAACTAATAAATCTAGTGGTGGTAAAATACTACCAAAAAAAGCTCTATTTGTGTGAAGAAAATTCTATCAATTTTGTTTGAGTGCAGTGTTGCATGACTTCACAGTTACCAGTTAAAGTAGAGCAGTGCTAAATAGCAAAAAATGGGGTAAAATCTTCTGGAGCTGAAGTGGTTAAATGGTACTATGCCCTAGAAATATGGTCAAAATAATGCAATTGCCTGATGAAAAACAATTGGGCTAGTAATGACATAGGGAATATGTGCATTCATGTCCCTCTTACTGCGGAGGATACTAGGGTGCTATGGATCATTTCATTTCTTTTCCAAACCATTCTATTCAAAAATGAAACCCAGCCACAGGTAATTAGCTACTCACTTTTCTGCCATATTGTGTGTGTTGCCTGCAGTTCTCTTTTGTACTGATGACCTTGTCTTTCTATAGTTGTGCCAGTGTTTACTCCCTCCCACGCTTATGGTGCCCATAGGAATAATTGACTTTTATATAAAGGAACTCAACAGGCTAGAGCTGTAACTTAAATACCTCAAGGGATGTCCAATATAATAAAGGGTGCAATGGTTTTGCACAGACCAACCCCAATCCTCCTCTTCTCAGGACCCCCACTTGCGCTTGTGGCCCCTCTCCTTTGCATGCTCACTCTGGAGCTGCCTGTGTGTCTATGGGACACACAGAGCATGGCTCAGTCCCGCCCCCCTGCTCCTTCCTCACTGGCTGTAATTCACAGCAGTTGCTATGTCTCAGCCAGTGAGGGGAGAGAGACCTGGGAGAACCGAGGCTCCTGTGCACAGTGCTGGATGAAGATCAAGCTTGGGTAAGTATTAGAGGGGGGGGCTCTGGGGGGACTGCACACTGGAGGTTTTTTTTACCCTTTTGCACACAATTCATCATGATAAAAAAACCTTCACCCTTTAAATCCACTTTAACCTGCCACTTTGCCATTCCTATTACCCTGACATCATTGCCTGTAATAGTTGACATTACAAGATTTCTGAATATAACTTTGGTTCCTGAGAAACGTTCTCTTACTCAGCCCAGGAGCCCAAACCCAGGAATGCCTCCTATACAAATATTACATTAGCACTCATGCACAAGGTGTGCCCCTCCCTGATGATGAAACCCGTATATCACATTCAGAGATGCCGGTAAGGGGAAGATATACAGTAGAGTCTGAGTTCATATGTTATATTTTATTATCATTAAAAAAGGTGGCTGTGTTAGCTTAAAGTGGATCTTAAGGCTCAAGGGTTTTTTTTTTTACCTTAATGCATTCTATGTATTAAATTAAGAAACCTTCTGCGTGCAGCTTCCCTCTCAGACTCCCCCCCCCCCCCCCCCCCCATTTACCTGAGCCTGATCTAGATACAGCAATGTGCATGAGAGCGGCAGCTCTCCTGGGTCTCTCTCCTCTCACTGGCTCACAGAGTAGCCATTGGCTCCTGCTGTGACAGCAATCACAGCCAGTGAGCCAATGAGGAGAGAGTGGGGCCAGGGACTGAGCCGTGCTCTCTGTGTAAATGGACACACAAAGCGCGGCTCAAGACCCAGCCTGATTGAGTGCCCCCATCGCAAAAGGCTTGTTGTTGGGAGCACTTGGCAGGGGGGAGGAGCCAAAAAGAAAATCATTACACACAGCAGCTAAGTATTACAGGTTTGTCATTTCAAAAAACAATATTTCCTTTAGAATCACTTTAAAGCTGATCTTAAAGAAACTGCTAAATACATTGACAAAATACTGTACATACTGTATGTGTGTAAATACATGAAATATACATATGATAAAGATTTGTATTTCTGTCCATCCATTCGAGATCTATATAGCCCTGCCACACAGCACAGCTCTCTGGAAAGGAAGAAGACCATTTTTTTTTCTCTGCTGCAGATAAGTAACACTTATAGGTCTTGCCCCTCCCCCAGCCTGTAATTGGACATTAAAAGGAGAAGCATAACACTGATGAGCTTATCTCTGCTCCTTCCTCCTATCAGCATGTTCCTTGTTGGCACTTAAGTATTGCATTTTAACTGTTTGGATCCTTGTGTTGCTTCTCCCTTTTCCACTCTAAGCCCTGTTGTAACTAAATCGAACACGGGTACTTACACCGCTTCCATTTTGTGTCCATTTTCATGTCTTGATAAATACAGTTCCCTATTAATATGTATCTTTTTATATCTGAGAAATAAAATAAACCCGTGCCAAAGAAAATCAAAACCTCAATAAATATGACTTTTGTGTTTTCAGCAGATCACCAGTTAATTATGCTTATTGCTTTTTGTCCCACAACTTTGTAGCGCTCTCGTAGTCATTTACATACAGGAAGTGAGTCCATAGGTTTGGGCAGTCCTAACTATACTGTTTACAAACTTAAAACCTTTACAATAAATATCATTGTCTAGTCTACCCTTCCTGATCCTTCTTTGAAGATTTAGGACTACAAAAAGAGGTTACTGGTCCTCTTCATAAGTTAATATATGTGAAACATTTCTTTTGTAGGCTGACCTTTCAAAGTACAATAATGTGATGGTGTTCCTGGCCCCAAAAGTGGTAAGTACCACCTTTTTGTTTTGAAAAAAAAAAAAGAAAGAAAGCGTGTCCTCAATTAACCCTTCCAGAAGGAAAATAACAAACTGTAAGCACAGCCTATACCAGTGGTGGGCAACCTTTTTTTTCAACTGAGCCAAATCTCGCCAAAACCACGATTGAAATTTATTTTGAGAGCCACATTTTTAAAACTGAAAATACATAGGATGGTACACTGTTTTTAGTTTCAATAAGTTTTTATAGTAATTCATCCCCCATAGTAATTCATCCCCATATAGTAATTCATCCCCCCTATAGTAATTCATCCCCCATATAGTAATTCATCCCCCCTATAGTAATTCATCCCCCCTATAGTAATTCATCCCCCATATAGTAATTCATCCCCCATATAGTAATTCATCCCCCATAGTAATTCATCCCCCATAGTAATTCCTCCCCCATATAGTAATTCCTCCCCCATATAGTAATTCATCCCCCATATAGTAATTCATCCCCCATATAGTAATGCATCCCCCATATAGTAATTCATCCCCCATAGTAATTCATCCCCCATATTAATTCATCCCTCATATAGTAGTAGTAAGTAAGTAGCAAGTAGTAAGTCAAGTCCCCCCTGTGTCAATTCACTTACCTTTGCTCCGCGCGTTCCTCTCGCCGTGCTTCCCGCGCCGTTCCGGTCTTCAGGGCGGACTGTGAGAGGAGCCTAGCTCCCCTCATGTTCGTCACGCTGCCCCGCCTACACACATCCTGACAGCCAATCACTAGCTATCAGGATGTGAGTGGCAGCGAGACTGGCCAATCATTGCTGGGCTAGCTGCAGAGTCCTCGGCCACCCGAGAGGAGGGAGGGGAGGGGAGCGGCCGCCCGAGAGGAGGGGAGCGAGCGCCCGGCACACAGAAGAGCCGCATTAAAATGTGTAAAGAGCCGCATGTGGCTCGCGAGCCGCGGCTTGCCGACCACTGGCCTATACAAACCCGTGTTCTGATTACAGAGTCAGCTGTGGTCCGAGCTAGATTTACTTTATTTTTCAATATTACCTTCAGTCTATTCCATCAACATTGGTATGTGCATGAAAAGTTCATTTCTGTTGTTCGTTAACTTTATGTCCTGCACCGAATAGTCTAATTGTGTTTTAATGTGTATAACAGGTCATTTACAAGCACAAAATGAACCCTCCACTTAACTTTGGAAATGCAATTACATTGTTGTGTCGTATCCAGCATGTTGTTCATTCTCGAAATATATTACTCTGCACAGATTAATGTACCTGCAAAGCAATAGAGAATGCTTGGAACAGTTACCCACAATCCATTGCTTTTGTAGCGGTAATATGCGTGTTTGTTTTCCTAACAATTTGTAAAGGATAACTCAGCAGAAGCGCACCACATTATGTATAACGTGTGTGTATGTAATATATATATATATATATATATATATATATATATATATATATATATAAAATATACATACACGCACACTATATTGCCAAAAGTATTGGGTCGCCCCTCCAAATCATTGGATTCAGGTGTTCCAATCACCTCTATGGCCACAGGTGTATAAAATCAATCACCTAGGTATGCAGACTGCTTCTACAAACATTTGTGAGAGAATGGGTCGCTCTCAGGAGCTCAGTGAATTCAAGCGTGGTACTGTGATAGGTTGCCACCTGTGCAATAAGTCCATCTGTGACATTTCCTTGCTACTAAATATTCCACGGTCAACTGTTAGTGGAATTATAACAAAGTGGACGCAACTGCAAACAGCAAGTGGTAGGCCGGGGTCAGTGCATGCTGAAGTGCACAGTGCACAATGTCTGCAGAGTCAATAGCTAAAGACGTCCAAACTTCATGTGGCCTTCAGATTAGCACAAAAGTGTGTAGAGAGTTTCATGGATTGGGTTTCCATGGCCGAGCAGCTGCATGGAAGCCTTACATCACCAAGTGCAATGCAAAGCGTCAGATGCAGGGGTGTAAAGCAAACCGCCACTGGACTCTAGAGCAGTGGAGACATGTTCTCTGGAGTGATGAATCACACTTCACTGTCTGGCAATCCGATGGACATGTCTGGGTTTGGCGGTTGGCAGGAGAACAGTACTTGCCTGACTGCATTGTGCTAAGTGTAAAGTTTGGTGGAGGGGGGATTATAGTGTGAGGTTGTTTTCCAGGGGTTGGGTTGGCTCCTTAATTCCAGTGAAGGGAACTCTTAAGGCATCAGCATACCAAGACATTTTGGACAATTTCATGCTCCCAACTTTGTGGGGACAGTTTGAAGGTTCTTTTTTTTTGGGGTTTATTTGAAAAACTTGGATGGAGATTGGAGGGAGTCTTGGGATACTCCAGAAGCTGTGCAACTTTAACTGATGACACTCTCTCATAGAATCTACACTCTTCCAGGTAGGACTTTAGAAGAAAAGGGATGTGGACATACAACTAAAAACAGCCCTGAGCCAGCAAATCTAGAACAGTTTCTTCCAAAAAAAGTCAAACTGCAACAGTCTCTCCAGGCGCCCTCTGCTCACTCCCTGTACACCAGTGTTAATTTCATTGACAAAAAGATATTTTTTCATAAGTTTCATTAGAGGCATGTTTTCAGTGACGAAAACTAAACAAAAGCTAAATGAAAACTTTTTTAGGGTATTTTATTGACAACAGACCGTTGCTGAAATTATACTTCGTAACACACTATGAAACAGAAAAGTGGCCTTATGCATATCAGCAGAGAAATGTCATGCACTCTGCCAGTCAGAAATGAAGAATTTAATTGAAAAATAATTGTAGTTTAGCAAATTCCCATTAATGCAGAAATAAAATCTGCAATACTTACCTCTCCTTCAAAAGTCTAAGGTCCCTTGCTGGCACCAGCATGTTCTCTCCGGCTTCATTTGTGTGTTGGGCTGGGACAGTCTTCGTTGACAGACGCCATGCTGAAAAGTAAACTTAGCTGTGCAAGTTTTTGGTTTTCCTTTAACCCCTTCCCGCCCAACTGTTTAACAGGGTCTTTACATCTAAGGAGTGGGAAAGACTGCCCAATCATGTGACCACTGTGACTGGCTGTCACAATGGTCACATGATTGTAAGTCAGTCCCGCAAGCTACCAATTGTTAGCTGAGATCAGGAACTGTCTATGACAGCTTGGTTGCTGTGCTTGGAGCATGAACGGTGGGTTCTCTCAGCACAGAAACTTCAGACACCCATGGACACATATCTGCAGTGTGTGGCCATTAAAGCCCACCCTCTATGTATTACATGGTGTGACATAAGTTAAGAATGTTGTCTCTGATGTCACATTTTTCACCTTATACATGTACCTTATACATTTCCTCTTACTATAATGTATCAATGATTCTTTTCTCTGACATGATCTTGTTCCTGTGACATTGTGCGATCTGTTCCTGGTCTCTGAAGGTGCAAGAGCTGGAGAAGAAGTTATCTGCTGAACTTCCTGAAGATGCCCGAGTGATTGTCTGCAGATTCCCATTGGATTGGCAGCCAACATGCACAGAAGGTGCTGGGTTAGATCAAGTTTGGGCATATGATATGGTCAATGTTAGGAAGAATCCAGATCACAAATGAAGTCGGAAGGTGCAGTGATTGTCTTCTTCTTTAAGCCCTGGTTCACACTGATGCGGTGTGGAATTTACAGCTTTTTCAGTGTGAGTTCTGCACCGCATCACAATCTCACCCCGTTCATACGAACCGATGCGGGTGTGTATGTTAAGTTAACAACACCCTGACATTGATCTGCAAAACATGGTGCGATGTGCAGAATCGGATCACATAGGTGTGAATACCTATGTGATCCAATTCTAGTGCGGACCAGAAAAGGGTCTTGCACATTTTGGGTGCGGCGCGAATAGAGACATACAAAATGTATGGCTCCAATCGCACCGCACACAAATTGCATGTGATTTGTACAGGAATGCGGTGCGGTTCCTGTGTGAATCACATGGGATTTACTGCACCGCTGTAGTGTAAACCTAGGCTAAGGATCACAATACACGTTACAATCTAATTATACAATCAACTTTAGATGTATCAAAAGTCTGTGACCTTCCTAAATCAGTCTGTATCCAATTAGGCACCCCCTGCACTACACAGCTGTTGGTTGATTTAGAGGAGATGTACAATTAGATTGTAACATGTGGTGGGCATGACTTGCACTATACCCACACAGAACAATCTGCCCTCTAATATGACAATATTAGACAATAATAAAAAATTATATTTGTTTTTTCTGGAAATGACTGTATACTACCATGTTTATAGAACAATTGTTCTAGTCATTTACAGACAAAACTATTTCAGATCTTGCCTACTTTCTGTGGTTGTTGAAAATCTTTAAAGAGAGAAATATAGCTTTACCTTCTCCTGAAAATATTAGTTGCTTTGCTCTAGCTGGAACAAGCAAGCAGCCAGTGAAGCCTTGACTCCTGACCTTTATGTTCTTGGTCAGTAACTTAGACGTTACTAAACCAATGGCTTAGAATAATAGACCGGAACTGAAGATTTACAGAAGGATAGGTTTGCACTGGCAGCTTGTGTGTTTTCTTTTACTGTCTTGCTCAATTTAAATTAATCTTGCTGCCATTTTAAAAATTAAAAAAAAAAAGCCTGCAAAAAAAAAACACACAACTTTTTTAGAAACCTAGAAGAGTGATGGCAGAAAAATTGGTCCATAGAGTCTGCTTCTTTTTGATTTTTAGTTTTTTATAGATCTGTTTTTGTTCCACACATATTTGAATTCACTTACTATTCATTGACTCGCTACCTCTGCTGGGAGTTCTGTTCCGAATATCAACTACCTTTTTCAGAAAAATAATACTTGCTATGATTATGAGCTTTCTTCCTTCTAGTTTGTGCAAATGTCCCCATGTTCTTGATCATACCTTCATATGCAAAATGATTCCTCCCTGAACCTCATTCTGGCCATTAATGTATTAATCTACCCCATAGGCCATTCCTCAGATCTTAACTCTGTTCAGGAGGAAAGGCTTGTGGCAAAAATGTCACATCTGACACTGTTCCAGGTGTGTCAGATGCCTTGTCTGTGTTATGGTTCGCAGTGCTAGCCTCTAGAACACAACAGTGACAAAAGGGCCAGGGGACATTAAGAAAGAACGCGCATGGCAGGTGATGCAGGCATTCAACACTCCTGGACGTGTCAGATGTGGAAATGTTGTTGTTCAGAGCAAAAATCTGAGAAATTGGTGGGCAGACATGTGCGTGTAAAGCTCTTCTGTGTTTTTTTTTTTGTCTTTTTTTTTTAATTCTTTAAAATTTAAATTAGTACCAGGATCACGTTAAGGTTAGAGTGGTACTCAACTCCCCCACCATGTTTTTTTCTCCACTTACCTGTAGTGCTCCTCAAAGTACATACATGCCCACACAGTGAATCCAGAGTTGTTTCGGTGTGATCAGCTACTTGGGTGCCAAACATCAGGTCCCACCATTTGTTTGAGATCCTGTAGCTTCCTGGGAGACGTGATGTAAGTATCCCAGGAGGCTGAAGGACAAGGTACATGTCATTCTGGTCTAGCCTCAAATTTCTGTGAGGGATGGGGCTGAAATAAAAAAAAAAAATTAAAAAAATAGAAAGAAAAGAGAAAACAACAAGAGGGGAGGAGTGGTAAAACAAAACGTACTCTCTTTGGGGAGTTGAGTTCACATTTCTCACTGTTCCTGGTGTGTCAGATGTCTTTCATCTCTGCTACAGTTGGGACTGCTAGCCCCTACATCGCTAGAGCACCCAACAATAACACAGGCATTCAACACTCCTGGATATGTCCGATGTGGAAATTTGTTCTCAAACAGAGCGAAGATCTGAGAGATTTCTGGCCAGACAGGTGGGAATAAAAGGTCGTCTTCTGTGGGGTTTTTTTTTTTAAATTTTATTTTATGTTTTAATTTTCTTTTGGAAGTTGAGTTCCGCTTTAACTTCAGCAACTTGGACAGTTGTCATTTAAACATGTAATATGGGCTGCCTTGGAACAGGACATGTTTCTTTGAAATAAATTGGGATTTTATTGTGTAGAATTCTTGGTTAAATCATGTTTTTTTTTTTTTTTTTTAAGCCCTTGCAATCTTTAAAAATGTGTAATTAAAGGTTATGGTACAATATACATAATGGGAGTTGTGGCTGCTGCATCAGACCTCTTCTGCTCTCCCCTAAAGCCATAAAGCCCATAGTCCTATAGTTCAGAGGACTATTGAAGGAAAAGGTCTCAGCAAGAGCAGAATTGTTCTAACTGTGGCCATTATACAAGAGATTTTAGATTACTTTGTAATTAATTTCATGCTGAACAAATAATGTGAAAAGCTAGAGATGTGCAGTATTAAAGTCAAAATCTTTATTTTGGTATCATTTGGAATGTGATTGTTGATTAGACATGGATCTCCATCCATTTACAGCCAACTACATGTGTACATAGAAATCACTATTCTCTGACGTTTAGGCAGTCACACTGAAACTATGCGGCTTTTTATAAGCTCCATTATTGTCCTGAAACTAGTGATCAGCCTGGGAGTTATAGAATGGCAGCTTCCGTCTGAGGCTTCTAGGGAAGGGATTTAATTTTAAAGGAATCTCTTTCATTTATATTGATAAAATTTTGCCTTAAATGCATTCAATTACTCTACATATTTGTACTGTGAAATAATCCTGAAATACCTCATCTGTCTCCAATGTCAAACCCTATACTTGAGGGGGTGATGTACTAAAACTGGAGAGTGCAAAATCTGGTGCAGTTGTGCATGGTAGCCAATCAGCTTCTAACTTCAGCTTGTTCAATTAAGCTTTGCCAAAAAAACCTGGAAGCCGATTGGTTACTATGCAGAGTTGCACCGGATTTTTCACGCTCCAGCTTTAGTATGTCAACCCCTATGAGATGTAATTTACTATGTACTTTGTGTTTGGAGATTAAATACTGTTTGCACAAATTAAAATTTCTGAATAAACAGGATTAGTATACCTAATTTGTCTTGTACAATTCCTTCAGCATCCAGTGAGCATGGAAGCCTTTGTGTAAATCAGTGGTCTCCAAACTGTGGCCCTGGGGCCAGATGCGGCCCTCTGCTTGCTTTTATCAAGCCCTTGGGCCATTATTCCTCCCATTGTCAGCAACAGTGATGCATAGTTCCTGCCACTGACACCAACAAGACACTATTCCTCCCACTGACACCAGTGGTGAAGCACTATCCCTTCTACTGGCACCAATGATGGGGCACTATTTCTCCCACTTACATCAATGATGGGGCACTATTACTCCCATTGACACCAATGATGGGTCTCTATTACTCCCATTGACACCAATGATGGGTCTCTATTACTCCCATTGACACCAAGGATGGGGCACTATTACTCCCATTGACACCAAGGATGGGTCTCTATTACTCCCATTGACACCAATGATGGGGCACTATTACTCCCATTGACACCAATGATGGGGCACTATTACTCCCATTGACACCAATGATGGGGCACTATTACTCCCATTGACACCAATGATGGGGCACTATTACTCCCATTGACACCAATGATGGGGCACTATTACTCCCATTGACACCAATGATGGGGCACTATTACTCCCATTGACACCAATGATGGGGCACTATTACTCCCATTGACACCAAGGATGGGGCACTATTACTTCCATTGACACCAATGATGGGGCACTATTCTTCTCACTGACACCAATGATGGGGCACTATTCTTCCCACTGACACCAATGATGGGGCACTATTCCTCCCACTGACACCAATGATGTGACACTGGTTACTCTCAATGACACCAAGACATTTCTACAGTCCAGCCCTCCTAACATTTGAAGGACAGTAAACTGGCCCTTTGTTTAGAAAATCTGAAGACCCCTGGTGTACATGAAGAGTAAGGTCTGTTCACAATGATTACATTGTTCACAAAAAACAAGAATATTTTCCTTTGCACTGTTGTAATGCCTGATGTGCAGAAAGGAAGCCTCTCATACAGAACCCGGAAGATAGTGGCTCTCGCTGTATGTAACAAGGACTGTTACAGTGACCGCATCCTCAGCAGCCCTCCGGCTATCAGATATGGATACTTACAAGTTGGCCCAATGTAACTATATGAAAAATAAAATTCCTGGTGTTCAGCTTTAAAACCAGCATGTAATATATTGCAGCTTATCAGTCCTTAGATGTGGTGGTTGCATTAGTTTTCTTTTTTTGGATTCCTTTTTTTTTTAACCTGGTAAGCTCATGAGTGAAAAAATGTCAAGCTCTAAAATGAGATTGATCACTTAAGTTATTCTGTCTATGAAAGGCAGCATTGTCTCTCTAGAATTCTTGCTCTTAATTTGAGCTACAGAACACCTCCCTCTTTCCTTGCCCCCATAACATAACAGAAGTGAACTGGGCAGTACTGATAACACTCCTTAAGATCTTGGTACCGAGGAAGTGATCAGCTCATTAGATTTCCGGCAATAGCAACAGTCAGCTACTTCCAGTGATAATTATGAGAATGCCAAAGATATTCAAAATTTAGGAACGACATTGAATAAAAGAGCAGAGGCCATTCACTTCAATCTATGAAATCACATGCAAGAAAAAAATTCAGTTTTCCCTTTGCAGAAGATTGATTATTCACAGTGAACACCACTTGACCTTATAGTATATGCAAACCCTCACCTTGTACAACAACACATTCAGTTTAAAAAAAGAAATGAAAGGAAAACATTTATGTATAGAAACAAAAAACATTAAAATATCTTTTTTCCCCTTTTTATAAGTGATCATATTCCCTCTGTTCTCAGCTGCATAAGAAACTCAGAGAGCTGGGGGAAGAAAAACAGCAGACACTGATCTTCCCAGTGAAAGGTTGTGCAGGGGAAGGGGCATGTCAGCAGAAGACTAATCATTGGAGAGAGCAGACTGAGTTCCTTGCACAGCCAGAAAACTGACCATGCTGTGCTCTTGTGCCTAGTATGGTCAGTTTTTAATAGGAAAGCAGAGGGACTGGCAGGAACACCAGAGATTTCACACGGAGGAAGCAATACAAAGAGAACAGGATACTTTTTCATACAAGTACTTGGTACATCAGGCACATATCAGGAATATGAAGTGTTGGGTTTACGTATTCTTTAATAACAAAGCTTGTTAACATTCACTTTATAGAGTGAACAGCTTCTGGTCTTTTAGCAAAACAACCCCAATCCTTTTTTTATGGTCGGACGTTCGCTATAAAGACAACAGGAGGAATGTTGAGAATGTACACTGCTCATACAAATGAAAGGAACACTTTGAAAACACATCAGATCTCAATGGGGAAGAATCTCATGCTGGATATCTATACTGATATGGACTGGGTAATGTGTTGGGAATGTAAGGATGCCCCATCGTTTGATGGAAATGTAAATTATCAACCTACAGAGGACTGAGTTCAAAGACACCCCGAAAATCAAAGTGAAAAAATGATGCCGCAGGCGAGTCCATATTGCAGAAATTTCATTGCAGAAACTCAGAATGGTACTCGGTAGTTTGTATGGCCCCCACGTGCTTGTATGCATGCCTGACAACGTCGGGACATGCTCCTAAAGAGACAATGAATGGTGTCCTGGGGTATTTCCTCCCAGATGTGGACCAGGGCATCACTGAGCTCCTGGACAGTCTGAGGTGCAACCTGGTGGCGTCGGATGGACCGAAACATGATATCCCAGAGGTGTGCTATTGGATTTAGGCCAAGCGAGCGTGAGGGCCATTCAATGGTATCAATTTCTTCATCCTCCAGGAACTGCCTGTATACTCTCGCCACATGAGGCCGGGCATTGTCCTGCACCAGGAGGAACCCAGGACCCACTGCACCAGCGTAGGGTCTGACAATGGGTCCAAGGATTTCATCCCGATACCTAATGGCAGTCAGAGTACCATTGTCTAGCCTATAGAGGTCTGTGTGTCCCTCCATGGATATGCCTCCCCAGACCATCACTGACCCACCACCAAAATGGTCATGGTGAACAATGTTACAGGCAGTATAATGTTCTCCACGGCTTCTCCAGACCCTTTCATGTCTGTCACATGTGCTCAGTAGCAGACCTGCCAATTCTGGTGTTTAATGGCAAATGCCAATCGAACTCTATGGTGCCAGGCAGTGAGCACAGGGCCTACTAGAGGACGTTGGGGCCTCAGGCCACCCTCATGAAGTCTGTTTCTTATTGTTTGGTCAGAGACATTCACACCAGTGGTCTGCTGGAGGTCATTTTCTCGGGCTCTGGCAGTGCTCATCCTGTCCCTCCTTGCACAAAGGAGCAGATACCAGTCCTGCTGCTGAGTTGAGGACAATGATTTACTATAACTGGAGAGTGCAAAATCTGGTGCAGCTCTGCATAGAAACCAATCCGCTTCCTGTTCGTTTTTTTTTTTTTTTTAAGTAAATCAACCTCACAGTCTTATATTAAACCAGAAGCAGCCCAAACACTAATGTATTTAATTATGTTCAAGCATTGCAAGTTTGTTTCATTTTCTGAATCTGGTATTATTGCCAGTGGCCTGGGACAAGGGAAAAAAGAGCCAGATATTGGGACAGCTCTGTCATGTACAATACTGCAAATAACAGGTGGATATGACTGCACTGGAGACAGATTTATACAGAAAATTCCACACAGCATTTAATGTACCCTAAACCTGCTGTAACAAGTTATTTTGAATATTTTTATACAGACCCTTATGTGTCTCATAATCTGCGGCAGTTTTGTTAAAATATGCAGTATTGTAAGATAACCACTAGATGGCATAGTCATGCAGACTACAAATTGCTATTCCAGAGGAAGAATAGTCAGCCTTACTCTCTGGTGGCTGATATTAGTTTTAGGGTTGTCAAGAGAAAAAAGTCATTTTATAATATATATTAATATATACTATGTGTGTTTGTGTATATGTGTGTGTGTATATATATAAAAAAATATATATGCGATTTATGTATAGTTGTGAGCCATAATTATGATCCCAATGCCTATTATAAAAAAAGGCACATGAATATCATTTTTATGGTATTGAATCTGGGAAGCTGCCACATACTTCAGCATCAAACTTGTAGCAGAAAACCGTCCCCAATGTCCATGGACAATGCTGATCCCTGGGTTTTAAGGTTTGCCCTGAATATATATCTAACATTCAGCCCTGGCTAGCTGTACAATAAGAGCATTTACAGTTAATAATTATCAGTAGCTAGCATTTAGAGTGCAATAGTTGAATTTAATAGCCTTCACATTAGGCAACCAAAGCAAAGTACCAAAATGAAAAGTGTTATCCATTAACAAGCAGAGGTGAGGGCAGCTGGCATTCCAGTCCATGAGATTGCCAGACTGCATAGACCAGATATTGTTGATCCGGCAACATCCAATTGCCTTTTGGGAAATCAGGAGGGAATTTATGTTTCCCCTAATTGAGCACATTGCACCATGCTTTACAGGGAATTTTTTGCCTACTTCTGGATCAACTGTTTGTATAGGAGTCTGCATATGCATGTTTTCCATTTATTTATGCTATGTATTTATTTTTTTCTATTGATTGAATTAGATGGACTTCTGTCTTTTTTTCAACCCAACTAACTATGTAACCACACAGAATAAAATGTTGATGCACAAAAAAGGATCTGTGTCCACCGGCTTTGGACATGTGTTGATGGCATCATTTGACAGTCTTAAATGCTTCTGAGATCATTCACGATTCATTTACAGGTACATTTGTCCTGCGGTTGACCTTCTTCAACTAGGATTTGCATTCCCATAGACTTGTTTGACAATGCCAAACCCATCTGGAGTCAATATACTGTAAATCAGCAATATCCTAAGTAGAAAAGCCTGTCCTCTTTCAGCATGCTGTAGAGAAGGACCCTTACTCTCAATATTAAAGCAGTGGTCTTTCAGGGCCCTGAGGAAGTCATGCGACTAACGTGACACAACGCGTAGGCACACTGTGACGCACTTCCAGTCCGGACACCATCTTACTACACTCATGCAACTATTATTATTATACAGTATTTATATAGCGCAAACGGTTTGCTCAGCGCTGTACATTATAATGGGAGACCGTACACAAGACAGTACAGTAACAATACAATACACGAGGGGTTCGAGGGCCCTGCTCCTCGGAGCTTACAATCTAGGAGGGAGGGGAGAGTGGTAAAGGAGGAAATAGCAGTGGGGGATGGAGTGGTGGGAAGAGAGGAGGAGATCAGCAATTAGCTGAGGGCGGGGTAGGCTTCTCTGAAGAGATGGGTTTCCAGGGTGCACCTAAAGGTGAGGAGGGAAGGTGACAGTCTGATGGTATGGGGTAGTGAGTTCCAGAGGATGGGGGAAGCCCTGGAGAAGTCCTGGAGACGGGCATGGGAGGAGGAGACCAGGGAACTGGAGAGTAGGAGGTCTTGTGAGGAGCGGAGAGTGCGTTTTGGGTGGTAGATGAATATCAGGTCGGTATGTAGTTTGGGGCAGTGTTATGAACAGCTTTGTACGTCAACTACACCAGAACATGAGGTTACCAATGCAAATGCCTAAACAGAGATGTAATGAAATGTGAGTGCAAATTTTGGAGAGTTTTTGTCTTTATTTTTCATACGTTAAATCGCTACAGGGAAAGGGACGCAGTTAAAGAGGAGTCTTATTCATGGAGGATCCAGTTTGGTGATCCTACATGCAGGGGCGGACTGACAACTCATGGGGCCCCCGTGCAATAGGGGATCATGGGGCCCCTGTGTCCTTGCCCAAACTCAAAAAAGCCTATGAAAAAGGTACCAGGGGCATTTCATGGGGCCCCCTACTGACCCTGGGCCCTCGGGCAGTGCCCGAGTTTCCAAATGGTCAGTCCACCCCTGCCTACATGTGTTTTGACCCTTTGTGGGTCGAAGCAAGGATGTGAGCGGGTATTACAGCTATTTGTGGATACCTTTTTTGTGGTCACGCACATCCACCACCCACATTTACAGGTGTTTGATACATTGGACTACGTGGTGTTTCAACACCAATTTGGAAATTTGTTGACGTATTTTCATTTTATACACATTTTTTGTCATGCGTTTATCATAATTTTTATGTTTATTTTTCTGTGACAGTTATTTATACTATCACGCTTGTGGTCACGTGTGTGTTTTGTTTACTAACATTTTGTGTTGGAGTTAATATTTGTATTGGGGAATGTTTTTGGGGATTATTGTTATTTGGGAGGTTTTCTGCTTCATTTTGATTTACGTGCGTTGTTCGTTCATCTTCAGTCCCATTTCGGACACAGTTTATGCACTAGTCCCTTTTGGACTATTTGTTCACCATCACTTTCAGATCCTAATTAGGATCAATTCACACGCACATTATTGTGTGATTATCAATATAGACACTTTTTTTGTCACTCTGTGGATTGATATTCACTTTTCTCACCACAAAGATCCCTGGAGGATCAAGTCACGTTCGGACATCACAGTAGTATTGTTAGTTTATGAGAATAAGTCACATAGTTAACACATTGTTTGTGTATTTTGTTTTTTTTATTTATTTATTTTTTCACTAATATTTTTTTCACTTATATTTATCTTTGGCTAATCTGGTTATGATATTCATGTATGCATTTATTATGTAATATAGATAGCGCTACATCATTTACTGTGCAATTTGTCCATACATCATTAGGTATATGATTGGATGTTGGCAGCTTTATTAGTTCATTTATTTATTGGTCTAGTTAGGAGCGCAGGAGGTTCTCATTTACGAGAGTCAGACATTACCTTCCTTCGCAGGCGCAGCTTCACCTCTGCTGATGAATGGGAAGAGAAGGGCTGGAACTTCACAGTGAACAGCAGCCACCAGCCAGCTTGTAGTAAGGGACTGGGTCTGAGAGGAACACTGGAAGGAGGAGCAGCAGCTCAGCAGCTAGACTGGCCCCAGATACTCAGCATCTTTCTCTGTTCTTTCTTCCTCCCCTCTGCTGCTCCTTCCCTCAGCTGAAGGATCATTCATGACGTGGTGGCCCCCTGTTAGGAATGGACTGGCCAGCAATGGTGGGACTCACCTGCCTTTTGATCTGCAGTACCAGGGCTGGCCAGCGGGTGCTCCCAGCAATCAGAGACTCAACCTTTCAGCCAGCTAACACCTGGAACTGATGATACTGGTGTATTTAAGGGATGGCCAGACTTGCAGACTCTGCCTTGGTGTTGTGTTTGTCCTGGGCCCTGTATCTGTCCTGCATCCTGTTTCTGTCCCTCTGCCTGACCCTCTGTACTACGCTGCTTGTTACCTGTTTTGATCTCTGGCTTGTGACCCTGACCATCCCTCTGCCTGACCCTCTGTACTACGCTGCTTGCTACCTGCTGAACCTGGCCTGTGACCCCGACCATTCTCTGCTTGCTCCCCCTGTACCTACCTGCCCAATTGATATTGACCCGGCCTGCCTGACGACGCTTGCTTGTATGTACTGTTATCTGTGGGTGGTTGGTTTGGTTTGTTTGCACTGTATTATGTTTAGTATTGCACTGCGTTTATGTTTGTATGGTTAGTGTTAATAAATTGTATTGTTTATCACATATCTGAAGTCTGCGTTTCCCTGCATCAGTCACACACCTCTGGTCATACCTGGGAGCCCTGACATTACACCAAGGCCAATCCTGACCAGAAGTGGCTGCACAGGGAAGTCATCTTGGCTTGTTGATGGGAAGGATGGATCTTGATGAGGTTGAATATTTATATCTGCTAGTGTTTGATGACAGGGAGTATGCTTATCAAACTCTGAAGGAGTATACCCGGGATGAACTGCTAGAATGTATACGGCTCGCTCATGTTCTAGTAGATCAGGGCACAGAGTTCTCTGAGGTGCAGCCTTTGATTGAGGTTTGTGCTGAGTTGGTTTCATCTGGTTCCCCCGAATGCAGGGATGAATTTTTGCCACCATTTAGTGCAGACCAGGTAGAGTCCCTGGTGTGGTTATTAGAGGATGATGTGGGTTACTTTCTGGAGCGTTATTCCACATGTTCACCACAGACACTAAGAGATTGTATAAACGCAGTGCAGTCATTGACCAGACAGGCTTTGTGTAAGCTCAGCTTTGTTCAACCCATACTGCAGACATGGACAGATTTGTTGCACCCAGCCTCAGTCAGCTTACAAAGACCCAGTCCTGCTTCTAATCTATTTCCTCAAAACTCTATTCCTGCATTCCCAACAGCTCCTCCTGCCCTGCTATCTACCGCATGTCAGTACCCTGTTCCCACTCGCTGCACCTATCCTGCCTTTAACCCTGTAAAAGAGCCCTCTGTAGCAACTGCTCCCTCCCCTGTTCCATCCTCCAGTTCTTCTCTGTCTCCAGCTGCTCCATTCGTTTGCAGACCTGCGTTTACTTGCAGTGCTCCAGTAGTTAAAACCAGAAAAAAGCGAAAATTCTTTCCAACCAATACCATCCTGCCAGTATCCAAACCGGTGAGCCTGCCTTCCGTGGTTCAGCCTGAAGCCTCTACTCGGCCTGATGCCTCTACTCGGCCTGATGCCTCTACTCGGCCTGATGCCTCTACTCGGCCTGAAGCCTCTACTCGGCCTGATGCCTCTACTCGGCCTGAAGCCTCTACTCGGCCTGAAGCCTCTACTCGGCCTGATGCCTCTACTCGGCCTGAAGCCTCTACTCAGCCGGACGCCGGCATTCAGCCTGATGCCTCTACCCAGCATGATGAACTGATCCAGCCTGACGATCCTATTAGGCCAGTTGACTCGATGCCCGCTGTTGATCCAGATGATCCGGTACCTGATCCGGTGCCCGCTGTCGAGCCAAATGACCTGATGCCAAATGACCCAGTGCCCGCTGTCATACCTGGTGACCCGATGCCCGCTGTCGAGCCAGACAATCCGGTACCTGATGACCCGGTGCTCACTGTCGTGCCTGTTGACTCGGAGCCCACTGCCTTGCCAGATGACGCGGTGCCCGCTGTCGAGCCAAATGACCTGATGCCTGGTGACCCGATGCCCGCTGTCCAGCCAGACGATCCAATGTCTGACCCAGTGCCAGCAGTCATCCCAGTTGACTCGGAGCCCACGGTTGCGCCTGGTGGTCCGGCGCCCGCCGCTCCGCTTGAGGGCCCGAGACCTGTCGCTCCGCCTGGGGGTCCGGCGCCCGCCGCTCCGCCTGAGGGCCCGAGACCTGTCGCTCCACCTAGGGGTCCGGCGCCCGCCGCTCCGCCTGAGGGCCCGAGACCTGTCGCTCCATCTGGGGGTCCGGCGCCCGCCGCTCCGCCTGAGGGCCCGAGACCTGTCGCTCCTCCTGGGGGTCCGGCGCCCGCCGCTCCGCCTGAGGGCCCGAGACCTGTCGCTCCGCCTGGGGGTCCGGCGCCCGCCGCTCCGCCTGAGGGCCCGAGACCTGTCGCTCCGCCTGGGGGTCCGGCGCCCGCCGCTCCGCCTGAGGGCCCGAGACCTGTCGCTCCGCCTGGGGGTCCGGCGCCCGCCGCTCCGCCTGAGGGCCCGAGACCTGCCGCTCCATCTGGGGGTCCGGCGCCCGCCGCTCCGCCTGAGGGCCCGAGACCTGTCGCTCCTCCTGGGGGTCCGGCGCCCGCCGCTCCGCCTGAGGGCCCGAGACCTGTCGCTCCGCCTGGGGGTCCGGCGCCCGCCGCTCCGCCTGAGGGGCCGAGACCTGTCGCTCCATCTGGGGGTCCGGCGCCCGCCGCTCCGCCTGAGGGCCCGAGACCTGTCGCTCCATCTGGGGGTCCGGCGCCCGCCGCTCCGCCTGAGGGCCCGAGACCTGTCGCTCCGCCTGGGGGTCCGGCGCCCGCCGCTCCGCCCCTGGGCACGATGCCTGTCGCCCCGCCTGCGGGCACGATGCCTGTCGCCCCGCCTGGGGGCACGATGCCTGTCGCCCCGCCTGGGGGCCCGGTGCCTGCTGCTCCGCCCGGGGGCCCGGTGCCTGCTGCTCCGCCCGGGGGCCCGGTGCCTGCTGCTCCGCCCGGGGGCCCGGTGCCTGCTGCTCCGCCCGGGGGCCCGGTGCCTGTCGCCCCGCCCGGGGGCCCGGTGCCTGCCGCCCCGCCCGGGGGCCCGGTGCCTGCCGATCCGCCCGGTGCCTGCCGCTCCGCCTGGTGGCCCGCTGCCTGCTGCTTCGCCTGGTAATCCGATGTGCCTCTGCCCGGAGTCCTGCCCAATGTGCCTCTGCCCGGAGTCCTGCCCGATGTGCCTCTGCCTGGAGTCCTGCCTGATGTGCCTCTGCCCGGTGTGCCTCTGCCCGGAGTCCTGCCCGATGTGCCTCTGCCCGGAGTCCTGCCCGATGTGCCTCTGCCCGATGTGCCTCTGCCCGGAGTCCTGCCCGATGTGCCTCTGCCCGGTGTGCCTCTGCCCGGTGTGCCTCTGCTCGATGTGCCGCTGCCCGGAGTCCAGCCCGGTGTGCCGCTGCCCGGAGTCCTGCCCGGTGTGCCAGTCTTTGATATCCCGCCAGTTGCCAGACCCGGGCGGTGGGACATTTTGCCCAGCTAGGACTGTTTGGAGCGTCCTGAGGCCGCTCCTTGAGGGGGGGGTACTGTTAGGAATGGACTGGCCAGCAATGGTGGGACTCACCTGCCTTTTGATCTGCAGTACCAGGGCTGGCCAGCGGGTGCTCCCAGCAATCAGAGACTCAACCTTTCAGCCAGCTAACACCTGGAACTGATGATACTGGTGTATTTAAGGGATGGCCAGACTTGCAGACTCTGCCTTGGTGTTGTGTTTGTCCTGGGCCCTGTATCTGTCCTGCATCCTGTTTCTGTCCCTCTGCCTGACCCTCTGTACTACGCTGCTTGTTACCTGTTTTGATCTCTGGCTTGTGACCCTGACCATCCCTCTGCCTGACCCTCTGTACTACGCTGCTTGCTACCTGCTGAACCTGGCCTGTGACCCCGACCATTCTCTGCTTGCTCCCCCTGTACCTACCTGCCCAATTGATATTGACCCGGCCTGCCTGACGACGCTTGCTTGTATGTACTGTTATCTGTGGGTGGTTTGGTTTGGTTTGTTTGCACTGTATTATGTTTAGTATTGCACTGCGTTTATGTTTGTATGGTTAGTGTTAATAAATTGTATTGTTTATCACATATCTGAAGTCTGCGTTTCCCTGCATCAGTCACACACCTCTGGTCATACCTGGGAGCCCTGACACCCCCACACCGGAAATGACGTCACTGCGTTACCGGAAGTTCCTCCCCGTGTACCGACGCGTTGCGTCATGCTTAGCACGTGACTTCCTCGGGCCTGAGGTACGCGGGGAGGAACTTCCAGTTACACCGTGATGTCATTTCCGGTGTGGGGGCCATATTGGAACACCTTTTTCAGATACCCATGCAGTACATCCTTAGCATAAGGTAGACAAGCGGACATGTGAATGAGAAAAATGTGAGTGGGCATTTTATGTACATATATGCATATCCTGGAATAAACAGATTGCACTATGGAGGATCTTTTTGTTTTACTATGATCCTGGGAGAGGTTTGCTGGTAGGTGTGTGGAGGAGGCTTGGATTGAGGAGCGCATACCACCACTGAGGGGAAGCCTGTGAGGAGTCTGTCCTTATTAGGATCGGTGTGATCCCTTAAGCGAGCTGGCCCTTTGGGGTCTATGTGAGGAGGTGAGGGGGCATTTTGGCCACTGAAGGATTGCCACGTATTGATCACCTACACATCATCACTTGCATGCGAGTGAAGTTGGAGTACCATCATATATGTTGTGGCTGTTCTGGGACTTGAATACATGATTTGTTTGCTGACGGATTTGATTATTGTTTAGTGCTATTCACATTTCTGTTGTGTGATGGATGACACGTAGCACTGTTTGCACTATTTATGTTCCCATAGAGGGAATTCACGTGTTGCACATATTATTCATTTGGGATTGGATCCCTCAAGTGTGGATTGTAGGGGGGATTGCGTGTTGTGCACTTTTACTTATGCTTATCACTTATATATATATATTTTGTGTTTTTTGCAATTTATTTGATTTTTGGTAGTATCATTATATGAGTTTTTGTTTAGCGCTACATCTATAGCTCAGCAACCAACAAAGCTCATGCTCCTCACTGATTGGGGAGCACTAACTCTGACTCATTAGGAGGCGTGTCCAATCTCTACAGAGAAACCACTGCCTCTGTACAGCACTGAGTGAACTATCAGCGCTTTATAAATACTGTATAATATAATAATAATACACAGAGACACAGAGCTGGCAACAGACAGGCTTTCTACTCAGGCTGTGACTGCTTTGTAAAGACAATGAACTCTTGTACACCTTTTACTATAGTGCAACATTCATCGTATTTAGCTGATTAAATCTGGGAAAAAAAGTAATTGAAATGTAAAATTATGTGTCCCAGAACCGGATCATTCAACTTTGAGTTGACTCTGGGATGTTCAGCCAATTGCCAGGATTTTACTTTAAAAAGTATGGGCTCTCGGAAAGTCATGAAAGGGCAAACCAAACAATGGGGGAGATTTACTAACACTCAGAATCTGGTGCAGCTGTGCATGGTAGCCAATCAGCTTCTAACTTCAGCTTGTTCAATTAAGCTTTGACAAAACCTGGAAGCTGATTGGTTTTTGTGCAGAGCTTCACCAAATTTTGCACTCTCCAGCTTTAGTAAATTACCCAAAATGCATCTGAGCTCTGACACTCAAACGATTGACTTCTGTCAATCAGAAACAGCCACACACTGATCAAAATCCGACAAATCCCTGCTGAACAGGTCAGATTTGATCCATCTATGGCCATCTTTGGACATACAGGATAGATTTTTTTGATAAGGTACAGAGATTAGAAAAAAAAAAGAAACAGATAATATTAGATAGAAGCATAAGGTATAGTAGATAGATTCATGGGTAAGGTACATAAAGTAGATGGAAAATTAAAAAAACGTAAATAGTAGAATAAAATTTAGGGGCATAAGTTACTGAAGAACTAGTGGACAGACTTATAAAAAAGGAGCCATAACCATGTGCCATAACCATGTGCTTTTTACAAACCCATGCCGTACCTAAATACCGTATGTCTGTGCCAGGCTCCCTCCATCTTCAGGTCCCAGCTCTAGCCATACCTGGGGGTTCAGGGGAGCACTGTCTGTCATAACCCTCTAAATGTGCAACTTTTCTGCCTCTGACTGTATTTTAGAAACATGGAAAAGTGATGGCAGAAAAAGACCAAGTAGTTCGAGTCTGCCCGTGTTTTTTTTTTTTTGGGGGGGGGGGGGGGGTTGTTGTTTTTTTTTGTTTTGTTTTTTTTTTTTGCTTTTTTGTCTTGAGTATAGATCTATGCTTGTCCCACCATGCTTGAAGTTATTTACTGTTCACTGGCTCACTACCTCTGCTGGAAGTTTATTCCAAGCATCAACTACTCTTTCAGTAAAATAGTACTTTCAGAGATTAGTTTTGCACTTTCCCCCAGTTAGTTTAAGGTCATGTCTCAGTGTTCTTGATTTTGGTTTCGTGATGAAAGTACTACTCTCCTGAACCTTATTCACCCCCTTGATGTATTTAAAGGTTTCAATCATGTCTCCCCTTTCCCTTCTTTCCTCCAGACTGTATATGTTCAGTTCCTGAAGTTGTTTTTGATATGATTTATCCCCCCCAGACCTTTCACCATTTTTGTTACCCGTCTCTGGCCTTGTTCTATCTTATCAATATATTTTTGTAAATGAAGTCTCCAGAACTGGACACAATATTCTGAATGAGGTCTAACTAAAGATCTATATAGGGAAATCAATACCTCTTTCCTGCTGCTGGTGACCCATCTAGTGATAACTAAAGATCTATATAGGGGATTCAGGACCTCCTTCCTCCTGCTGGTGACCCCTCTAGTGATAACTAAAGATCTATATAGGAGAATCGGGACCTCCTTCCTCCTGCTGGTGACCCCTCTAGTGATAACTAAAGATCTATATAGGGGAATCAGGACCTCCTTCCTCCTGCTGGTGACCCCTCTAGTGATAACTAAAGATCTATATAGGAGAATCTGGACCTCCCTCCTCCTGCTGGTGACCCCTCTAGTGATAACTAAAGATCTATATAGGGGAATCTGGACCTCCCTCCTGCTGGTGACCCAACTAGTGATAAGTAAAGATCTATATAGGGGAATCGGACCTCCTTCTTCCTGCTGGTGACCCCACTAGTGATAACTAAAGATCTATATAGGGGATTTGGGACCTCCTTCCTCCTGCTGGTGTCCCCTCTAGTGATAACTAAAGATCTATATAGAGGAATCAGGACCTCCTTCCTCCTGCTGGTGACCCCTCTAATGATAACTAAAGATCTATATAGGGGTATCAGGACCTCCTTCCTCCTGTTGGTGACCCCTCTAGTTATGCATCCTAGAATTATATTTGCTTTCCCCACTACCTGGCAACACTGTTTGCTCATTTTGCAATCATCTGAAGAAAACATGCATTTGCCATATGTTTCAGAAGCGCACTGATTGTTAATGGCACATCAAATGCAGTTAGTAGATGCACATTTTGCCACACCTGAAAAGGTTCTAGAGCTTCTTTGTTGCATGTAGAGCAGCCCGTTCAAGTGAAACACATGAAAAATGTACAAAAAAAGCAAGTGGGAACATGCAAGTGTGAATGGGGCCTTAGAGCCCTTCATACTATGTACAGCAATTCGCTTTTCAAATGTTTTCTATGTGCCCCGTTCATACCACAATGCTGGTATGATATGTGGTATGGAAAAATGCAGACATGCTGATTTTTTTAATCTACTTAGACTTGATAACATGAAAGTTACATGGCCACACATTAAATATAACACTGAATGATATCATTCCTAAGCCACATGCAGGTATATCTTCTAAAAAGCATTGTTTATTCAAGTTATATATTCACTAAAACATATAAAAGCATTCTGGACATGATTATAAGAGCAGAAAGGGCAGAAATGGTGTCATCACTGTGCTCAGTGGCGTATTTAGATTTTGTGCTGCTCCAGGCAACAAAAAAAATCAGCAGCCCCCCCAAAGAGGGAGCCTGGCATGACCAACACCACATCATCCCGCACCCCCCAAGGAGACAGCCTGACAACAACCAACACCAACCAACCCCCACAGACTGAGAGAGCCTTCCAACACTCCCCCCATACACCAACCATCCCCCACACCCTTCCCAGTGAGAGAGAGAGACAAGCACTCACCTTCACAGTTCAGGACATCCTCGGGAATGAGAGTCGGGCTCTGCATACACAGTCAAGCAGCCCACAGTCTCTCACGGATCCCACCTGGTCCCCATGCCATGTGTGTCCCTTTTTCTGCCACCCCCTTGAAAAATGTTGCCCTAGGCAAATGCCTTGTTTGCCTTGTGGTGAATACACCCCTGACTGTGCTGCTGTGTCATTTCCATTGTCCAATCAGCAGACTGGGGGAGGATCAGTGTCTAAAGGTCATATGTATGAAAAAACAGTTCCTAAGGATCTGGCCGAGATTTGCTCAGTGGGTGACCCTGTTGGCCGCCTCTTGCCCACCCTTCCAATGAAAAATCAAAGGAGTTGATGGAGAATTGTTGCCCGCATCCATTTTGAAATATAACAGCAATAGCGGTAGATTCATCCATTCCCGCCATTTCTCAAAGTAGTGACATCTGATTGGATGCAGCTGCTGTTCAGCCAACTATTTCTTCTCCGGCTCCTTTGATTTTTAAATTGAAGAATGAGATGGCCAACAGAGTCACCACTGATCGAATTTCAAATGGTTCCTTTAGGAATCGGTCATTATCACATGGATACTATTACCATTATTTCATGGGAAAAAGATTTTTGAACAGTAAGATGAAGGTAGGACACAGATGTGGGCCAGATTACTGAGATTATGATTTTTTTTTCTGGGGTTTTGATTTAAAGCAGATCTAAACCCTAAGTTGTATGGAGTGCTGCGGTTTTATGATGTTACTGCAAATATATGGTAATAGATGTACTGAAGTGTGGTGCATTGTGGTGCAATTCATTTTGAATAGCACGCCAATACACTGCAGGGCACATTGCACAGACATAAACTATGGTTACATTGGTGGACCATGTCTGCATATTGAGTGTTGGCACAGCTACCTACACTGTATGAAAACAACACGGGAAAGCAATTGTAACACAAAGACAAAGGACCTTTGCGGCAGGATCTCCAGGTATTCATTGAAAACTACAGTTTTAAAATAATTGAAAATTAATTTTGATATCATAGTAGCATGTTAAGGATTATATTAAAGTGTTACTAAACTCACAACAGTAAAATCATTCTATGCAGTAAAGCATGCTTGTTATACTCAGTGTGAAACCTAAGGGGTTAATCCTCCACATTGTGTAAAAAGGATGTTTGATCCTGTCTACTCTGATCCTCCCCTTCTTCTACTGTCCCCAATCCATCTGCTGATAGAACAGAGCCTTGGGGGCAAGCTGCACATGCTTAGTTTGGTGTGTATCGCTAGAGAGGTTTTTTTTTCCTTGGGAAAGTGCATATGATCATCACAGGGCCAATCAGCTGTCCAGACAGAGGGTCAAGGGTTATTCAGCCTCATAGGATAATCAGGGGAGAACCAAAACTCCTACAAGCTTTAACCGGGGCTCTGCTGGACACTGTTAGAAGTCTATATACTGCTAAAGAAAAAAGGTATTTAGCAGATTATATTTACTAAAATAATTGCATTTCCATGTTTTGTGAACTGTGGGAGATCAGATATAGTGAATGCAAGGGCATGGGTTTAGTAATGTGTACTATATATAATAACAATTAATAATTACCGCGCTCTAATACTACCGTGCCAATACTATATGCTTAAAAATATAACTGATTATTAATATATACTGTGAAAATATCAATTTATAAACTGCATTACCAAAATTAATCAAATTATATTCCCACAGTGTTTTACCAAAAAGTAAATATAAATAAAAAAATGTGTGAATAAATCCAATTGTGATAATTTTACAATATAAATATCTCATTAAAAATAAATAAATTCATAAAGTCCAATGTGCAAATTGTGCAAAACAAAAAATAATTATATATAAAACAATGAATTGAAATAAAAAATAAAATTTTAAAAAATATATATAAATATATAAAGTTCAACAGAAGAAAATGTGCAAAAAAGATGTGCAAAAAAGTTTTTTGGGTTTAGAAATACTTTAAATTTTATTGACTGGGTTTAGATCTACCTTTAAATGTGATTTACCACCCAGCACACTGATCAAAAAGCTTCAGCAGTGACAAAGTGGTTTTGTTTTATTGGAAAATACAAAAGATTAAAATCATTTAAATGCTTGTAAAAAAAAATGAGAACAGGTTCGTGCTAAAGCAGTTTAGTCTATGACATTTCTTCAATGGAATGTCACTGTCAGCTAAAGGGAACAAAATACAATATTATCTTATACTTTTGGATAGTTCTGGTTTTGTAAAAAAAGAAAAGAATGCGTTTTGCTATAGCTATTTGTTTTTTGTTTTTTTAGAAATAGCAGTGAGGCAAGCCTGATGATGAAAATCCAATAAAACTATTCACATTTATTTAGTGAATCTTCATAAAGTCCCTGAAAATATGACAATTATGAATTCAAGGAAGCTGAAATTTACAAATCCAAGTATGTATGCATATAGTATCCTGCTCACTTTTATTCCATGCATTTCACAGAGCAATACTTGTGCCATCAGGAAAAAGGGAACTATATATCTTACTGAAAACTAAAATAATACAGTACATAACAATAACGTATAGCAATGTTATATACTTCTTCACTGGTATAGCTGTAACTCCCCATTATAAATGTATGAGAATGTTAATGGAAGGCTTTTTATTTTTTAAGAGGGCTATACATTACCTTATTAAACTGTATTTAATAGATAATTGTGCATTTAAAGGAAATTAGCTCTTTTAAACTCAATGTAAAGCTTAACCACAATCCGATACATTCCACAGTGTAATAAAGGGTTAAATCTTAGGGTTCTGTTTTTTTTGGGGGGAGGGTTCCGTATTTAGTAGTCAAACTGTTCCCCAACTACAGTTCAGAATATAAGGCCCGAGCAGCAGGCTGTAAAGTGGAACCACTGTGCTCTGTGTGAGAGCAGTAGTCTCTCTGAAGCAGTCCAATCACAGCAAGAGGGATCTGATCAGAACGGAGCTTTGCTGGCTGAGGAGCTGTAGCTTTGACTGCGCCAAGGTTGTTTTGGCCTGCTGAAGAGAGCCCTATTACAAAAAAACTACATTGTAACTTTTTGCACACTGTGAAAAGTGTCTCTTGATTCTTTTTTAGGCTTCATTCAGGCTTTGATATGTCCAGGGTATTTAAAGTGGTTGTCCAGTCTCCTCTGAAAAAAAAAAGTCAACAGCTACAAAAACTCACATACAGATAAGAGTGCAGTGCTTATGAAAACAAATGAAACATTTAAAATCTGACACACAAAATTATATATCAAAGTGCAAGGGTGTATAACTGCAAAACGGAGGCAAGATATAGTTCTTATGCTGTCCCTTATAGGGTGAATTGATATGGTATAAGTGCTCAGTTCACAATCTCCCAGTAGGTGGGGTGAGGTGGGGGATCAAATGGATCCCTGTTGACACACGGTGATGACCAAGAAAAACGATATGTGGCGATATCCAAAATTAGTATAAGATTGTGCACTCACCAGATGCACAATCAATATGCGCATTTAAGAGATAACCCCTCTTAAGGTATGACTCCAGGACTCATCTGAAGCAAGGTAAGTGCGGTTGCACGAAACATGTCAGCGAGGAACTGCGGCACAGTGACGTTCTATTGCCGCCGGCACCACTGGGGTCCCGGCGGCCAACTTACTTTCTTTATATTGCAGACTCCACCTCCGCAACATCGCCAAAATCCGCACGTTCCTAACCCCAGAAACCACTAAACAGCTCATCCACTCCCTCATCATATCACGACTCGACTACTGCAACTCCCTCCTCACTGGCCTGCCTCGCCGCTGGCTATCCCCGCTTCAGTCGATCCTGAATACGGCTGCCAGACTCATTCACCTTTCCAACCGCTCTGTCTCCGCCACCCCCCTCTGCCAATCCCTCCACTGGCTTCCGATTGCGCAACGGATCAAATTCAAAATCCTAACGCTGACGTACAAAGCTGTCCACCATACTGCCCCGAACTACATCACTGACCTAATATCCAAGTACCGCCCAGCACGCACACTCCGCTCCTCACAAGACCTCCTTCTCTCTAGTTCCCTGGTCTCCTCCTCCCATGCCCGCCTCCAGGACTTCTCCAGGGTGTCACCCATCCTCTGGAACTCCTTGCCCCAACCCATCAGATTATCACCTACTCTCCTCTCCTTTAGGCGCACCCTGAAAACCCACCTCTTCAGGGAAGCCTACCCCACCCTCTGCTAACTTGCTGACCTCCTCCACTCTTCCTACCACTCCATCCCCCACAGCTATCTCCTCCTGTGCCACCACCCCCTCCCTCCTAGATTGTAAGCTCGAAAGAGCAGGGCCCTCGATCCCCTCATGTTTTGCATTGTATTGGTATTGTTCTGTCACATGTTCTGTCCCCCTTTGTAATGTACAGCGCTGAGCGAACTATTGGCACTTTATAAATACTGTATAATAATAATAATAATAATATTTTCTCTTTTTTTGACTATTCACTGTAAACTCTAGAGATGGTTGTGCGTGAAAATCCTATTTTTTATTTATATATCCTAATTTTTTTAATACTCAGACCAGCCCGTCTGGCACCAACAACCATGCCACGTTGAAAGTCACTTAAATCCCCTTTCTTCCCCATTCTGATGCTCAGTTTGAGCTTCAGCAAGTTGTCTTCACCATGTCTAAATGCGTCGAGTTTCTGCCATGTGATTGGCTGATCAGCAGTTTGTGTTACCAAGCTATTGGACAGGTGTACCTAATAAAGTGGCTGCTAAGTGTAAATACACTACCTGTAATGAATAATTCAATTCCCAAGTAAATCCTCATAAGAATGTTGTTTTGCCTAGTGTAGCCACTAGATGTCACTATATCAGCAGAAGATAAAGTGACATGAAATTCTGGAGGTTTACTTTCTGTGTTTTTCCTGCACATCAAATACTGTTGTCACATCCCTGTCATGGCTGCACGCTTGTGACTACCCCATCCTATTCGATTATAAAAGCAAGTCTTCCTAAAATCAACTGGAGTTGTTCTGTCATCTTTACTTCAACACACAATGAACATAACAGTGCAAACAGCAGCATAATGGAAGCCTCTGCACAGTGCAGCTCACAGAAGCTTTAGAAGATCTCTTTTTATATTAAAGGACTACTGCCATTTCTGACATGTTAGTTGCCTGGTTGTCTTGGTGAGACCAACACCAAGCATGCAGGCAGTGAAAGCATGGGCAGAACTCCATATCTGCATACTTGCTCCAGATCAAGGAAACATACTTGAGGATCAGGATCTTATTTTTAGAAGGAGAGGGCAGCAATGGCAGCCTTGGTATTTCTCTTAGAACAGGTTTCCTTTAAATCCAACCTTTACGATACCAGAATCAGAGATAACAAGATATAACGCATGCAAAGTGTTAAAGCTGAACTCCAGGCAGTTATAAAAAAGACAACTTTTTATTCATGTATCAATAAATAAAATCATATTGTATATTTTGAAAGTGGTTGTAAACCTCAGATGTGCAACTTTGAACAAAGCATATGCCTAGTGTGTACTTGTCTGATTTCTCTGCTATCAGCATGAATCACTTCTGACAAGTTTTCCTGACACCAAGATCAAAAAGGTGACAGGGGAGGGATCTCCAGCACACAGCCTGTAATTGACAGCCTCAGCTATGTTCTGTATGCAGTGTGTAGAGGGCAGTGTCTCCCTTCCCTCCAATCATCTGTCAGAACTCTCCTCACTGAGCTCTGCAGAGTGTAATTTCAGCTCCCCGCCCCGTTTTCTAACAGCTCAGACAAGCTGAATAAATTTTGCACTCTGAAGGGAAGATTGCAGATAATCAGGTTTCATCTCTGTTCTTGTTTCATCTCTGCGTATCACCTGAAGCCAGTCACTTCATTGGGTATGTGTAAGGGTTTACAACCATTTTAAATACAAACATTTTAGATATGCGATTCTGTGTTTTTGTGATTTTCCTGTTTTCCCCTACATAGCTTAGCTCAGACTGGGAGAAGGAGGGGTCACACTGGAACCAGTCAGGATTTTCTGTAACAATCTAAAAAAAGGGAGTTTGTTTACTGAAGGGGAGATTAAAATGAGCAGAGAGTTGACCTTGTGTGCTTCTACTCTCTCACTGGCCAGTCAGTAGGTTTGAAGTGGCTCAGTTCTCCCAGAGGACGCCATTTTTGGAGAAATGCACGTCGGGTGGAGCTTTCTGTGACGTCACCTCGTTCCGGCCGGTGGTCTGACACCGCAGGAATTTTTAATGTTTACACTGCCTTTATGCACCTTATCTATGTAAGTGCGACACTTTAATAAATTCTTTGCTGGTTTATCGGGTTGCACTATGAAGTTTTCTTCTTCTGTTTTAAACCTTTCCTTGCATGATGTGGAGAGCTGTCTGATGTGGTGGATTCGTTCAAGTGAACCTGCAGTTGTCCATTCATCTCCTATTCATCTCCATGATACGGCTAACTAGGGTGTCAGTGTGGGATCTGAACACCATCTGCTCATTTGATCTCTTGATTGGAGATCAAAGTGTCTGGTAAGAGGCTGATTTTATCTTTTGTGTCAAGCATTTGTGGACACCTATGCACTTTCCGTTGGAGGATTTCTTTAGCACACAGCACTGTTACTGGGTTTTGAGACTTTTAATTATTTAATATATGAATGTGGCCTTATTGAAATTAATGTATGCACATGCTTTATGTAGCAGCATTTATTTGATTGATGATTGATTATGATTATTTTGTGTACAGCACACTCATTTTTTTATAGGGTCAGTGACCATGTTGTACCGATTAAACAAAAAGCAGAATGAGCACATCTTTTTATAAAAATAAAAACATTTAAATGACCATATAATTCCTTTAATATTAGAGAAAAGGGAGGTCTCCACTTTGGCATTATTGTCTGATCTGTGTGTTAAGAGCAGGTGTAAAATATTATATATATATATATACACAAAAATATCATTGGAGTTGACCACGCCTGCACACTGTGCCCCTATGGACTTGAATAAAGCTATATTATGGAGATTTTTGGTCAACCACTCCATTCAACTCAGTGGAGCAATGGCTGATGAGATTTTGTTTTGGACAAACTGTGAATACCAGAGAAAGCTGTGGCTCTGGAAGTACGTAGCTGGGTTGAATTAGTTATATTTAACTTGGAGGGGTCAGGAGGATTGATTTGACAGTAAGTGATGTGCAGGTACTGCAGTTCTTTATACATGACAAAGGAATCCCACTATAAAATAAAAGCATGCTTTAAAAGCTGTTATACACTGTTTTACCATTAGGGGGAGCAATTGTATAGATTGAGAATTGAAGAATGTTTTATGTATATCATTAGATGTCTAGCCTAACAAGGGTAGGTCGAGGGCAAAGGCTGGCTGTACTACTGCTATTGTGTTTTATTCCTTCTAATAAGAACATAACTGTCATTGATTTTTGACTGTTTACAAAATGTGCAGAAAATCTTGGCCCAGACTTCTCCATTCGCAATTGTTGTTTACTTGACCTTAAAGTAATCATAATGTTGCACTTATTATTATTTACTGATTACATCTCAAATTGCACACAAATGTTATTATTTGGAAAGGTTCAGGCAATCGGACTCTTTATAAGTAATGAAAGGTGATCAGGTCTGCCTTTGAATACAAGATATTTAATAACAGAGAGAGGCTTGATGGCTCGTTTATTGAAAACAAAAAAGCTGTTCGGTGTCCAATGAGATTGTCATTTAGGAAATGAATGCAAGCACCTTTTTTATACCATAAACTAAAATAAATGAATCGTGGAGTAGTCCCTTATGTGGATTTGCTCTTCTATTGCCACACAAGCCTGGGGCTGGAGCAGTCCATACTAGGGACTCCATACCCCAGATGCATCATATTTTATGGTATGATGTGTACTTTGTCACTTCATGACATAAAATACACCACACACAGTACAACCTCATTTAGCTCTACAGCTGTGTAGTATAAGGGTGTAGCAGCTGATTAATTACAAACTGAATGAATAGTTTAGGGAGGTGCTCATATTACCGTCAAATTATAATGTTTATGGCAGGGACGGACTGACAATTTAGCCACTCGGGCACTGTCCGAGGGTCCAGGGTCAGTAGGGGGCCCCATGAGATGCCCCTGGAACCTTTTTATAGGCTTTTGTGGGTGTGGTTTGAGTGTGGGCAAGGACACAGGGGCCCCATGATTTCCTAGGGCCCGGGGGCCCCATGAGTTGTCAGTCCACCCCTGGTGTATGGTGACCCTAAGGGGCCACACGGATACAAAGGAAACCACAGGATGAAAGGTGAATAGGATATACCGTATATCACAGCTTCAATTTTGTTGCACCAAAAGGAAAATTAGATACGGCTATATTTAGGAACGAGGCTTCATACTTCTAAAGCAGGGGTGTCAAACTCAATTTCACTACGGGCTGCATCAGCAATATGGTTGTCCTCAAAGAGCCAGGTGTATCTGTAAGACTAGATGTCCAGTGAACCCCCTTACATCAGATGTCAAGAGCTCCCCCCCACTATCAGAGGTTAAGAGCCCCCCACCCTCCCTTATATCACAGTGCACCCCCTTACCTTGTGCTGCTGCTGGGAAAAAGTTAGGTGTGGAGCTGGGAATCAGAAAGTGCAGGATCTGAAGGAGGACCAGAAGAGGGCTGGAGTCAGCTGTCGGAGTTCTGTCCTCCTCTAAGCTGATGACTGCTGAAACAAGGTGGGGGTGGAGAAGAGGGGGGTGCCGCAGCTGCAGGAGAGGTCCGAGGGCAATATGAACTGGCCTGGGGGGCTGGATTTGATCCACAGACCTTGTGTATGACAGATGTGTTCTTAAGGATCCACTCCCCAGTCATAAACCAAACCATAGTGTGCATTAGAAAGCATGCTATTGGGCATAGCTACCATTGGACTGAGCAGTCCACCAATCAAGAGGCTGCAGACAAAGAAGATGAATGCATATTTGAGCTATGGAGTTCTGCTATCAATGGGTATTTTCCCCTGTCTAGCAATGTGTTGTCATCAGTTGAACGATCATTGTGTGACATGGGTCTAATTGTGTATCAGTGCTGCTGTCTCTTAGTTTTCTGTCCTGAAAGTACCTCACCCTGATCTTTCCTGGAAAATATGACTACTACCCATGGGCATAAGTAGTTGGTAGTCATTTCCAGTTATGAGACATGAAAGACCCATCCTTTCTCATGCTAGGCTTCACATGCTCAGTGGTCTTCAGTTATCAGTCTATTGGACCTGTTTAGTACACCAGTGCAAAAAGTATCAACCAGCTGTCATATGCTAGGCCTGACATCTTCACTACTGTCAATGGTCTACACTTAGGGTATTGGACATGTTTAGCTGAACATCAACCGACTTTCATATGCTAGGCTTTGAATGTTCACTATTGCCAGTAGTTGATGGTTATCACTCCATTGGACTTGTTTTATACAGTAGTGCAGGGGTGTCCAAACTATGGCTATCCACCTGTTGAAGTACTACAAGTCCCATCATGCCTCTGGGTGTCTTGCCTGTGGATGTCAGAGTCTTGCAAGGCCTCAGAACGTGCAGTTCCTCAACACCTGAAGGGCCATTGTTTAGACACCCCTGCAGTAGTGCAAAGACTATCAACAAGCCTTCATATGTTAGGCTTTATAGGTTCACTATTGTCAGTGATCTATGGTTATCAGTGTTTTGGACTTATTTAGTACAGTAATTCAAAGAGTATCAACAATTGTTGATGGTCTATGGCAGGGGGGTTCAACCTATGGCTCACAGATTCACCCTCTGATATAGTCGTTGACCTCAAAAAAGGGAAGCACACTGCTAGTTTTGGTGCACCACACCTGCAAGAAATAATAGAAGTCTTCGGCAAAGTGTAGCTAACCCGCAGGAAAGCCACAGGTGCTCTGCACTGTACGCACCGTGCAGGTAAACGGCAGCGCATCAGTGTAAACGCAGCCTTATACGGGCTCAGGACAACAAAGGCTACTTTACATTAGGGGTTTGGGAGGGCAGTACAATTCCAGAGTTGAATAACAAAAGTGACCTCGCCCCTTTCTCCAACGGGCCCGTGCGGCCTCCTTGTCACATTCTGTTTCATACTTGGACAGGAGGGGCAGCATATACCAGAGCTGATACTCTCCATTTTCCTCCGGGAACTGCTGAAAACTGGCTTCTCCTCCTCTTTCTCCCGCTGCCATTCTTCGGCTGAAGGAGGAAAATGTTCATTATGCTATTCAAAGAAAAAAAATTTAAATTTCATTTCATTGTGGCCCCTGAGCAGTTACCAAATCACTTAAGTGGTCCTTGCTCTTTCAAAGGTTTAGCAGCCCTGGTCTGTGGTTATCAGAGTTAAAGTACTTGTAAACCTCAGACATGAAATATGAACAAAGCATATCCCCATATAGTGTGTACTTGTCTCAATCCAGAGTACTAAGTGTGATTTCTATCTTCTGCCTCATTCCTGTGCTATTGGCATGTTTTACTTCTGACAACTTTTCCTGTCACCAAGAGAAAAAGATGACAGGGGAGGCCACAGCCTGTGATCAACAGACTTAGCTCTGTTCCTGTGTGTTCTGTGAAGGGGGTGTGTCTCTTCCCTCCAATCAGAGCTCTTCTCACTAAGATCTGCAGAGTGTATTTTCAGCTCTACGCCCTCTGTTTTCTGAACTCTAAGACAAACTTTATAAATTCAGCACTTTGAATAGATGTAGAGGAGAGAGGGCTACAGGTACAATCTATATATAAGGATTTGTTTCATCGATGTGTATCACCTGAGGCTAGTCACTTCACTGGGTATATGTAAGGGTTTACAACCACTTTAACCTATGATATGTGAAGGTATGTTCTGATTGGTTGATGTGACTTACTGTATTGAGCAGATCATACTTTGCTTTAATTAATTTGTTTGACTCACTGCTCTAGGCATGCAGACACACAAAAAAAAGTCTTTGCCATCTATATGGTCACATGCCTGATGAAGGGGTCCTGCGAGACTCCGAAACGCTGCCTTGCTGTAACTACGTGATCGTTCATTAAAACCTTCGGACCCATATTGGTGATCCTCGGTGTGCTGGTGACATTCTCCCTTGCCATCTATGAAGCACAGACTTATGACACAATGCCTGCCCTACGTGAGGAAGCCATCTTTGGGTTTAGCAGGTTTGCATACCTTACACAAATGCACTTCCGAATCATGGGAACCGAGGAAACAGGACGATCAGATGTATTCAACACTATAGACACTATAAAGGGCAATGATGACAAAGGACATCTGCCTATAGTAAACCATGACATTTCTGTAATGTAAGACAATGACAAAGGAACTTTGATGAGTTACTAAGGCATAGAACAAACGGCCGGGAGCACACACAAATGTTCGCATGCTCTTTCGGAAACGATTTCAGGAAATTCAAAAGTCCAGCGTAATGTTTATAGCAGCGTAGGCTGCTGGAATGTTTGAGAAACCATTTAACGTGGTTATACAATGTGGTGAATGTTGTTGTCTTCCACATGGCCGGATGGATGGCAGCTGTTATGACGGGGATTGTATAGGTTTGACAGCTGGTCCCAGGGAGCTTTCTGCTTGCTGACACTGGGATATGTCACATTTCCTGTTTTCTGCCCTACCTGACAGGTAACAAATAACAATTTGGTGAACCCTGAGAAGTGTTTTACAATCAGGGCAGATAATGGTTCCTTGGCTGCATTCTCACACTGAGCCCGGCTCTGATCAGCAGATCAAAGAGATCACCTTTGCTTCACATGCTTCTGGTTTGACAGCCAAGAGGTGTGGACATGCCTGAGCTTGTCACTGCGACTATACAATCCGTCTGGCCTGCTCTGTGGGAGATCTGACATCAGTGACAATTCATGCCATCCACAAGCCCCCTCCTGTCCCCCATACCTGCATACTGGTAGTAATAGAGCCCCCTCCAGGTCATATGTCCGGACAGCTTGGCCAGGGTGGGGGAGTTTAGCTCACATTGGAATGATAGAGTGGTTTGAAAGTGATACCTCTGTTATTAATAGAGGGCCAGCAATGCACATAATCCAACATTGTGATGGCAAAGAATTCATTTTTAACATGATGCAGCATGTAGAGAGGGAGAGATCATGTTTGTGATCATAATTGTATATGGACATATGGCCAATGTTGACATGAACAACCGTATTTAGTAAAATACTATCCATTCAGAGAAAAGCGATAGGTTTGGTTGAGGGCCTATTTACATTTTTGCAGGGCGTTACGTTGCGTGTTATTGTGCAGTGCGTTACGTGTTATTGTGCAGTGCGTTATGTTTCGCGTTATTGTGCAGTGCGTTATGTTTCGCGTTATTGTGCAGTGCGTTACGTTGTGTGGTATTGTGCAGTGCGTTACGTGTTATTGTGCAGTGTGTTATGTTGCGTGGTATTGTGCAGTGCGTTACATTGTGTATTGTGCAGTGCGTTACGTGTTATTGTGCAGTGTGTTATGTTGCGTGGTATTGTGCAGTGCGTTACATTGTGTGTTGTGCAGTGCGTTACGTTGTGTGTTATTGTGCAGTGCGTTACGTTGCGTGTTATTGTGCAGTGTGTTATGTTGCGTGTTATTGTGCAGTGTGTTACGTTGTGTGTTGTGCAGTGCGTTACGTTGCGTGTTATTGTGCAGTGCGTTACGTTGCATGTTATTGTGCAGTGCGTTACGTTGCGTGTTATTGTGCAGTGCGTTATGTTGTGTGTTGTGCAGTGCATTACGTTGCGTGTTATTGTGCAGTGCATTACGTTGTGTGTTGTGCAGTGCGTTATGTTGTGTGTTGTGCAGTGTGTTATGTTGTGCAGTGCGTTACATGTTATTGTGCAGTGCGTTACGTTGCGTGTTATTGTGCAGTGCGTTACGTTGCGTGTTATTGTGCAGTGCGTTACGTTGCGTGTTATTGTGCGGTGCGTTACGTTGCGTGTTATTGTGTGTTACGTTGCGTGTTATTGTGCAGTGCGTTACGTTGTGTGTTATTGTGCAGTGCGTTACGTTGCGTGTTATTGTGCAGTGCGTTATGTTGCTTGTTATTGTGCATTACGTTGCGTGTTATTGTGCGTTTATGTTGCGTTATTGTGCAGTGCGTTACGTTGCATGTTGTGCAGTTCTTTACGTTGCGTGTTATTGTGCAGTGCGTTACGTTGCATGTTGTGCAGTTCTTTACGTTGCGTGTTATTGTGCAGTGCGTTACGTTGCATGTTATTGTGCAGTTCTTTACGTTGCGTGTTATTGTGCAGTGCGTTACGTTGCGTGTTATTGTGCGTTACGTTGCGTTATTGTGCAGTTCTTTACGTTGCGTGTTATTCTGCAGTGCGTTACGTTGTGTGTTATTCTGCAGTGCGTTACGTTGTGTGTTATTGTGCAGTGCGTTATGTTGCGTGTTATTGTGCGTTACGTTGCGTTATTGTGCAGTTCTTTACGTTGCGTGTTATTCTGCAGTGCGTTACGTTGTGTGTTATTGTGCAGTGCGTTACGTTGTGTGTTATTCTGCAGTGCGTTACGTTGTGTGTTATTGTGCAGTGCGTTACGTTGCGTGTTATTGTGCGTTATGTTGCGTTATTGTGCAGTTCTTTACGTTGTGTGTTATTGTGCAGTGCGTTACGTTGCGTGTTATTGTGCGTTACGTTGCATTATTGTGCAGTTCTTTACGTTGCGTGTTATTCTGCAGTGCGTTACGTTGTGTGTTATTGTGCAGTGCGTTAAGGCAGGCAATTGAACATAATGGGTGGGCAATGTCCCTAAAACACGTCAATAATGATGGATTTGTTTCGAATGCACCACCACACTCTATCACACATTATCATGCATTGTGGGGTGTGTTGGGGTGCTATTCACAATGAATGGCATCACAGCACATACAGTGAGCATTGAAGCAGGTTGCTGTATTACCAATGTGCAAAGATGTAAATGGACCCTTAATCTACCCCCCCCCCCCAATCCTCAGCAGCATAAACTCACTTTTTCTGCTCTGTTCACCGTTAAAATAATTGTAAACCCTTACATATACCCACTGAAGTGACTGGCATCAGGTAATACAGAGAGATGAAACAAATCCTCCTACATAAGTTGTACCTGTTTACCTGCAGTCTTCTCTTCTCTACATCCATTAAATATGCTGAATTTTTAAAGTTTATAGATCTGTAGAGGAAAAGGGGCGGAGAGTTGAAGTTATACTCTGCAGAGCTCAGTGAGGAGAGCTCTGAGAGCTGATTGGAGGGAAAAGACACACTCCCTCCACACAGCACACAGGAACAGAGCTCAGGTTGTCCATCTGCTGGAAATCCCTCTCCTGTCACCATTTTTCTCTTGGTGTCAGGAAAACTTGTCATAAGTGACTAATGCTGATAGCAGAGGAATGAAGCAGCAGACAGAAATGACTCTCAGTGCCCTGAATTGTGACAAGTAGACACTATAGAGGGATATGTTTTGTTCATATTTCATGTCTGAAATTAAGGAGCTACCCTCTATTTTCAGGTACAGAGGTGCACATAGCTCATTCTATATGACAGCACTGGGCCAGTTATCGCTGTCATATGAAGAGTCTATGTAAGCTACAACTCCGACAACCTATACTTTGCACAGGACATTCCTTCAGCTGAACAGAGTGGTGTGACTGTGTGTTGCGTCAATGCACCTGCTTTAACACAGTAGTCCATTCTTTGTCACTTGTCTGGCAGAGCATGTTAATGCCCCTAAAATGGGACAGGCAGAATTTTGTAATGTGTGTGGTGATGCCTTGTACCTTGCCTTGTACTGTGCAGTCATTGTGAATGACACCCAAACACACTGCACCACGGCACACATTGCTGTGCATTAGTTACCATAACATGACCATCCAAACAAGGCCTCAGAGAGACTATCACAAAAGAAACAATCCTTTGATAACTGTATAGGAATATAAAGTGAATAAAAAGTGAATGTTCTAGTTTCTCTGGACAGTTGCTTTTGATGGACAACTTGGTCTGTATGTAAATATGAAGCAAAATACAGAATGAAATACACATCGGAGGAGAGAAGAGAATGTAGGACTTAAACTGGACATACACAGAAATAAAATCTGACAGATCCGTCCATCTACCTACACCAGGGGTGTCCAAACTTTTTCAAAGAGGGCCAGATTGAATGAAGTGAACATGGTGGAGGGCCGAACATTTTTCCGAACATTCTTTGAACCATTACAATTAAATGCAAATAAATTATTTTATGCCAAGTTAATTGCAAACGACATACTTTTCATTTCATAACATTAAGATCAACTGACAGCTGAGTTTTCACAATGTATTGAAAATAAATTTTAAAAAAACTTACCTGCACTAATGTGAAGGGTGAAAAAGGTAGCTGGAGCTGAAGTCTCTGCTCAGCAGCCGGGAGGGGAAGAGAAACACACTTCAGCTGGAAGCCCGGCCCTGACGTCACCGCCCTCTGTCGCTCCCAGCGCGGCGCAGTCACGCATGCGCACTGCTCTCAAGCAGAAGACTGTCTGCCACAGAAGGGAGGGCCGTGCGACAGCCGCATTTACACAGACCAGGGAGAACGCGCCGCAGTCAGGCATGCGCACTGCCCTCTGCTCTCAAGCAGAAGACTGTCTGCTATAGAAGGGAGGGCCGTGGGAGGGCCACATTACACAGAGCAGGGAGGGCTGTTGGAGGGCCGTATTAAACCGACCCCCGGGCCGGACTTTGGACATGCCTGACCTACACTATACAGCATGGATGGATGAATCTGCAGTCCTGTCTATTGTACGCTGACAGCTGATGCAAGTGGCTGTCAGAATACTCAACCAGTGGCTGCATCTGATTGGATGAAGGCATTGTTTTGCTTCTGGCTTCTTTCATTTTACAGTCAAAGGATGTCAGGTCGGAGGGGACCAACATGGCATTCCATGAAGAGAATTCTGTCTGGTTTATCAGTATCTGGCCAAAATGTGCTCAGTGTATGGGCAGCTTTAAAGAGAAGCCGCAAAATGTGAAACAATATTCTTTACTGTGTGTCCAGTGTTTTGGGGGGCAAAGTCCACCTTTGTTGAGGCCACTTTGAACACAGACTGTACCCCTACAAAACATGGAACACTTGGTAGAGGAGTTTGTTTGGCATTTTTAGAGTGTAAGCTCTCACAACCAGAGCCATCTGAACCCTCTTGTATTGCAACTGTACTCTCTCCCTTTTGTATTGTGTACAGCACTGCACAAACTGTTGGCAATATAGAAATCACATACACACACCAATACCGATCTGTCCTTACATATTTTGCAGGAGGATTGCATGGTGGGTGCCCTGATTTGTTGTTATATGTATATGCCGGTTGAGTGTACTGATCTGTTATATACAGTATATTGCGTGGGCGGTGCACTGGTCTGTTATATACAGTATATTGCGTGGGCGGTGCACTGGTCTGTTATATACAGTATATTGCGTGGGCGGTGCTCTGGTCTGTTATATACAGTACATTGCATGGGCGGTGCTCTGGTCTGTTATATACAGTATATTGCGTGGGCGGTGCACTGATCTGTCGCTCTATACGGCGTATTGCACGGTGGGAGCGCCGATCTGTCGCTCTATACAGCGTATTGCGCGGTGGGAGCGCTGATCTGTCGCTCTATACGGTGTATTGCTCGGTGGGAGCGTCGATCTGTCGCTCTATACGGCGTATTGCGCGGTGAGTGCGCCGACCTGTCGCTCTATACGGCGTATTGCGCGGTGAGTGCGCCGACCTGTCGCTCTATACGGCGTATTGCGCGGTGAGTGCGCCGACCTGTCGCTCTATACGGCGTATTGTGTGGTGAGTGCGCCTGTTGCTCTATGCGGCGAGTGCACCGATCTGTCGCTCTATGCGGCGTATTGCGCGGTGAGTGCGCCTGTTGCTCTATGCGGCGTATTGCGCGGTGAGTGCGCCTGTCGCTCTATGCGGCGTATTGCGCGGTGAGTGCGCCTGTCGCTCTATGCGGCGTATTGCGCGGTGAGTGCGCCGATCTGTCGCTCTATGCGGCGTATTGCGCGGTGAGTGCTCGGATCTGTCGCTCTATGCGGCGTATTGCGCGGTGAGTGCTCGGATCTGTCGCTCTATGCGGCGTATTGCGCGGTGAGTGCTCGGATCTGTCGCTCTATGCGGCGTATTGCGCGGTGAGTGCGCCGATCTGTCGCTCTATGCGGCGTATTGCGCGGTGAGTGCTCGGATCTGTCGCTCTATGCGGCGTATTGCGCGGTGAGTGCTCGGATCTGTCGCTCTTTGCGGCGTATTGCGCGGTGAGTGCGCCGATCTGTCGCTCTATGCGGCGTATTGCGCGGAGTGCTCGGATCTGTCGCTCTATGCGGCGTATTGCGGGGTGAGTGCGCCGACCTGTCACTCTATATGGCGTATTGCGCGGTGAGTGTGCCGATCTGTCGCTGTATTGGGAGTATTGCACAGTGAGTGTGCCGATCTGTCGCTCTATACGGCATTTTGCGTGGTGAGTGCGCCGATCTGTTGCTCTATACGGCGTATTGCGCGGTGAGTGTGCCGATCTCTCACTGTATTGGGCGTATTGTACAGTGAGTGCGCCAATCTGTCGCTCTATACGGCACTTTGCGCGGTGAGTGCGACGATCTGTCGCTGTATTGGGCATATTGCGCGGTGAGTGTGACGATCTGTCGCTGTATTGGGCGTATTGCGCGGTGAGTGTGACGATCTGTCGCTGTATTGGGCGTATTGCGCGGTGAGTGCGCCAATCTGTTGCTCTTATACGGCGTATTGCGCGGTGAGTGCGCTGATCTGTCGCTGTATACATACATATATATATATATGTGTGTGTCTGTATAGATGTACACTGTGTATAACAGATCAGTGCCCGCACTATGCACCCCCCTCGCAGTATACAGAACACCAGATGGATGCAGCCAGTACATAGAAATGGTCTCCTCGTGGAGTAGTATGCAGAGCGCTCATTCATGGTGTCGCTCCATTCATGCCTGTCCCGTCATCCTCCTCCATTCTCCGATGACAGCTCTGCAGGGATAAGCCCAGGCAATGACCACGAGGGCGGGGCACACCGGGGTGACATCAGAGGGGGCGGGCCGCGGCAGATGATATAAGGGAGGCTCGGCGAATTCTGGCAGCAGTGAGCGCTGATCGTTGGTGGTTGTTGGAGGTGACAGGAGGAGCGGACAGAAGTGATGGAAATACTGAGAACAATCACCTACCAGCCGAACAGCGGGAACAAGATGTGCGATCCGGCCGTGGGCAGGGTGTGTGACCCCGGGCGGAGGTGGAAGGTCCCGGGAGGAGAAGGAGACACACAAGCCCTCCACCATACCTGTCCCAACCCCTCCGGAGAGCTGTCCAGGATCATCACCGACCCCGGCACCGGGAGACGATACTGCCGGGGGAAAGTGCTGGGCAAGGTAATCGCACGTAGAGGGCAGCTCTGGATTGTATTGTCTGTTTGATCGCCGCAATATTACCGCCCCCCACACTGGATCTACTGGCTCATCATTCTCAACTGATATCGGATCATGGATCCATTCACCAGCAGTCCTACCATCAATAACCCAATGTTACTGTCTACTGTATGTGACAAAGCAACAAGTCTGCAGGAGAACCTCATACAAACACCGGGAGAGTGTGTGCCTATAATCTATAGATCGATTGTGTGTGTGCCTATAATCTGTAGATCGATTGTGTGTGTGCCTATAATCTATAGATCGATTGTGTGTGTGCCTATAATCTCTAGGTCGATTGTGTGTGTGCCTATAATCTATAGATCGATTGTGTGTGTGCCTATAATCTATAGATCGATTGTGTGTGTGCCTATAATCTGTAGATCGATTGTGTGTGTGCCTATAATCTGTAGATCGATTGTGTGTGTGCCTATAATCTGTAGGTCGATTGTGTGTGTGCCTATAATCTCTAGGTCGGTTTAGGTGTGTGTCTGTCTCTATAATATAATCTATGGATTGGTTATGTGTGTGTCTATAATCTATGGATATATTTATATATAATATATTTTTCATGTTCTATGTGTGTGTGTGTGTGTGTGTGTGTGTGTGTGTGTGTGTGTGTGTGTGTGTTTATTATTCATTTAGGTGTGTGTAGATAGATAATCTCTCCTTTCTTTGCTTTCCCCTTTCCTCTCTCCTTTCTTTGCTTTCCCCTTTCCTCTCTCCTTTCTTTGCTTTCCCCTTTCCTCTCTCCTTTCTTTGCTTTCCCCTTTCCTCTCTCCTTTCTTTGCTTTCCCCTTTCCTCTCTCCTTTCTTTGCTTTCCCCTTTCCTCTCTCCTTTCTTTGCTTTCCCCTTTCCTCTCTCCTTTCTTTGCTTTCCCCTTTCCTCTCTCCTTTCTTTGCTTTCCCCTTTCCTCTCTCCTTTCTTTGCTTTCCCCTTTCCTCTCTCCTTTCTTTGCTTTCCCCTTTCCTCTCTCCTTTCTTTGCTTTCCCCTTTCCTCTCTCCTTTCTTTGCTTTCCCCTTTCCTCTCTCCTTTCTTTGCTTTCCCCTTTCCTCTCTCCTTTCTTTGCTTTCCCCTTTCCTCTCTCCTTTCTTTGCTTTCCCCTTTCCTCTCTCCTTTCTTTGCTTTCCCCTTTCCTCTCTCCTTTCTTTGCTTTCCCCTTTCCTCTCTCCTTTCTTTGCTTTCCCCTTTCCTCTCTCCTTTCTTTGCTTTCCCCTTTCCTCTCTCCTTTCTTTGCTTTCCCCTTTCCTCTCTCCTTTCTTTGCTTTGTGTGTGTGTCCATGTCTCTGTATATAGAACACTATCTCTTGTAAATGTGTATCTTTGTGGATGTCAATGTCTGTGACCAGAGCAATGTTTGTATCTGGTTGTGTTGCAGTTTTGATGCACATCATGTGTATACAGAGCCTTTTATTTACAAACACAGCGCTGAATTCCCTGCATTGATCATTAATGAGAGCTCATGCCGTCAGTGCCCTTGACTTCTGGTTAATGATGGTTCCTATGTTGGATTTAATCCATGCAGATTAATATTTTAACACTTGCATGCCTTTACTACCATGCATGGCAGGTCCAGTGTTGCACAGCAGCTAAAATTCTCCTTTCCTGTTCTCTTGTAGGGTGGTTTTGCAAAGTGCTATGAAATGACAGACTTGACCACGAACAAAATCTATGCTGCAAAAATTATCCCGCACAGCAGGGTGTCCAAACCTCATCAGAGAGAGAAGGTAGTACCTTTCCCCTTTTCCTTTTATTTTTGTTTTGTATTTATTATGTTTCTATTAAATGTTACATCAATTATTTATTATTTAGTATTATTATTATTATATTATGTTATATCAATAGATTATTAATGTTAGTATATTTATTATTCAGTATTAATGCAATATCCATAGATTAATATTATTACCTTGTGTGTTTATAACATTACATCTCGTTCTTGGATTACGATGCTAAAGCCTGTGGATTTTTTTTTTTATGCAGATTGACAAAGAAATCGAGTTGCACAGGACCCTAAACCACAGGCACGTTGTGCAGTTTTATCACTATTTTGAGGATAAGGAGAACATCTACATATTACTGGAGTACTGCAGTCGAAGGGTGAGCATTCATTCCTGCAACGCTCTACCGACCCTCTTGTCCCTCTCCTCCTAATCCTTTCAATGTGGGTCTGTGTTCTATGCCCGATCGCTCCCTGACACAAGCTGACAGCTCCTATTGTCTCCACAGTCTATGGCACACATATTAAAGACCAGGAAAGTACTGACAGATCCAGAAGTGAGATACTACCTCAAACAAATTGTGTCTGGCTTGAAATATCTACATGAGCAAGAAATCCTGCACAGGGACCTAAAATTAGGTAGGTTTCATTTTTTTTCTTGGGTAGCTCTGCCTTAGCTGATGTTTACTGTTGATTCATGCAGGAGATGAATGTAGCATTGGTGCTTTAGATGATATAGCCGCTTGATGATCTAATTTACATGAATAACATGGCTTGTGTGTTTACTGTTCCATTGTAGGAAATTTTTTCATAAATGAAAATATGGAGTTGAAAGTGGGCGACTTTGGCCTCGCAGCAAGATTGGAGCCAATGGAACAAAGAAGAAGGTAGGTCTCAGAGGAGCTCACTGTTGTAATGAATTCCACCTACGCCTTGTAGTTAGATACACACATCCACATACTGTTTTGGTGTGAAACCCCTTCAGAATTTAGT